>NC_089255.1:75797841-76101856 GCF_963930625.1 Muntiacus reevesi
AGATTGAAGGCAGAAGGAGAAGGGGACAAGAGAGGACAAGATGATTGGATGGCTTCCAGAGATGGTGATGGCCAGGGAAACCTCGTGTGCTGCAGTCGATGTTGTCGCAAAGAGTTGGACATGACTGAGAAATTGAACAGCATCAACAGCTCCTCCATTAGCTGCCTGAGCCATTTGGGAGTTCCAAAATAGGGGAAATAAAGGCAGGTCTTTGAGAATATCCTTCAGTGAGCCACCAGAAATGTTGAAACAAACAGCCCTCACTCTTGAGAACAAGGTTTGTTTCCCCTTCAGTACCCAGAACCTTCACCAGAGTTGTGGACTCTGTCATCTTCCCAGCCATCACTGAGCTATGTAGTGGGGTCATTTGGGAGTTTTGTGCATTAAGCATTCACTTGGCTGCTGTAAACTTGATTAGTTTATTGATTTCTGATAAAGTTGATTCTGACAGTTTTTGTTAGTTTATTTATTTCTTTAGTGAGGGATGAGCTGTTGCCATTACCTACTCCACCTTTCTACTGAGGTCACTCGGGAAGTTTTCCTTTTAAGATACAAAGCCCACCAACTATAAAGGAAAATGTTGATTTGTTTTCTAACTATCTAATAACTAACTATCTATCAGTAAAATTTAATAAAAATTAAAATATTCTGTCCATCAGAATACATAATGAGATTGGAAGGCAAGCTGCATAATAGGAATAGATATTTATACCCTATAAAACTGATAAAAGACTTGCTAGCCAGAATAGATACAGAAATGTAATAATTAAATAAAAAGAATGACTCAATAAGGGGAAAATTGGGTGAAAGATTGAACAGGAACTTTACAAAAGAGAACATCTAAATGGCTGGTAAACATATGAAAAAGTGTTTACTCATTAACAATGAGGGAAGAAGAAAGCCACTTTACGATATTTTTACTATCTATCACATTTGAAAAAAATATTACTGACAATACAAGGTAGAGCTAAGTTGTGAAGTAAGACAAATTGTTACTGTTTTCTTTTGATAGACTTTTAAATTGGCTTAACCAATTGGGAATTTGTTGAAGATATTCACAGCCAGCAACCAGCAATTCTGTTTCTGACTGTATATATCCTAGAATTAATGCATATGGGAATTATGATACATGAACAAAAGTCATTCATAATGTCTCTAAAAAGGAAAAATTACGAACACTCTGCAACAGAATAATGGGCTTCCGTTACTGATTTTATTTATTTATTATTGTAAGAATTCACAATGATGGTTGAGAATTCCTTTGCCAATGCCTTGGTTATCGTCCATGCTCATTCATTAGTGCATTTATTCCAGATGTTTATGACTTTCCTAGAGAGATCTTTCCCACTTGTATTTCTCCCTTTTCTTGTCAAATAGATCTTAAATCCAAGCACCAAAGAAGAGAATATTAGTGAATGTCTTTTTCTCCCCCCACAAATTTCACTGCTTATCATCCCCACTTGCTTCCTAATTTCTACTTTTTCTTGTTTACTGTACTTGCAGCATCTTATATAATTGTATATCTTATATAATTGCTAGATCCAAGGGTATCTTTTCAGCTCTCATCTTACTCCTGTTATCTCCAATAATTGATATTTTGTGATATATCCTAACAGTTTCTTCTCTTTTCTCTTCCCTTATGTTTACTCTGTCTTGATTTTCCTCTTTTGTCTCTAACAATTTCTTAAAGATAGGAAGACCAAATAATTTATCTTCCAAACTGAAATACTCTCATACCATCAACCTTTGATCTTTTACATATTTTCCTTGGATGACCTGAAATATTTGCATGACTGAAACTACCACCTTCAATGATAATTCCTGAAGTATATGTCCAGCCTGACTCAAGACTCATATTTCCAATAATTGTATATTTCGAAACTAGTAACCCAAAAGAATATACCTGACAATATTTTTAATTTTTATTCATTTATTTATTTTTATTTTTGGCTGTGCTAGATCTTCATTGCTGTGTGGGCATTCTCTAGTTGACATGAGTGGAGGCTAGTCTATAGTTGTGGTGTGTGTGCTTATCATGGTGTCCTCTCGTTGTAGGACAAAGGCTCTAGGGTGTGCAGGCTTCAGTAGTTGTAGCACGTGGGCTCCATGGCTGTGGCTCCTTGGTTCTAGAGTGCAGGCTCAATAATTGTGGTGCACAGGCTCACTTGTTTTGTGGCAGGTGGAATCTTCCTGGACCAGTTATCAAACATGTATCGCCTGCATGGACAGGCAGTTTCTTATCCACTACACCACCAGGGAAGCCCCTGTACCTCACAGTTTAATTTTACCTTCTCCCTCAAATTTCCTACTCTTTTGTTTATTGAGGGGGTGGAGGTGAATACTGTGTGTGTGTGTAAGTCACATGTGTGTGTGTGTGTGTATATATATATATATATATATGTGCATGTGTGTATCACACATGTATACTGCTTTGTGCAGATGCTTCATTAGGCACTGGACACACAGTAGTAGCAAAAACTTGGTTCCATCATCATGACAAGGCATCTGGTGTGAGAGACAGACATTGACCAAACTGGCACGCATATAAATGTAGTATAAGTGTGGGTAATTTCCATAAAGGAGAGAAACATGGTACTATGTGAAATACAGTAGGGGCATTTGACCTTTTTCTTCCCAATACTTGGCCTCTTTTATTAGATGTAAGTGGCAATATATAGCTCTTCTAAATTAGAGAAGAGCTTCTACCTCTGTTTCTTAAAATATTTATTGCAATTCAGTAGTTAAGTGTACTAGCAAATGTAGCCATTTTTCTTCTCAGAATTCCCGCTCAGATATTGTTCATAAATCACAAGAATTAAGCACAGAAATTGTGGCAGTACTTTTGGTATTGAGGATGTAGGTATGGAAACTAAATAAAAGAGCACCTGTGAAAGTAGTATTTCCTTTGTGAGAAAGACATGATGTGTAAAGATAAAGAGCACCTTTCTAGTCACAAAGTCTGGCTGCTGTTTTTTTCTTTGTACATAGTAATACTTTGATTGAGTGTTAATTGCTTATTCTTTCATCATACATATTTCACCTCTTGTGCATAAAACTTGGAAGTGGTCAACTTGTCATTTTGAGATTAAAAGACCTATACTCACTAGTACTAGCCCAGAATATGAACTAAATTATACATAGCCATAAATAAAAAATTTTATAATCAACATAAATATTAATAATTTTAAAGACAAACAATCCACAGTATTTGTCCTACATTTGTATGTTTTTACAGAAGTGATGTTCACTTATATCAGTTGTTAGTGTATAACATAATAATAACAATAGCTAATATTTATTAAGTATTAACTACTTGTAAGTGCTAGATAATTTATATGCATTATATTATTTAGCCTTCAGCAGTAATCTGGTGAGGTAAATGTTATCATTTATCCACATTTTTCAGATAAGGGAAATGACAGTTTAAAAATTATATCCATCAGTATCCCAGCAGAAGTCACAGTGTACCTAAATGGATAATTGTGAAGAGTTTAATAAAGGACTATGGTATTTATAAAAGCATGGGAAGATTTTAGAGAAAACAACAAAATATGATTCAGCACCCTGGAACTAGTAATAATGGGTATCATTAATACTCCTAGACCTAATGGGGCAAAAAAGAGAGCAGGTAATTGGAATCCAGAAAAGAGCTGTAAGCACAGGTCATCTAACAGGGCCTCTGATCTTAACTAGCCTACAGTGACCTGCTAGAGAGGAAGCCAAGAGAATAAATATCAGACTTTATTCTCCCCCAACTCTTCTGTTTCCTGATAGTACCTGTTACCTGACTCAGCTAGAAATTAGAGAGCACAAAGTAGCTTGTTGATTCTATCTATGCAGTTTAGTTTGGTCAGAGAGAGTAAAGAAGGGTGGAGAATGAATCTGAAAGGAAAATGGAAAATACCTAAGAATTAAATAGCTGTTAAATGACAGAGCCAGTATATGAATGCCAAACACTTTACTCCTCTCTCCAATTCTATACTGCCTCATAAAAAACCTTTGATGAAATATTATTTGGCCAAGAAAATATATTGAATCTAAAGGTTTCTACCTTATCCCAAATTTTTGGATGCATTCATACTTAACAATAAGTGAGACCAAATATCTGAGAGCTGAACAGGAAAGGATGTTCAGTCATTTAGTGTCTGACTCTTTGTATCTCCATGGGCTGCAGCATGCCAGGCTTCCCTGTCCTTCACCATCTCCCGGAGTTTGCTCAGATTCATGTCCATTGAGTCAGTGATGCCATTCAACCATCTCATCCTCTGCCACCCCTTTCTCTGACCTTCAATCTTTCCCAGCATCAGGGTCTCTTCCAGTGAGTCGGCTCTTCACATTAGATAGCCAAAGTATTGAAACATCATCTTCAGCATCAATCTTTCATTTTAATATTTGGGGTTTATTTCCTTTAGGATTGACTGGTTTGATCTCCTTGAAGCCCAAGGGATTCTAAGGAGTCTTCCCCACCACCACAATTTGAAAGCCTCAATTCTTCAGCAGTCAGCCTTCTTTATGGTTCAACTCTCACATCCATACATGACTACTAGAAAAACAAACCTTTGACTATATATTGACTATATGTGCCCCACCCCACTCCCCTGCAAAAAAAAAAAAGAAAAAACTCTTTGGTGTGGGTATTGATTTTGCATGTTATTGGTATTTTCAGCATATTAAACCATACTTGCTCCTCTTGTTCAGATTCCAGACTCCATCATTTCTCGTGGCGTTCAGGTGCTCCCACGAGACACAGCCTCCCTCAGTACTACTCCTTCGGAATCTCCTCGTGCTCAGGCTACATCTCGCCTTTCTACAGCTTCCTGCCCGACACCAAAAGTAAGTATAGTTTCTTGGCACCTTACACCTGCTCTGCTATGTACATCTGGGAAAACTAACCAGTATTTCCCTCTGCTTGTCAAGGTTGGATTGCATGTAAGATATTACAATGAAAAATTAATAGGCTATAACATAGTTATCACCTGATGTTTCACAAATTGTTGTATTAGGCCAACAATAGAAATTTCATTCAGAATGCCTACTACCTCACAGCTATAGGTATCACTTTCTGTAACTCCTGTTTCTTTGTTGTAGACTAATTATTTTTTAGCATACTTATTTGTATAGATATGAAGTTATTTATTTATGCAGAGGATAAATGTGTTTCTGGCCAATAAACAGCAAGATTAACAAAACAAAATGACATCACCCAAAGGATTTTTTTTTTTAACTTGTCCAGGCAAGGGTAACTCCTTGCTCTAGTATCATTCCAAAATTTTTCAAACATATTCAACTTGGAATGTTGCTGCCTAATATTTGGAAACAAATCTAAACTGATAGAAAGTTTTAATGCCAACCTTTGGGGGAGGGAGGACGTATCTTAGTATTTATTTTTTATAATTTTTCCCAAGTACTGAAACAGTGAGCCAGGGAGAGGATTAGATATTTATTTGCTGCCTGACATTTTCATGTGTGTGGTAAACTGAGTAGCAAACCTAATTATGACTGTGATACTTTTTCTTAGAATATCTCTTCCCTGTAAGGTTAGTCATCTGTAGCTTCAAGTTTCCATAGGATGGATCCACTATTGGCATCAAAAGCAAACAGTAACATTCCTTCTTATTTAGTAGGATATGATTTTAGCTATCAGGCTATACAGTAAATTTATTTCAGAAATCTGTAGGTAATTTTTCAAACTATGACTTTTTCACTGTCATCAGATTTAAGGATTGATACAACTACCTTCCTCAATTCCAACTTTTCTGTGAGTTTTATGAATGTTATTGAATTTAACTGGAAGTGATCTCAGTCAGTTCTTGAAATGTGTAGCGCAGTTGCTTTTACATTCCATGCTACATCCTTTTTAGCAGTCTTCAGAGTGTTAACTGTTGAATATAATTTTTAGACTTGTGTCAAAAGTCACTGATAATTAACTGTATAGTTTAAAAAAGTGAGGTCTTAAATCTTCATGAAGAAAAACTATAAAAACATTCTAGATATAAAATGTTTGTTATATGTTTATACATTGAATGCCAGCCAGCTGCATCGTCAACTGAAGGAAAACATGGAGTTACCAAGACATAAGTTGGGTAGAAGAATCTCATCCATATCTTACAATTTTCAAAACAGAATGATTTATTGTTTGACTTCACTAAATTCCAGCTGTATAAGTTTACTCATTTATGAAGTCTGGGAAACAATTAAAGCTAAACGTTAAGTCCACTATGAAAGACTACTCATTCATCAAACGTTAAGATTCATCAAACCTTAATGATTGGAATGTGGAATTATCTAAGACAGTATATTTTTCTTAGTGTTGTACTGTGTACATAAATATTGAAAGCTATGTTTTATCTAAGTTCTTCGACCTTTTTAAAACTTCGAGTTATGTTTTAATTACTAGGAGGATATTAAATACAGTTGTTTTAACAATTGCTCCAAAATCCACATTTATTATTTTGCTTATTTGAAAACTTTAGGATAACAAGTGGCTTGTCTTGATATTTTTTCCATAGATAACACTTCGCTGTTCAAACTGACAATGAATTCAAATAAAACAGTTATTTCAAAATCTTTTTTTTTTCTCAGAAATTTTTCTTATGTATTTTTGCCTAGGAATATGATTCTGTTTCTAAATAATTTTACCAACACCAAAATGTAACCTCAAAGATAAAATTATTGCTTTGGTATTATTTAATTTTAAAATTGAACTTTTAAGGTTGAATCAGAGTAGTAATATAATAGAAAAACTAATTTGAATACTTTTTAGAAAGAAGTGAAGACAATCAAATTACTCTTCCTATTGAAAGTCTCAAATTATAAGACTGCTTAATTAATGTGTACTAGATGCTTTAACAGAGAAGGCAAGGCAACCCACTCCAGTACTCTTGCCTGGAAAATCCCATGGGTGGAGGAGCCTGGTAGACTGCAGTCCATGGGGTCGCTAGGAGTTGGACATGACTGAGCGACTTCACTTTCTCTTTTCACTTTCATGCATTGGAGAAGGAAATGGCAACCCACTCCAGTGTTCTTGCCTGGAGAATCCCAGGGATGGGGGAGCCTGGTGGGCTGCCATTTATGGAGTCACACAGAGTTGGACACAACTGAAGCGACTTAGCAGCAGCACCAGCAGCAGATGCTTTAACATGGACTTTTATATCAGTGATAGATGTAATCTCTTCCCCCATAGAGTTTACAGTTTAGTCAAAGGTATGCTGAAACAAATAGGTAATTTTTTTAAAATGTATTTAAAATAACCTTTAAAAATTATAATAAATAAAAAATAAAACCTTTAAAATAATGTAAAAATAACCTTTCAAATTATAATAAATATACTTTTATAATAACTTAATAATGATACATTGAAATTCATGCTAAGAAGAAGTGAAAAAGTGTAGTAGAAAGTAAAAGGAGGGAAATCTCAGATTGGATAATCAGAGAAGGCAGCTCTAAGGAGTAGCATTTCACCAAGGACATGACAAATGAGAAAAACAAAATAACAGCTTTTTTGCCAGGTGGAGGTTTTGAGAATTACGTTCAGCAGTAATGACCACTTTAATGATAGTATTCACTAATCAAAACTTTCTGTAAAACTTCTTTAATACATGAATAACCTAATTCAATGACTTCAAAATCCAACTTCAGATCAGTTCTTCTTTATTTTAAATAATGATTTTTTTCCCTTTGCATACTAAGTAAAATTCAAGGCCATAGGTTTTAGCACATAAATATATTCTAGATAAATTAATTTTATAGCATAAAAATGTAAGGCAGAGAAGAAATAAAAATGAAGGTCAGGGTTCTAATTTAAATTTTGGGTAAATGATATTGTTAACTATACTAAGGAATGAAAAAGCAAAGGAAAATTGTTAATGCATTTTGGTTTTGAATGTTTGCAGTCTAAGATATGAGACATCCCAGGAATGTTATCTAGCACGAAATCAGAACACAAGTTGAGTCTGACATCATTATTGTTACTACATCTTGGATGGAATGTTTATAATTTAGTACATATTACTGTTGGCCAAACCCCATAAAAATCCCCCTCCCATGTTTCAGATTAGGCATGCAGTCTGTCATGTTCAGCAAAAAAATGTGCAAATACATTTTCCTTACACTGGAAATACAATACAGTCTTAAAAGACCAACACTAGAAAGAGCACTTGACTTAATATTAGAAGTCCTGGTTTCAAATACTGACTTCTCTACCTAATAACTACACTGCATTAAGTTGTTCAATTTCTCTGAGCTTTTTGTCTATAATAAAACTGGTAATCCTTGCCTCCCCAACAGGGTTATTAACTATTAAATAAGTCTTTGCCTGGTGCTGGGAAAGCAGTGGTGAGCAAATAACACTATTCTTGGCTTTACAGACAGATAAAGCAGGCAACTATAAATTATAATAAAGTGTAATAAATTTTATGATTTATCAGCAGAAGTACAGAATACTCTGGGAATAACCATCAGAAACACTTATCCTAGTCTTTGTGAAAATATGAAAGGCTTAAATAACCAAATTATGATTAAAAACTAACAGTTCCAACCTTTTCCTCTGTAACGTTTTATTAGGGGGCAACATTTAAGCTGGAAATTCCCTGTCCATTTGTATGTATGCATCTATTCCTGTTAGGTCAACAGCTATAATGTTGATATTACAAATTATTTTGAAATCACATTTTATTTGCTCTCTGCAATATTTTTTCCAGATTGTACTTTAATCCATTAAGATTCTCCACCTATAGTGAAAACATGATCTATCAAACAAACCAAGTTTGGATTTCCTTTTCAGTATGCTCGTCACAATCTCATAAAGATAGCATATTATCTTTTCTAAAGTTCTGTATAGAATGGCATTGTCTCCAGCAAAAATTTGTTTGCTGGGATGACATAGTATTTTTCTGTATATGGGGAAATTCATTTCTCCTTAATATCAGATATTTTCTTTTCATGAAATCTAACTGAAGTGACAAATGATTTCACTCCTTTGGTTTGAGGACACAGTGAAATGTATTTTAACAACAAACTTGAGATTTTAGTCTTACATTGCCCTAAGTAAAACAGTGCCTAAGCCAAAAAGTCAAATAATATGTAGATTGTATGAATGGGCAATCTCTGGAGGACTCAAATTCTAAAATGGTGATCAACTCCCAAAAAATGGTTTGCTAAAAGCATAATTCTATAACAAATTCTGTTTTAAAGTGAATATGATTCACAAATGAAATAAGTTCTGCTTTTCAGTTATGAAAGGCAGTAACATCTCTTTTAGAATCAAGAGGCTTGATGTAGAGAATAATATCCAGAACTTTAAAGAAAAAAAATCCAGACTTTCAATCAATTCACCACTCCCTGTCAATGTCATTAAAACGAGAGAATTTTTTACAAAGACCAGTTCAGTTTTGCTTTTATTCCCTAAGCATCTGAAGTTTGACTAAAATAAATATATGAGTAAAGATAATCTCTGCACATACTCCCTTGTACTTCAAAGGTTAGAATAGGACTTTGTGCACAGACTAACCACCATGTTTTTTTTTCTCTTCTTAGGAAGAAAATATAAATTAATTTTCCTATCTAACTAAAGTTTGTAAAATAATTTTTAAATATATATTAAAGTATCCTTATGGAGTATGTGTTCCTTTAATAATAATGTCTAATCTTATATTCAAACAAAATGCAGAATTATAACCTCTCTAGGCTTCTATTATTGTCCTTTGAGCAAAGGAATTTAGATTACTCTGGATAAAGAATATTTTCTTAACTCACAATTTCTAATGTGTATATCTCAAAGGAAGTGAATTTCCTTTCCATATAAAAATGGCATTATTTGATCTAGTATCAAGGTAATATTTTCTCTTGAGTTTTTTTTCCTAGTGATATTAGTTTTTACCAACTATTCCATATGAATACCACTTTCCTTTGTGAACGCCAAGATGATTGTGTAATATGGCTAGTTCATTGGTTCCCAAGTCTTTGGAGACTCAAGAAGTTCTACAATTCTAGCCTGAATCAAGGCACTAACTGAGGCCTGCAGGTTATTTCCTACTGTTTTTGAGAGCCTAAAGAAAACTAGTAAAACTACACTGACCATCAGGTTTCTTTACTTTTGTCTGAAGTCATATCAACATTGGCACATCAACTGTTCAGCTATTAATGACATTGTAGAAGTGTATGGGTTCTACATGTGGAGTCAACAAACACCAAAAAGGTTGGAAAACATTTTGAATTAATAACATTAATTAGTGTAATAAAATGCATCTCTGGACATAAAAATATAAGTTTTGGTTGACAATCTCATGGAGATGAGGGTTGCTGAGCAATAATATTCTCAACTTTGTTGGTCAGATCCATCAGTTCTCAAACTTAATAGTCCCAGGACCCCTTCACATGCTTAGGAATTATTGAGTACCTCAAAGGCTTATTTATGTGAATCATGGCTGGTGATATTTATTGCACTGATAATTAAAACTTAGAAAATTTTAAAATGTTATTTTTTTGCTTTAAATTGAGAATAAGACCTTTCTATGTTAATTTAATAATATTTCTAAGGATAAAAATGATGTTTTCCAAAATTTAAAAAAATCTACTAGAAAGGATGGCATTGTTTTACCTTTTTTCCTATTCATTTCAATGTCTGATTTAATAGATAGCTGGATTCTCACATCTGCTTCTGTACTTAGTCTGTTGGAATATGTTGTTTTGGTTGAAGGAAACAAATCCAACCTCACACAGTTATGTGGTTAGAAAAGAAAGGAATATCTCAATAACATTTTCATATAATTGTGGCTATCCTTTGACACTGCAACAGAATTGTTCAGTTGATAGTATATTAAAAGTTAGTTGAATTGTAGAATTTAGCCCTGTCAGGAGCCATTCATTCTCCAATGTATTAAAATTCTTTGGACATACTGCCATATATAAAATAGATAAAGAGACCTACTGTATAGCATAGGGAACTGTATTCAATATCTTATAATAGCCTATAATGAAAAAAATCTGAAGAAGAATATATATATATATAAAGGAATCACTTTGCTATACATCTGAAACTAATGCAACATTGTAAGTCAGCTATACCTTAATAAAAAGTTGTTTGTTCTGGGGAAAAAAAAATTCATTGGTCAGTTCTGAATGTTTAATGGATCTTATATCCAGGTATGTTTTTGTAATGTATTTTTTGATCACATGTAAAATATAAGTTCTTCTAAGTGTTTATCAAAAATTCATTTTCATTAATATAACCACCAACTCATTAAAAACTCCTTGGAAGCATTGGGAGCTCATGGTGATATCCATTTTCCATAATTTTAATTTTTGCTTAAAACAGAGTTTTTTCTTTGGCAAAAAAAAAGCCAACAAACCCTGTTCTTGTTCCCTAAATTGACTGTGTCCTTTCATTCATTTTCAAGAAAATGTCTATCAAACACCTAAGTCTAAATAGTCATAGTTTGTGAGACATTGTTTCAAGCAAAAATAGTGTTCTGTGCAAAACCTGGCTAGTTCAGCTTGCAACTCAAACTGTTGCCTAAGTTCTTTAACTTGAGACACTTGTCATTCTTTGTTATACAACAGAAGTGTTTTATTTCATTCTTCCTATTTTGTCACACTCAATGGACAAATTTTAATTAAATTGAATTAATATTTGCTGTTTCATTGAGAGGACAATGTTAATGAAAGTGTTAGGACGTAGGGGTGAATAATACAATAACTATTCACACTATTTGTATCCACTGCCTAGATTTCTACTGTAGTACCAAACCACCATTGCTTTTGTACCATCATTTCAAATGTCAACGTAGTGTTAGAGGCAAATAATGTCTTGGTATTATTATTAAAGTCATTTGGCCTTGTGGACCCCTGAAAGAATCTCAGGGACCCTCACAGGTCTGTGGAACAGACTTTTGTATAATCAAATGAGCAGAGTGCTTTATGTTTCTTACAAAGCATCCTGGGTCTCTCTTGTTTAGACCATGTTGCAGTGGTATTCTCATTCCAGAGATCTTATCCTTTATGTCAATGACCACCAGTACCATGCTTAATATAAATGACTCACCCTGACTCTGATCCAGATTAATTCTAGGACAGGGAACAGAGTTTCTCCTCCCTGACTCAAAATAATAGAAGATTTCACAACGTCTTTTGAAGATGACAACCAGAAAATACATCTCCAGCTAGCTTTACTCATTTCCAATGTGAAACTATTCTATATTTGTACAGCAACTAATGTTTCCCTAGAATCTCCTTTTAAGCTATAACTTAGAGTCCTCTTTTAAGCTATAACTTAGTTGATGGAAGATAATTTTAATTAGGGATATCTTTGGGGATGACTTCTTTTTTTATAATTAGTTTGGAACATTTTAAATTGATGAGATTTTTTAAATAAAAATACAGTTTTCAGCTTTCTAAAAAATAATGTTAATATTTCTGGGCCAGATGACATATATTAATACTCAACTGGCTTTCTTTATATGCTCCAGGCCACTTTACTTGTTTACTTTAAATGCCTGGGTTCTAGAGACTTTTGAGTAACTTATTTCTACTCTCATTCATTATTGTCTAGTTTCTCCTCCTTTTTAACAACATTTGTTTTGCTATTTATTCTAGTTTGATAGAAAAACAGATTTTTTGAGACTTCAGATAAAGGGTTTTCATGTATTTTCTAATAGAAAAGGCACTCTCCAGTATGGTAAACTGTTTCATATTTTGAAGAAAACTGAAATCAGATAGTAATAATATATTTTAGCTGTGACTTTTGAATTTACAAATTATTTTAAATGGTTGTTTCATGACATTCTGCTAAGTATACAAGATTTACCTTGATTTTTGTTTCTTCATTCATCTGATTAAACATCCTCTCTACCTTTATGTACAATGAAAATTGAAAATGGAATTTCCCCCATCCTTTTCTTAGCATCTAATGTTTACAGAATTAATTTATCATTGAAACTAAGTATAACTTAACTGTGAAGTGTACAATCACCACATTGAAGTCTGAGCTGTAAATGAAATTTGATTAGCTCATCTGAGAATATATAGTTAACCAGAAAGTATTAACTAATAGTTAACAGTTTTATAGGTTAGACAGTCTACAAGCACCATGGTCTTTTTTTTATTATTATTTAAGAAAAGTAATATACATGATCATTTTAGAAATTTTTAAAAATTAATATAAGAAAAAACAAAGAGAATTCCTGTAAGATCACCTTTAATAAATAACAGCTGTTAAAACTCTGCTTATATCATCCTGGGTTTATTTTCCTATGCATTCAAATATTTTATATAAATGGATCATGATAAGAAGGCAGTGATTAAGAGCTCAGGTTCTGGAATCTGACAGGCTTAGCCTTGAATCTCAGCTTTTCCAGTTACTATATGTATGGCTTTCAGAACATTACTTCATCTCTATAACCTTATTTATCTCATCTATAAAATGAAAAATAATAATACCATTTGCCTCATAGGGTTATTTTAAGGTTTAAATTTTAAAATGCATATAAATCATTTACTACAGTATTTGAAATATAGGAAATGATCACTAAATATGAGCTATTGTTATTAAATATATACAATACATTAAATATATATGAAATATATATAATATAAATATTATAACCTATCTCATACATTTAGCAACATTCTTTCCTTTCTATGTCATGAACATGTTTCCATGTTTTTAAATTCTTTTACAACATTAATATCAATCTTTGTTCAATATTCTAATTTGTGGGCATAGTTTTTTTCACCAGTCCCTATTTTGCATATTCTAGTTGTTACCTATTTCCTAGTCTTACAAATAATGCTGTGATAATCTTTTGGAAGTTAAATGTTTTAGAGTCTTCTCTTAATTAAACATAGCAACTTGTATTAATTCTACCTTTGTTGGAAGTATATGCCAGACTTTTAGGCCCATGGTTCCCATAATTCATAAGGATCATTTTTGTATCTTCATGAATTCAGTTTTAATATTCTGGAAGAAGCAGTTTCTAACATTTGCATTTGACTGATTTACTAATGGATTTTTAAAAATTATAAATCCAAAGTTATTTGAAGAGTCAACAATATTGAGTATGTAAAAGTACTGCTCTTTCAGGCACTAAATATTAAGCCCTGGTCTGCCACTTTATAACTTTGTTAGAACTCGTAGACCTCAGTTTCTATATCTGTAACATCATGATAGTAAGTTAAGTAGCCTCTAAAGACGCTTGTAGGTCTATAATTCTGTTCCTTTGAAATAAGTTTCTATACTGACTGAATAAATATTATCCTTCGCTTTAGCCCTTCTCTCTGATATTATGTTAATGTCCAATTAATGTAAAATAACTTACATTTATTTCAGGTTTCCCATTTCATGCTGCTACATAAAGATTATTAACTGAAAATATTCTAACTTTGTTTAAGACCTGTTTCATTTAGTTCAAGCTTTGTCTCTATTAAATGAAATATTGTTTTCTCTTCATATTCACTAGCATTTGTCTAAGTTTTTGGATGATAGGGGACTGAAAGCTGTAGAAATACAAGGAATAATGAAATTAAGAATACTGTCAGCTTAATTTAATATCTTTGATTCCTATCAACTTTTTTCTAAAAGTTTAAGGTATGTTTTGTGTAAAAGCAGCTCAACAAAATAATCTGTCCCATCATTATTTCAGTAGCAGAATTTATTAGATATAGCCATAATTCAAATCTATATAGTTAACTGGCCATGTCTCTTTCATGACTTTACTAGAGAGCATATCCCAAACTAAATTATTTCTCAGATCTTTATATTTTTAAATGATACATATTCCAAAATTTGCCAGGTATTTTCTTGCCCAAAACTTCAGGATGATCTCCTCTCCCTTTTCAATCTACTTTCATTAAAGATACAACACACGTTAATTCAGAAATCCATTCAATGAGTATTTTTAGTGTACATTATGTCAAATACTGTGCCAGGTTTTAGAAGTATAGTAGTGGATAGACTTACTGAACCTGACTTTAAAGATCTTATAGTGGAGCAGATGTGGGAAAAAAATTACAACAAATCTATCAAAGCTTTGATAGCCTAAAAGAGCTCTTCTCATCTTATAGGGTAAAAAATAAATAAAATGAGTAAAGGGCTGTTTACTTAGCCCTTTATGAAACAGTAAATAGCTGTTTCATAAAAAAAAGAGAAAATCAGCAAAGAAATATGTGGGGGAAAATGTATTCTTACTAGAAATCTATTAAAATTTTTGTAGTCAAATTGATAACTATTTTTAAGTTATAATCACTGCTATAATGAGCAGCGACATGAATATTCCTAGTCACACTAGCAGAAATATAAATTTGTATGACATTGCAAGCAAGCTATATATTTTTAAAATATTTCGTTTAACCAGTGGTAATATTTCCAGAAATTTTTTGGTGGAAATTATCAAACGGAGAATGAAAGACTTAATTATAAGATTATTTATCAGAGCATTATTCGTATTCATGAAACAGAATCAACCTTAATGTCTGTGGTTAAATAACTTATGATATATATGTATATATCATATATACATATATATGACTAAAAAGTCATATTTAAGAATATTTAATGGCATGGGAAAATGCTCCAAATAAAATATATAGTATAAAAAAGTAGTAAACAAAATTGCATAGAGATTAAATTATAGGTTATTTTATAATCTAAATTTGTTACTAGAGCAGAAAAATATGTTTTTCTGGTTTTTTATTTAGACAGAATTTGGTAATGACAAGGTTGGATGTCTTTTGCCTGCTTCATAAAGCCAACTATTCGCTTGTGTTTCTAATTTTATTTATACCAGGGTATTTTTATATGCAGGCTAAACCATTCTATTCCTAATCTTATTGGATAGAAAATTATATTTCAGTTGAAGTTTGTATACAAACTTTTTTCTGTCTCCTATATAAATAATAAATAATTCTTCAGAACATACACTATACTATTTAAAAGTTATCTATTCCAAAGTACCTAATAACTCTTTTATACTGCACCTATAATGGGCTTCTTACTTTCTTTATAGACAGATAAGAAATTTGGGGAAAAAAGATCATGGATTGAATTATTTTCTAGATAGTAGGCAAGAAATAGCATGCTTAAAACTCTAATTTTGTATAGATTGCATTATTTCAAAATCAAAGCTATCATAGAAACTTAGGGATCAAAATAATATGTGTAATAAATAAATGTGTAGTAAAATAAAAATATTTGAAATGATAATAAACCATTAGAAATCATAGCCTTTAAAATAAAGGATTTCCTAAGTATACAAATTTTTTGTAAGCCGGGGGCAGTTGGTAGATCTGTGACTTGCTACCAAGATTCTTATTTTTGACTCCTTATTTCATCACTATTTTTTGCAGTATTTCCTTGATCGTCTCTATCCTTTTATTGGTTTGCCTTTCTCTAGAAATGCATTAGATTATTTTTTCTTGACACACAGAATTACTGCTTCTCTTATTTTCGTTTCTTCCTTCCTTCTTTTTTACTTTGCCTTAATAAATCACGCGTGAAACAGAATTATTTTACAACGAAGCACCAGCTTTACTGAAAGGCCTAAAATATAGTGAATTGAAATATTAACCAGATCCCCAAAAGAATTTCTTTATTCACAAATTTTTTTAAATTTTGAATTCTCAAGTAAAACTTTTTAAAAACCTTCTCCAATCATAACTATCAGAAGCAGTCTATGTATCAATATATATTAAGTGATATTGGTTAGAAGACCATTTCTAAGAAAAAAGTTTTACTTCCTGTCAGTGATACCCATGCTTTTTTTAAAAAGTGGCACATTAAAAATGTCTGTTTCTCAAGGTAGTTTTAAACGTAAATTTCTAAAAACAAAACAATTCAATCCCTACGACAAGCAGAACTGTTTTTTTAATCTATATAATCTTAATCTAAATCAATACAAAATATATTAGGGGAGAAAAAGGGGAAGTCTACATAAGTCATTCTGTAGATGAGAGCCCAAATTTAATGAAGAGATCTCAGAGTCAGAGAATTTAATACCGACTATTTACTTTTTTTTATCTATAGGTCTCCAGAAAGCTACTGATCCTAAGACCTGAGTTCTCTCATCAATAAACAAATATATAAAATATGTAACCTTTTCTCATAATTCTTCACCAAAATCTTGCCACTAAAAAGAAGTATTAATGCATCTACTTGTCATATGAGCACTTACCTTAACATGACTTTTACAATCCAAAAATTTCTTGAAATTTCATATTTTGTTTCAAAAATTAATATAAAGATGATTTTATACTCCAAAATCTTGTATGTTTGCCTTTGAAAAAATATTGACATTTTACTTACAACTACTTATTATTGGCAAGAGAGATAAGGGTGAGATGGAGTAATTTTCTGCTTTGTTAATAATGGAAATACTTTTACAGTATTTACAGAGCTCAGTTTCGGAGAACCAGATTAAATCAAATGGAATCAACAACTCAAACAATATGAACATCCAGGCATTTTCTTTTGTTGGATAATATATCTATGATTCAAGCTCTTATTTTAAAAAGATGAATACAAGTAGCAGTCTTTCAACAACTTTAGAGGCCACATCCTCATAATTAATTCCTTAGGGTAGATTATCCAGTAATTAATTCCTAAAGAAATATTCCCAGAATGCTGCCAAAGAAGTGATACAGTGCAGTCTTCTGAGACAATTTTTAATGGATATCTTGTTAATATATTCTAGCTGAGAGGCTGAATAGAAGATTGAAATGATTTTGATCCTCTAATTTATTTTGTTTTCAATCTCAGTAAAAAATATTTACAGAAGGATTTCTTCAGGGTACAGAAATCATTAGTGATGTTTTTTGTTTTGCAGGTAACATTTAGTTTTCAATATATGTAAGTAAACTAATAATTTTAATCAACCTGTAATCCCTACAGTTCTTTACATCCAGTTCTCAAACTTCATTTATATTGCAGTGATCTTATATGTAGTATAAACATTTGCAGTTTAACCTCTTTTATTTATTGATGAAGAATGTTTAGTCTCACATAAAAATATATATCAAATTAGCTATCATTGTGAGACTTTTATAATTATCATGAAGAATGAATTTCATTTTATCCAAATGCTAATCTTTTATGATTTCTTTTAAATTCTAATCAAAGTAAAAAAGTAATCAGGTATCTGGATTAGCTATGAGTTTCTTTTATTTATGCTACTCCATCATAATTGATGATTAAGTGTTGACTAGAATAAATGAGAGCATTATATTTTAAAATCTATGATTTGACTTCTCTCTACAACTCAAATTTTATATTTTCAAATTCTTTCTGAAGTTTTTCAATATTAGGAATTATTACCTGTGTCAGGAGCAAAAAAAAAAATCACATGACACTTGAATTACAACCACTTGTAGCGCTGATAACCACATTGGTTTTCTAAAGTCTTCCTCTTATGATAGTTAAGAATTTTCCATTCAGATTTAAATACAGAAAATCGATGTCAAGCATTGACAGATGAGCTCTCTACTCCTAAAAATCTTTGTTTAATTTGGTGTATAGTCTGTTTTTCACATCCAGAGTTCATGGTGATTGTCTTTTCTTATATTTCATTCTTTAAACTTCTGTACTAGCACTTGCATTTGGAATTGAAATGATTTAGGAAAATTTTCTTCCATGCATTAGTATAGTAACAAAATTTATAACATAAATTGGATAAATAGACAAATAGACACACAGGGACATGTATACTTAATACAGCCTCTTATAAACATCAGGTTTTTTTCCAGCCTATTTATTTCCAGGCCTATTAAGGGAGTACAACTTTAAAGTAGAAATCAGGAATGGCGGTTGTTGGTCTTGGGTTTGTCATTAACATCCTATGTAACCTTGACCTCATGTTGCTGGACTTGATGTAATTTTAAGCCTTCCAGATATAAAAGATAATGTAGAAAATGGTGTTCATGTGGGGTGTTACTATTAATATACAATAATTCAGTTTCTAAGCATTTTTAGAAAGCAGCATGAGATATTAGACTATTTTTATGTATAACTACATAGTTTATAATCAAGATATTGTGAATATCAATTTAAAATGGAAAATAGCTTTTGATATAAAGATGTTCTCTGAGATCAAATAAAATAGCTTGAGAAAATGACTAGACATTATGAACACACTGTCCATCAAAGGCCCTTTATTATAGAACATTGCCATTCTAATTAGTATCCATTGTTTCTGAATTTGAGAGTTTTTTTCAACTAAAAGTTGAGTAAGGATCAGTGATTATCTTTAGGATATAACATTTAATTAATGTTGAAGAATTAATAAAAAACTATATCAAGTAAAACCAAAAGTTGAGTCAGATCTTATAGACCAAGATGCTCTTTTCAAAGTGAAAATCCAATTTTCTCAGTATTATTCCTAAGCAATCTCTTTATGCTATCAAAGATATCGTTAAAAAGATACAACAGCAGCCTGCCTCCAGAAATTATCATTTTGTAATATGGTCAGATTTCTTATTTTTCCTGAGGACTTTAACATTGGGAATTTGGTATCACATGGATACTTCATCTACTGCCTTCTAATACAAGCAAGACCATCACAACTAACTTGAGCTGTGCTGGTCTGAATGGAGACCATCATCCTGCACATGAAGGAATCCATAATATAAAAGCACTTGATCTGAAGCTTCCTTTCAGTCTCCCCTGACTCTTTTTTTCAGTTTTTTTTTTTCTATTTAAATAAAATATTAGTTATTGTTACAGCTCTATTAAAATAAAGGCAAAGGCATCTAATAAAAACACTTTGGGTTTAGAATCTTCCTTTCCTCATTTACACAGTGATTTAAAACAAATTTCTAAAGTACCAGTTTTATTTTCTTTCTTGTTGTCTTACCCAAGAGGAAAATTCAGATGAAATAACTGAAAGTTTTGAGGGAGTGAATGTATCTAACTTTGGTCTGGCATTAAAATTTTCTGGTTGGGCAGCACAATTGTTTAATTGGGAACCTCAGTGACAGCTGAATAACCTCAATGCTTGGGTCAGCAAGCAGAGGAACTTCACTCTGTCACCTATCAAGAATGATGCTTGTCAAGACTAATCTCTCCACTTATGGAACACTCATGCATCTAGTAATACCACTGTTGTCTTCTGATATTACAATGGAATAGACACTAGAAGAAACAAAGTTTTCTGCATAGGTATATTTGTAATTCTTTGTTTTTTGTAAGCCAAATGCAAATGTAACACTACTCCAGATACTGCTTCATCAGAAGTCCCCAAGATAACCAAAAGTAAGTGCCCATTTCCTCCTCTTAGGAACAGAGTCGTAACAAAGACTGAATTCTAGAAACCTGCCTATTTGCAGAGCATGTCATATAGCCTCTGGGTTAGTTACTTAACTCTTTGGCCTCCTAAGACATATCTCAGAGTCGATTGATGTTTTTGCATGTATTATTTACTAATGTTTAGAAAAATTTTTAAGTTCACTTTTTCTTTATTCTGTCTTTTTTACCCATCTTCCCTCATTGTAGCAAATTAGACGGCCGGATGAAAGCAAAGGAGTTGCTAGTAGAGTTGGATCCCTCAAAGTAAATATGTTTCTAACATTTTTTGGCAAGATTTCGTCTATAGCCTACACTTCTTCCTTTTTGGAGGGTGGAGGGAGGAAGGGGGCTTTTTCCATTTTTCACCATCCCATTTTGTTTTATTTTAGTATTTTTATTGGCTGTTGGGTCATATTTTTTTTGTTTGTTTCAGCTACACATAGAGCAACCAGCTGAAGGCAAGCTGTCAAATAACTAGCTTTGAGTGGCACCACAAACAAGAGAAAGGGCACCTGCCTCATTTCAGGTGCCTATAATTTGGGGTTCCAGAGTAAACCGTTCCTCTGATTGATGTCACTGACTATGTATTAAGTTCCTGTTACACAGAGAACAAGCATTTATTTTCAGATTATTATATCCCCCCTTTTTTTGTTGTTAAAAGTAATTAAGTGTATTTTAGTGCCATTACCATTTTGTAGTTCATTCCAGAAAAATAATTATTATGAGTTAATAACATATATCACATATATATATATAATCTTAAGAATTAGAAAAGGAATTTCATATGATGCTATTATAGTGAGCTCACATATAGCTAATAGTAAGCACTCTTAACCCCCTTTGTTTTGTCAAAAGTTAAAAATTGATATAATAATCAAAAGAAACTGATATTTATCTAAATGTTTGCCCATTTGTGTATGTGGCCTACTAATACACCACTTAAGATTTTTGATCTTATGGTACCATTTGGTAGTTGTTAAATATCCATTTGGTCAATATGTCTTGGGCACTCGATCCTCTAACATTTAATCACTATGAAAAGATAAATAAGTTTATCACCCTTAAGAGACTTAGGCATAGCCAATTAATCACTTTTAATGCTGCCACCATAAATGCAAGTTGGAAATTTTGCTGAATTTTAAAAATACACAAAGAAACCTCCTTCAAAATTAGCCACTTCTATCTCAATCCCATGTGTCCTAACAGCAATAGTAACTGCTAAATTAATCAAAATGACATAAATCACTGTTCTGGAATGTCCCAATGTTCAGTAACTACTTTGAGGCTAATATTAAGTCATTTAAAAATTATACACACCTCCAATTTATTTCCATTTAACAGTTTATGAAGCACTAATATCTGTACTCTTTCCTCTCCTTGCCTCTTCTGCCTTCTTAATTTTACTTTTTGTTGTTGTTTATTTATCTGTATGTGTGCACACATGAGTGCACATGGATGAGGGTGTGTCTGTATGTTTGTGTCTTTTATTCCAAACAAGCCATCTTCTCTGTTCTCTAACACTGCTATATACTGGGTAGCATTTTTTTGTTATTATTTCACTAAGAATAATCAGAGGGGCTTGGAAGTGTTGGTTATATGCCTATTTCAAAAGCAAGGCAAACAAAAATTATTTAGTCAGAAAATATGACTTTATGTATCTTGATGATATATCAGTAGCATTCCTCACTGTCTACCTGTGAGGTATCATATTTTAATTTTTAAGGGGACATAGATCCATTATTGTTGAAACTGGATTATAACTCAGATTCAAGTGAGAAGGTGCAGTTTGACATAACTTTTTGGAAATGACTGATAGTGAAATAAAGATTAAATAGCATTCATAACCGCAGCACCATCTGCTGTAAACTGGATTATATGTGCGAGTACACCTGTGTTGCTCTTGAAGTTAAGCTTTTGGATGTATAGAACTTCAAGTTGTCATTATATGTTTATTGTTTTTAAGTGTATATACAATATGATTATGTATATACACATAAATACATTTAAGAACAAAATACACATTTTAGGGTTCAGTCCGTTTACTTGGATATGGATGAAGCCTTAAATCATAAAGTGTGTTTGGGAAAGAAAGGCAAATTTCATGGTTCTTAAGTATCTTTTTTCCATATTTCTGCAAAATAGAAAGCTTTAAAAGTGAATCTGTAGGGAATTATAAGAATAGTTATGGTATTTATTTTCTCTAACACTTTGGGGAGAAAAGATGCTTTAATTAAAATATTCTCTTCCTAGTCACGGTTTATTGAGCATGTATTCTTGCATTGTACAAAGATCTTTGATGTTTTGAGATGTTTGCCAAAGGCAGTGAGGAATGTATAATGCTATGATCTTATTTTTAAAAGGAAAAAGGAAAACTGAAAAGAGAACAAGTTGCTTTTTCAATTCATTTTCTGATGTTTACATGTAGCTCCATCGAAAGCTGGAGGAGCTCAGAGATCACCTAGAAGGCAATGTGAAAGGATACTCTCTCAGAGTAAATGTACGATTTCACTCGGTGATTTTTTTTTCCCCAAACTTCTGCTGACTGGTAATTCCAAATCAGATTGGTTTGTCCTCTCATCTCCATTTTTTTTACTTTCTGTCTCTTTCTCCCTATCTCTTTCTTTCTTTTTGAGCTGTAGCTTCATGCTCACATTTATGAAATAAAGATTAAACTGGCAGGGTAGATGACCTTTAGCCACAGCAACATTGCATTTGATTTAATAGCACTCTGGCTCCAATGCAAATTAAAAACTTTTTTTCCCCAAAAAATCTGTGTTTCTTACACAATTGTATAATTTTCTGAGGATCTTTTCATGAGACTTCATTTGGAGCTTTTTCCATTGACTGTGTCTTCTGACCCTTGTTGGATGTGTCAGCAGGATTCTAAA
Organism: Muntiacus reevesi; assembly: GCF_963930625.1. NCBI lineage: Eukaryota > Metazoa > Chordata > Mammalia > Artiodactyla > Cervidae > Muntiacus > Muntiacus reevesi. Next base: position 75,820,996 of record NC_089255.1, read on the forward strand.
TTATGTGCTGGATCCAAGTTATAGAACCTTGATGATTCCATTTCAGTTGTCAAGGAAAATATTCAATGTTAGAGTCTCATTATGGGTAATTTGGCAAGTAGATACGTCTGTTCTGAGTAAATAGACTTCTTTTAACTCAGACTCTTTGGGAATAACTAAGATACTGGGTTTGTTTGTGTTTTTTTTTTTTTTACCTAAAAATAAGAAAACCAGGCAGTAAGAATCTTCACTATGAACACTGTTATGTAACATCTTACAAATAATTGAGATAATGGCTAATCTCATGACCCAGGACAACACTTTGAAGGAGAACAATATCTTATAGTCAGTGCTGTCCACACATCATATAGGCATACTAACAATAGTATTTTTCTGACTGATTAGTTCAGGCTCAGAATGCTTGGTCCTTCTCCTGAGTATATCTTTTCAAGATAAATAGAATTAAAATCTCTGAAATGGTATATGGTATAAATAAAATAGAATAAAAACAAAAATATTGCAGTAAATAATTTCTGGCTCTATTTAACCTCAGTCTCCTATTTCTGGGGCTTTAAAAAGAAGTTCCTAAGAATCTTAGGTCTGATTTACTTCTCCTAAGATTATTGCCATACTTTTAATTCATATTGCTATAATAGTTATGAAGGATAGAATAAAAAATACTAGTGCTATGAAAATTCTGTTTTCTCTGCTTTTTTTAAAATTATATACTCTATGTATTATGTGTATCTCTTCATGAAATTTCTGATTACTAAAGTTCAGTTTTTAATAATATCAATCATTAAATACTGATTGCTAAACAGAGGAGGAAATTAATATGTGTCTCATTTTTCTACTTCTTTCTTTTGAGCCAGTCCTTCTTTTCAGTCATATTCTTAGAGAATTTGAAAACTCATCCACAGTCATTCCCAGAATCTATTCCAGTGTTCTAGAAATTTAAAAGATTTTTATTAATTTTATAATTAAATAAGTCTAGATACATCTGGATATCATTCTAGAAATTCCTAAAATGAGTCTCATAATGTATGTATGTAGTGCCATATTCTTCCCTAACCAGTCATAGGAAGTGTTATTATTTTTCTTTCAATGAAACCAAGATCAGAAAATTAGACTTGCTAAGGTCTATATGGTAGGGTGTTCATGTTAGATTAGGTTTAATGAAAGCTCTGTGCTTTGAAAATTGGGTTCTCATGCCACTCCAGTTTCTTCAATACCTATACTGCAAGGAGGAGTACATAGTAACTAGTCTCAGTGTCCTCACCTTTTGTTTAATTTCACTGCGTCACACTTTGTCCTACCTTTTTTCTGAAAAGATTGACTATAAAGTATATCATCCTAAGATTCCTGTTAACTGGAATAATAGGCAAAAAAATTTTTTTTAATTGTCAAAAGGCAAATAATGGTATCTTCTCTACAGAGTTCAGCTAAGAAAAGATACAAATCAAATCTCGGCTGAATGTTCAGGTTTTCTCCTTTCCTGTTAATTCCCCCAGAATGCTTTAAAATAATGGCTTCCTAGGTGGCTCAGTGGTAAAGAATCCATCTACCAATGTAGGAGCTGCAGGAGACACAGGTTCAATCCGTGGGTCAGGAAGGTGGAGGAGGTAATGGCAACCCACTCCAGTATTCCTGCTGGGAGAATCCCATGGACAGATGAACCTGACAGTCTACAGTCCATGGGGTTGCAAAAGAGTCAGCCATGTCTGAGCACACCTTAAAATATGCCTTGTATGTTAAAAACTGTTACTTAGAGATAAAGTTATTCTCAGTACCATAGGCTGTATCAACAGATTTTGTTTCTAAAATGAAATAAATTGGCATATAGTGACCATTTCGTTTTATGGAAATTTATTATTTCCACAGAAGAGCAAGTATATGAGTGCTTTTTAATTCATTGAAACATTGCTAAATATTTCAGAGAGATGAAAGATTCAGAACCATGTCACCACTTAAATATTTAATAGTTGAAAAAGGTGAGATCATTCAGAAATTTGGAATAAGGATTTAATTAAATCAGTGCTTCAACTGGTATCATCTATATGATATATTATGTTTTTTAGAGGAAAGAACCCTGTGTTTTTATTTATTACATATAATCAATGATATAAAGTTGAATATTCTATTAAGCAATTATTTTTAGAATAGTTTTGTTTTTATTTCTCATGTGAAACCATACTTTTTTATTTTACATGGATTCTTCTATAGCAGAATGTAGGATGCACTTGATTCTTGTAAATTAACAATGTATCATCTTTTTCTGTACTTTGTACAGAGCTTAAGTATTCTGAACCCTAAATTTGTTTTTAGTAATTTTAATAATAATAAAATTATCATCTTGAGCCCTGGAAAGAAGCTTAAATGTTAAAACATTCAGAAAAAAAGTAGATAAGTGCTTACGAAATAAAGACAAAAAAGAAATGAGAGGAATAAAAATACCTCAAAGCCACAAATTTTGTATTTTAAGTCAGTCCATATAATACCCTGGTAAATTTCCATTCATCTACAAATATATACAGATAGGTTTGGGGTAATCAAATACGTTAATTTTTTGAAACACTTTAACAAACAGTAAAAGGGAAGATGCCTTATGAAAACAGATTACTGGCACATCAGTGTACTAAGAAGAAAGATGATGAAGTAGAAGGAATATGATGAGTACTTGCTGTGCTAACAAAAAAAAAAAGTTGGTATTATTTGATGTGGAAAAAGTTAAGGGAGGAGGTATCATGTAAAATAAGACTGTATTTTTATTAAGAAAAATGTTTAAATCAAGTCAGAAAGCAATGTCTTTTGAAGAATAGTTTTTCAATGTTTAGTAATTTCCTGAATGCTGAAATAAGACTAGTATGAAATGGGATAACAAATAATGAATTAGATAATTGTGATTTTACAGGCCTTTAAGATCAGTGTTTTGATTCCAGCTTTAGTTCTAAACTAACACTTCTTTATATGTTGGTGAATTGTCTTTGGGATATTTTCACTTTTCTGTTCATTAAATTAATGCTATAACTCAGGGGTCAACAAACTACAGCCCTTGGGCCAAATCCTGTTTCTCTCTTGTGGGTCCATGACCTAGGAATGATTTTTGCATTTTTAAATGGTAGGGGGGGAAGTCAAAAGAATATTTTACTGTAGCATGTGGAACGTTATATGAAACTAAAATTTCAGTGTTCAGAAATAAAGTTTTATTGAAACACAGCCACACTCTTTCATTGTATGTAATCTGTGGTTGCTTTTGCACAAGAGCAGAGTTGAATAATTGCAGCAGAGACCATATGGCACAGAAAGCCTAAACTGTGTAGTACTATCTCCCTGTTTGCCAAGACCTGCTAAAACTGGTTAGAGTGTCAAGATGACATTGACAGAGAGATTGTTATAAAAGAAGCTGTGTGAAATTATTTTACAGGTTGAGAAAAGGAAAGTTGCTTATTTTTTCTCGGGATGGTACAGGTCATTCTGCATGGAAGCATGCACTGAAAAGAGTTGATCCCCTGAAATTTCCTACCTTTACATTTTTATTCTTCCTTTTTATATTATTTTTTCCAGCTGCTCTCTCTTCACATGCCAAACACACGCACCTGCACACTAAGTAAACTCACCATGAAATTACATTAAACCCTTCAAATATAGAACTGTCATATGGAGAAAGTACAGATTATTAATTCCTCTTATCTGGGCAGGGGGAACCCTTACAGAGATTTAAAGATAAATTGCACTCTTGCTCTTTGAATTGTTTTAAAATGTGTTTTTAGAGTATTTTTGCTGCACGCGTTACATTTTTCTGTTTATTACTTCCTTGTATCTTAGTAAAGATATTTCCTCTGAAAACCATGATCAGCTTTTGATTTCTGCTAAATTTCTTAGTTGACCCCACATAAAATCATAAGTTCTATAGAAAATTTCATACAACTAGGAAAGACACTCTAATGTGATCAAGTTATACATCATGTCTTAACATAGCATTTAAAAATCCTTAAGTGTTTACATTGAATCAACCTGCTTTGATTGAGATGAGGAAAAACAGCTGGACCATTAGTCCTTAGATGAATAATCTTTTAAGTAGCTTTTAAATGAGTAAACATCAATTTGTTTATGTACTCTTTCTTTAAGCACATTTCAATGTTTTTTGGTTCTTGTATGTAGAACATTGTTTGGGCCTCCTAAGTCTTCCTTCTTTGGCATTTACTCACATTAATAATAGGCATTTATTTACTATTTAATTTATAGCATGTAACATCCTGAGTATCTTAGTAGGTAATGTTTTATAGTATGACCAGGTTACAGTAATGATAAAGATGGCAGTAAATAAATTTTAAGATTATCTCTTTAGAAAACAGGTTAATTTTGCTTTCGCTTTATTAGCATTTGCTTAACATGTAAAGTGAATTAATTCAATCCTGAAGTTTCAGTTCTACTGAAAAATAGCAAAAACTTTTCTTGTGCTTTGAACCATCTAATACTTGTAAAATTGCCTACAGTAGCCTAAGACATCACTTGGAGTGGAAGTGACACATCTGTGAGGGATTTCATGCTTATTATGGAATTGCCCTTCTCAGAATTGACTTTAATACAAAAATACGATATTAACAAAAGATCTTCTTGACAAGTAAATTTCCCTAATAATTGAAAATGGAGCAGTGAGAAGGAAGAAAAAGACAAGACTCAAGCTATTTTGAAAGATAAAGTTTTTCAGTTTTGTGGGTATAGTTATAGGAACAGAACAAACATGCTGAGGAAGGGTTTCTTAGAACTAGTATCCTGCTAAAGAAAATTAGATGTGTGTATGACCAAAAGAAAGGTTAAATTTCTTAATATGCATAGAATTTATCATATTTTAGAAACTACCTCTTAGTAGCTCATTAATTGGCAGTGATACAATTTATCATAAATCTTTGTGATGATAAATGTAAAGTTTTCTGAATGTTAATTCACACAGTTCAGTTTTTGAGGATAGGAAAAAAAGACTGTATATTCACTCATTCAACAAACCATTATTGAGTGCCTACGATTACATTCCATTGTGCTGGGTGCTGGAATTATACTAAAAGAACAAATCACATAATGACATTTCTTGATTTCTCCATGGTGCCGTCTTCTGTTCTTTATTTTCGCACCCTAACTTTGTATTTCGGAACTTCATAAAGAGTATGCTACTAGAAAATACATACTTAAGTATTTAACTCACATGGCATTATGACAGCATAATGAAAGAAGAAGCCACAATATTTAACATGACATGCAACAACCTAGAAAGTAACAACAGGGCAGAAAATTAGCAAGTCAATGTCATAAAAAAGTCACAAAAAAAATCAGTGAAACATTCTGATAAAAGATGGGTCTAAAGAGTTTTGTGTTCAGGTTTTTAAATATCTTTTCGTTATTGCTATTGGCTTATTTGTTTATTTAGATTCAGTACTACAGAATGGATTCAGAAATGAGAATGGAATAGTAGGAAAAGGAAATCGGAATGAGAATACTGAGCTGGCTTTGACAGCTTCTTTCAAGAGTAATATGAAAATGTACAGTAGAGTCATTCTGTACATAATCTCACATGTAGTCTGCTAACACTATGACAGTGCGATCAGTGTGGTACCGCAGGAACAAGTAATCAGTGTTCCACTTCCCTGTTAACCTTACCTGAGCATCTTCTCAGCAAGACCAGACCAGATTCTAACTGGGGTAGTCCTCTCCGTCATGGATTTTTTTTAAAGCCAGGTATTTTTTTTATCACAAGGTTCTCCTCAAATAGTATGAACCTTGAGATTTCAAGCTCAAGTGTCTGTTTTTAAGACTGTTTTATTATCTGGCAAATTTGTTGGTGATGGAGCCTCCTAAACTTCTGAGACACTTACTGTGCTATAACTTCCTCTTTAACAGTGTTTTCTTTTCCCCACTGCGAAACCAGGCTCGGCTTCCCTCGTGCTCATCTACCTATAGTGTATCTGAGGTATACTTTGCACGTGTTGTCTTACATGGTCAACAACATGCTCGCCCTCACCATTCTTCTTTTATTTTCCTTTTGCCTTAATTTATTTTGCCTTGCACTTCGCACTTGGCTGAAAGGGATGACGGTACCAAAGGGAAATAGTTAGCTGTTAATTTTAAGGGGAAATTTGTATATTTTCATACAGTACTTTTTTCTGAGTAACTTTATTCTGGCAGTCACTGTATCATATTGAAATGGTTAAAGCCTAAACAGCCAACTTGATTGTTGCCACCTTAATTCCATAAAGATTCCTTTGAACTGGGTAATTTGTTATTAAACCGTTATTGGCTATGACAAAGATTCCAGTTTGCAGACTTGTATAGGTCTGTCTCTGGTAGCTGAAGATTTAGAATGAATTAGTAAAATCTTGTCCCATTAATCATAGAGGAAAGCATCCAAATTGATTATTAAATGAGAATTTCATATGATTCCCCTATTTTTATATAAAATAGAAGATTCACTCCCTTTTAAAAAACTGATTAGGTTATTCGGGAAAGTAGTCTCCTTGATGCTTATATAAGGTTTGTACAATCTAGGGCTTCCCAGGTACCTAAGTGGTAATGAATCTGCCTGCCAGTGTGGAAGACTCAGAAGATGCCGGTTTGATCCCTGAGTCGGGAAGGTCCTCTAGAGGAGGAAATGGCAATCCATTCCAGAATTCTTGCCTGGAGAATCCCATAAACAGAGGAGCCTGGCACGCCACAGTCCATGGTGTCACAGAGTCAGACACAACTGAGCACACACATACAGCATCTTAAAATCTAGAAAAGCTTATCACTCATGAGATCCGTGTTCTTTTAACAGAGTATTTTATGTGAACTTTGACCTATGTTCTTTGCCTTTTTAGAGATTTAATTTCTTACTCTTATTGTGTTAAACCATAGCATAAATGGGTTTTCTAGTTGTATAAGCCACAGTCACAGAAATTTTTAACAGACTTTGAATATCCTTTCAGCCTACTGTTCAAAGCAGGGGCACTGTTGAGTAGCTAAGAGAAAAGAGTATATGTACCTCAAAATATGATTAGTAAATAACAGGACTTTTAATAGCCTGTGAATTTTTAAGATCTTAACTTTTTACTTTGCAGACATAACCTATTTCTACATGTATTTACTTTGTGCAGGCTATTATAGTTAGTATATGCAGGCCAGTATTGTCAACCTAATTTCTGATTGCAGAAATATTATGTCTGAATGTCATACAAAAAACAGAAAGATGGCACTATCTAAAATACCAGGTAATGTATACAGACCACAAGCAGAAAATCATCCTTTGACTTTAAAACTTTATAAATAGCCTTGCAAAGAATGACACTGCTTAACCCGTAGCTTCACAAAGATTAATTTATTGAGTCAGTAGAATTATAGCCATCTTCTTTAATTTTTTCCTTTGCAAGTTGCAGCTGTTACAGATTTTTTTTTCCTTCTTAACACTGATTTTTGTAGAATTGATTTTTTTCTTAAAATGTGTATTTTTGAGAGAAACAAAGTAATGAAAAGCAAATGAATTACTTGTGATATTAGTAAAGACTTTTGAAAGAGAGGATTGGTACCATCTCATCACCACATTTCCCATAGGTCTTAATCCCCCAGGATTATGATTCCTAGTGTAAAAAATATATAACCCATTTCTTTCTGCCACTTCATCCAGGCAATTCTCCATTCCCCATGAGAGTATTTAAGAAGTCTGCCATTGGCATCATCTCCAGTCACAGCCTACGGCATCCATCAGGGTATCACTTTCTCTGTGACAGCATGTGTGCAGGAGGGCTCTCGGTTGGAATGCACAGCTGGTTTCTGGGGGGATGGGATTGTGTATGCTGTGGCCTTTGCTCCATAGCACTCCGCTCTTAAATGAGTTCTGGCTTCACTTGGGTTTGTTGTTTTTTTTCATTACGACACATGAGATTTATTTACTTGTCATGAAGTGTGTTTCTCCTTTTGTCATTTGTGGCAGGATTTCTACATTTCTGTATTCAGTGCCCCATCTCTGTGGACTCCATAGGTGGTTTTATGTTTCTCTTACTTATGTGACAGCCTGATTAATGTTCATCTCCTTTATTTCATCTCAATCTTCACTACGGTTCTGTTTGGAGAAGATATTGTTGTCACCTCATTTTGCAGATAAGGAAACTGAGGCTCAAAGAGGTTAAATATCTTGCCCAAAGTCATAAAAGCTGCCAGATGAGTAGCAGAAAGTTGTTTTGTCTTAAATACAGTGCTTTTCACTTTTCAGGATTATTAAAAATCAACTCTCTGAATGGCATGCAGTAGTCTTGTATTTTCACAGTATATATTTACTTGGTTCAGGTTGATTATGTAGTTTTGGATTTTGTCTTATCAGAAGATACAGGTGTATCTATAAAATACAAAACTTGAGTTTAAAGAAGTATTAGAAAGCCATTCCTTTCTATAATTTCTTATTTTTCTTGTATTTATTCATTTAATAAATATTTGTTGAGCACCTGCTATGCTCTGCTTAAATACAATCTTCTAGCTATTTCTTGATCTTTGAAATTGACTTGACACTTAAAATGCATAAAATATTATGAATGTAATGAGATTGGTGGCTTCAGTTGCACACTATTTTTCATCCCTTTAAGTCAAGTTAAAAAAAAGGGGAGATGGAGCAGGGGGAACTCACTTCCAGATTTCTAACTAGCATTCAGTTTTTTCCTGCAGTGTTCATTTTTTATAAATCCTTTGGGAAAAAGTGCTTTAGAATTCCCTTAGCTTAAACCAAAGCCGGAATTAGTACTATTTCTTGGTAGAAATGGTGTTCTTTCTGATTTATTTGGAAAATTGAAGTATATACTAGATATAACTCTTTATGATTTGTAACCGTATCTAAACCCCCCCAAAAAAATTGAACCCTGTAAAATCTTATTTTTAGTGTCTTAGATTTCCCAGTAGTGAGATCCATTTAGATAATTTGAGATTTTGAAGCTAAATTGATTTTTCCTGTTGAGTGGACAGAGACTGAAGCTTAATTAATTGTTTTTACTTAATGCTTAAGAACTTTTAGGGAACTTCCCTGGTGGTCCAGTGGTTAAGACTCCACACTGCCACTGCAGGAGGCACCAGTTCAATACCATCCTTAGGGAAGTAAGATCTCACACACTGTGCAGCAAAAAAAAGAACCTACCTAAAGAAAAGGTGACATTTTTAAGTTGTAACCTGCTAATATGCAAAACAGTTGCTGTTGGACCTCTTAACCCACTATTAGTGTACCAATTCTGATCTAAACAAGTCTTGACAGTTTGGAGTTCTTTTGGACAATGAAGCTCCGTATACTTCTGGATCAATCTCATAATCAACCATATTTATTATTATGATGGTCACCATCCATCATCATTATTATTACTTCTACTTATGATATTTTTCCAGTAGTCATGTGTGGATGTGAGAGTTGGATTTAAAGAAAGCTGAGCACAGAACAATTGATGCTTTTGAACTGTGGTGTTGGAGAAGACTCTTGAGAGTCCCTTGGACAGCAAGGAGATCCAACCGGTCCATCCTAAAGGAGATCAGTCCTGAATATTCATTGGAAGGACTGATGCTGAAGCTGAAACTCCAATACTTTGGCCACCTCATGCAAAGAGCTGACTTATTTGAAAAGACCCTGATGCTAGGAAAGATTGAAGGCAGGAGGAGAAGGGGACGACAGAGGATGAGATGGTTGGATGGAACCTCAGTGGTCATGAGTTTGAGTAAACTCTGGGAGTTGGTGATGGACAGGGAGGCCTGGTGTGCTGCAGTCCATGGGGTCGCAAAGAGTCGGACACAACTGAGTGACTGAACTGACTGACTGATGATAGAGCACTTACTTTGGTCAGGGATCATTCTAGGAGCTTCTTGTATGTTACCATTGCATCACTATATAGTAACTACCTTGGCACCAACTCCTGTTTACAGACCACATCTCTCTCCAGAGTTATAAGCACCTTATATGTAACTCAGCCCCCCAATCTGTACCTTTACCCACTAATCCAATATATGACACTACCCAATCACTCAAAGACTAGAAACCTGGGAGTTATATCCCTTATAACCAATCAAATCTAAGTCTTAAAGATTCTGCCTCTTTTGTTTCTTTGGAATCTATGCCCCTTGTCTCCAAAGCCACTTTCAATTACTTAGTTGGATTTTTTAATCTGAATTATTAGATCAGTATCCAGACTAGTTCCTCTACCCTCATCATTTATTCCACAAATATCACTAATCCATCTTTGCACACATAACAGAATGAACTTTTAAAAATGTTAATGTGATAATGTTATTCTACTACTTGAACTCTTTCAATGGCTCTCCATAACCCTTAGGAGGGCTTCCCTGGTGGCCCAGATGGTTAAAAAAAAAAAAAATCTGCCTATAGTACAGTAGACCTGGGTTCAATCCCTGGGTTAGGAAGATCCCTGGGAGAAGGGAATGGCTCCCCTCTCCAGTACTCTTGCCTGGAGAATCCCAGGCACCGAGGAGCCTGGTGCGCTACAGTCCGTGGTGTCCCAAAGAATACAACACGACTGAGGGAGTAACACTTGCAACCTTTATGAACTGGTCTCTATCTACCTCATCAACTACTCCTCTTACCACTCCCTATTATGGTTAAAACTAGTTTCAGCCATGCTTTCTGCCATTCCCTAGTTGGCAGGATCCCTCGCATCTATGAATTATGCTGAACTTTTTCTCTGACTTTTTATCTTTTCTTCACCCAAATTATAATTGTCCCTTAAAACTGTGTTCTTACATCCCAGCTCAAAGAAATCGTTCCCAGTAACCTTCCCCTGTCTCCCATCCCCAACTGAGTTAGGAGCATCTATTACATATCCCCATAGCAGTTTGTACTAAATTCTGTTATAATACTTATCATGATGTATTGTAACTGTAAGCTTTACTTTGTGAATTCCTAGAGACCAGAGGCTGCTTTATTTTTAACCTATCATTCACAGGCTAGATTACTTTGGGGCAAACAGTAAATAATAAATGTAAGTTGAATGAATGACATTAATTATGCCCTAATTGCTGTATCTATAATAATATTCATTTTGTTATTAGATTATTAAACTCAGTTGGGTAAAGACATTGATTTACCTTCTTTATCTAGCACACAATAAGCATTTAATAAACACATATTAACCAACTCATGAATTACATCCCAGTATTGAGTATCTCATTATATATGTATCAGATGTTCCTAAGATTTGTGTGCATTTTTCTAATTCTCTGAAGCATATATTAATCTAGGTCAATGCTTTTAAACTATTTTAATTCTATACTGCCTGAATGTTCCTACAGTCTACGCTAATATTTCATTTTTAAATAAATCATAGGGGTTGCTGGCACAGTTTTTCTTTAGTGTAGGCTCAAACAATATCAAACAATCATCTCCATCTCTAAACTTCAATTCCTTGTTGACCTTGAATGTAGGAGGAGGAAAGAGCCTCTTAAGCTGTACATCTGACTTTCTTGCCCTTCTGTTGAAGCTTGAAGTTTACATAGAGCAATGCAGGTTTGTTCTCTGTGACCCCAATCAGTATCCTTGACATCCTGTTTGAAAACACTGAGAACTAAAAGTCTGTGAAAAATCACACTGTTATGAATTCAGATGGGAATCAGAATTGGTCCACACACACACACACAAAATAGAAAGCTGAGGTTTATTGTTAAGTCAGTATTTCTTTTTTTTTTTCCATTTATTTTTATTCGTTGGAGGCTAATTACTTTACAATATTGTAGTGGGTTTTGCCATACATTGACATGAATCAGCCATGGATTTATATGTGTTCCCCATCCCGATCCCCCCTCCTGCCTCCCTCTCCATCCCATCCCTCTGGGGAAGACCCGTCTCATGCATCCAACCTGGGCTGGTGATCTGTTAAGTCAGTAAGTATTTCTTAGGTTACTTTCAACAAAATTGTAGTCAGAATCTAATGTTGTTGATTGATAAATCAGTTGTATTCAGGCCTCTGATTAAAGCTTCTTCATCTGTTACCAAGACACAAAGGAAATATGGGCAGGCAATTTAAATCGAAAGGAGGCTCAAAATCTAAATTTCCAATAACTTTTTTTTTTTACTGTATCCAATAATTGAAGGAAATTGACATCAAAGTGATTTTTACTGCTCTTTTCTTTCATGTGTCCTTAGGCACCACAGGTCAGCATTGCATCTCCATTTTTCCTTTTCTTTATTAACCCAATTGTCTGTTCTGCATAGGACATAATACCAATGAATGCTTGCACCACCACTTGTACATTACAGAGATTTAATGAATATTAAACAGTTCATGGCCATACTGTGATGTGGTTCAGAGCTTTACACACATTTGGTTTACTACCAACCCTAGTCTAATTTTTAAAGGTTCAGATAAATATCTTCTTCACTACTAGCAATGTCAATTTTCTTTTACACGTTTACAAAAATGTGCGTTTGGATACAATGGAGTATATAGCCTGGACTTGAGGATGAATAGAATTATCAGTTTTTTCTAGTCACCTTATTTTTCCCCTTTGAAAAGCATATCCTTTCTCAACCAAAGTTCCTCATCTAAACCAGTGCAACAAGTGGTTTGTTTGGCTGTTTTCTCAAGCTGCTGTGAAGATGGTGCTGTTTTAGTTTTATAAAAGAGATGTTAATTCATTATATACAATGGGTATACAGTATATCAGGGCTTAATTCTCTGCCAGAATTGAAAAAGATATAGTAACTCTTTCTTTCATTCTTAAGTATTTCATTGTTAAGTATTTCAGTGCTTCTCAAGAAGCACCATTTGTTATTTAAAGCTGTACTTAAAATTTCTCCTTTGGAAATTCTCCCTATTGCCTTATTTTTTGAATACTGAAATCTCTATATAGCCTTATGTTTACCATGTGAACTTAAGACCTGAGAGTATGAGGCACGTTTTTATCATAAAACATGTTTTTTTTTTTTAAATAGACTTCATTTTTCTGAAAGAATCAAGAGTTTTAACCAGCTTCTTAACATATTCCAAGGACGGTCATGCTTTGGCGGAAATAATCTTTTACTGGTTGTCTCACAGTGCTTAAAGTTGAGCTAAAAAGTGAGATTGGGCTAGATTTGAGTCCCAGCCCTAGATGTGAATCACAGTCCTAGATTTGAAACCCTGTGCTGCCTCTTACTAGCTTTGTAATCTTAAGCACTTGATCATTAAGTTAGCTTATCTGTACTTCATATTTTTATAAAATGGGAATGATATCACCTTAAAGATTGAATTGGTTAAGGCTGCTTGGTGCAGTGCACGATATGCATAAGTACTCAGTAAATATAAATTTTATTATTATCAGTACTGATTATCATACTAAAGGCCCAAACATAAAGTTATTTTAGTTTGAACTAACTCTGCAGACATATGCTACATTTGTCACAGAGTAAAATGTGTCTGGTTCTGTTATGGTTATTAGTTACAATCTGACTGAAAAATCAAGTATTATTAGCTTCACTATCAATTTGATGCAAGTTAATGTCAACACTTGTACCATTCCTGCCTTCTTTTTCCTAATCATGGTCAAGTATATTGAATATGATATATATGAACATATATCTATGAGATATATCCTTTTTAATTCAATGAGTTGACTATCTTCTCCAACTTTTATCTTGTTTTTTCCTCCAAGATCACTTCCCTATTTAGTGGCTGCATTATTTATGCACATTGACCTCACCTCACAGAAGAGTATCGCTAAAAAGAATAATGCTTTTTATTATAATTATTATTTTAGGGTAGGAAAAGTTTTCCTTGACCCTCTTAGGGCCCCTGATTGGATCTGAAAATTAAACTGATAAAGATTAGCAGGAATAAGCATACAAATTTATTTAATATAAATTTTACAAGGAAATGAAGACCCAAAGAAATTGTTAAATCCAATATTAAATTGTTAAATCCAGGTGGCATTAGTGGTAAAGAATCTGCCTGCCAATGCATGAAATGTAAGAGCCACAGGTTCGATCCCTAGGTCGGGAAGATCCCCTGGAGGAGGGTATGGCAACCCACTCCAGTATTCATGCCCGGAGAATCTCATGGACAGTTATTATGCTAGGTTTGATGGAGAGGGACGGTCATGGAGAAATATGATGGGACAAAAAGTATGAGCTAAGGATAGTAAACTGAAAGAAACTTAGTAAGGCCTGTTCATTCTTATTCTTCTTGGTGTCCTTCTATCTTGGAAAAAACAATGCTTCTTTCCTCAGGGTATAAAGAGGACACCTCTCATTTGAGGGTCTTAGGACCATTTGGAGGGGCAGGGGAAGGACAGAAGACCTTGCTTTCGCCATCTTCTCATACTCCAATTTATTCAGTGTGCCGAGGTGCCATATTTACAGGTAGCACATCCTGAACACCATCATTGGATTGTCCTTGAATTTCATTAGGATTCTACTGTCTGTCATATTCTAAAGGTAGTCACCAACTTAGAAGTGGGGCAAAACCGTTTCCAGTGAAAACAGCTTCATAAGTGGTTGCCAGATTTTTAGGCTAGTTCTTAAAAGTTTATATAACCCTTAATAAGCTGAAATGTAGCTATGGTTTAAGGGTCAAGTAGACATATGGATTAATGTAGGAATCTATATGCTATTTGTAACATTACTGCTGAGAAAATGCTTTTTAACCTCTGACAGAATTCAGCTTCTCCAAAGTATTTTTACCCTGGCAAATTCTGAATGGCATCAGGATCTTATATTCTGTTTTCTTCTTGCAGCAGCTTAAAATAGGACACCTTTTTTAAAATACACATTGTTGTGGAAGGTAAAAGTGGGAGGGAGCTAGCAATTTGGGGCGAGGGCATTTCCGTAGTATCAAAAATCAGTGTTTGCTGAATGAATTTATAAATTGAATGCTTATATCAAGAGTTTATGTCTATATAGTTACATTTCAATAAACTTTCTATGACATGTATTATTGTATCTAATTTCTCTTTCTAGTGAATGCTGATATTTCTGACATATTAAAAACCCTCTGTGTCCTTAGTATCTTGTCAGTAAGAGACAGGCTTTTGAGCCAGCTGAGCAAAGTAAAATGAATATATGACTATGAATTAAAAGCAGTGATTTCTACTGCATAGTCTGTGCATGAGAGAACTAATTTGTTATGAATGTACCAAATATTTTTAATCCTATTAAAATATTAATGCTATACTTGTAAAGGAGTTGGATTTTGATTATCCAAAATCAAAATACTTTATAGGAGTATATATTTTGCTTTCTACCTGAAAGTTTAGTCAGAGTGCCAGATGCAGATACAAAACATACGTTGAGCTTGAAAGTATATAATGGATCTTAATACCCTGAATTAATGTAAAAATTGGAATCAATATATAATAGTTATTTTTACTTGATTGTTTATAATTGCTAACCCTACAAGTAGGTCATGATTGGACTTTCCTGGTGGCTCAGACAGTAAAGAATCTGCCTGCAATGCCGGAGACCTAGCTTCGATCCCTGGGTTGGGAAGATCCCCTGGAGAAGGGAATGGCAACCCACTCTGCCAGTATTCTTTTCTGGAGAATCCCCACGGACAGAGGAGCCTGGCAGGCTACAGTCCGTGGGGTCGCAAAGAGTCTGACACGACTGAGTGACTAAGCCCAGTGCAGCACAGGTCATGATGAGTCATCAAGTATCTTTGAGCATCTATACCACAAAGTAGATATTACCATATTAGGTATATAGAAAACATAGCAAAAAGTAAACGTGGGGCCTCACTTAAGGAGTTTACAAATTGGAATATTGTCTATTCTTTTAAGTCATATTCTATGTATTCAGGCTGTGGTGTTTGGAAATATTGCTAGAAAAATGTCTTTGGCTTAAAAAATGAACTATTTAGTGTTAGCATAAAAAATCTATAGGAAAATTACCATTTGGAGTGTCTTGTATTCACAAAATAGTCATGGGGGAGTTATTTAAAAATTTACCAGTTTGTTGGTAAATTCTCAAGAAAGAACTTGCATAGGGCAGATTTTCCTAGAATAGATTTGAGTCCTTACGGTCTTAATTTGTAACTTGAGAAATACAATACTATTTCTTTAAGCCACATTTTTTCTATACAAAGATGGTATCAGTTATTCTAAGTTGGTGATAAGGCTTATTTCATTTATTTGCCAAGTACACACCTCTTTGGAAAGGGTAAATTTAAAAAAGCTTGATGTTACTCTTTATTTACATTGCTTATGAAGAAGAATGCCAATTTTCAGCCCTTAATGCTGTCCTCTGCCCTGCGAAGTCATAAAAGTCTACTCAGTTGAATTTAAGGGCATGTTTTGAATCCTGTGAAATCCATTCTGATCATACTGATAGTCTTTCACATGTATTTCAGGCACTTACCTGTTTTATCTAATAACACCTCATTTTACAATTGCAGCTATCATTCTCTAAAGTAGATTAATCTGCAGTATTCATAGTTTTGTTAATCCTTTGTCTATGTCTGTGTCTACTATGTCTATTATTCAAGAGTTTTTTAAAATAGTACTCTTTTGTCTTCTTACAGAATCTCTCTAAGGAATTTTCATTTTATTCTCATTTTTAATAAGAATTACAAGATGTGGAATTATAAAGACCCATTGAGAGTTTTTCCACAGGGCACCCTACTAGCATCAATAGGCTAAGCTAGAAATAAAAGTGGTTAATGTATGGTAATATTCTATTAGCTTTGAAAAGTTCAACTTGTGTAATTACATGTATATAACATCAGAGTTTTTCATAAGTATATAAATTTTATCATATTGACTTACTTCTTTTCAACTTAAATATTTTAGGAACCCAGATTCATATTTAGTTTTTCAGCGAGGTATTTTTTTATCCAGGAATAATTATCAATACATTGGATGATAAAATCACACATAGCTTGGGAACTATGTGTGGTTGTATCATTTTTGAATCTACCTTTTCAAGTCCTTTTGATTTTTTCAATGTGAGCTTTGTTACTATAGAAAGCAAAGATTTATAAAATATAGGGATGTTATTACATAAACTAACATTATTTTTAATATAACAGCTAGATGTGTATTATGATTAGGAAACCTAAATTGCATATATCCCTGGAAATTGAGAGGGGAGAAGAAAGAAGATATGTTGATATCAAATGTTTTGCATTAAAATAAACTCTTTAAAGAAAAAGAGAAATTAGGGGGCAAGAGAAAGTAAAGAAAGAGAGATGGAGAAAGAAGCCCTGGTTTTCCATTCCCTTTTCTGCCTCGGTATTTTAGAAATTGGTCACTTATTCTGACTTTCCCATATTAAATAGTTGCAGAGCAAAAGCAACAACTTATAGAACAAGGGGAAATTCAGAAAAAGCTTAAGGATATTTTTAAATTTGTGTTCCATGAAACTCTGAATGGAATTCAGATTCATATGGACTTTTATAGCCAGAGTTTTCAATTATATTAGCAATTTTCCTTGTTCTGTTTCTAAGTCTGCCTTAGGATAAGAAAAGAAGGGTTTATTTTTGAAATTTTGTCCTGGCCATTCTGCAGTCAATATTGCCTACAGTCATAAAAATTGGGCTTGCTGCTTTATTTTTTTCTCTTCTTTCCTCTTTGGCAACTTGCTGCTAACCCAGCACACAGCAATTAAATCTAATTCTATCTGGGCTACCATGCCTAACTGTTCTTGTTGACAAGCATGGCGTGAACTAATGAGAATGCTGCTGTGTATATCTGCACTGAAAGAAAAGTTCTGTAGCAATCTAGCCCTTTACATTTAATATTAAAATTGCGGTAATTAATGATGAACATCTCTACAGTGCTTGACAGAGAAGGGAATTCCTCAGGAATGAAAGAGAAAACTGAGGGAGAAAAATGATCTTTTGCAGTCAGATACTGCCAAATTGGGCTTACCTGGTGGCTCAGACAGTAAAGAATTCACCTGCAATGCAGGAGACCCAAGTACAACACTGCTAAATTAGTCATTGGTACTTCTCATTTGAGGAGATAGGCATCCATTCAAAGAATGCACATGAATGAGAGAGTAGGAAAGAAAAAAATAGGATGCCATTGAGACCTGAAAGAGGTTATAAGAGAAAACGTTGAGTCAATTTTTAATCTCAGATATTTGGCTTAAGAGACTGAAGTAGTTTGGGTGAAAATGAGACTGATTTTAATTGTCTTGCCATCAGATTTCACAGCCTAGTCATCCAGTGTTAAATATACCGAATATGACTTAACTCCTTTGTATTCATGACAGTTTCAAACTGTTTTTGTAAACAACTTTTAATTGCCTTGAGTATTTTAAATGTTTATTGGTAGCACTGGTTTAAGGATCATGTTATCAGCACCTTTTATCTGTTCCATTAAGCATTCATCTTGTTTCATGTGTGCATTTTTTTCTTCATAAGCAAGTAAGTTAAACTATGCTATTTTTCCGAGTGAGAAAAACTTCCTTTTTCCTTTTACATTATAGTTTCATCTTGAGAAGATGGGAAGGAAATGAGTGGTCCTAAAATTAGGCATTTCATCTTTAGATTCCTAATGCCCAGTTTTTCTGTTTTCTGGATGTTTCCAGATAAATATAAGGACAGCAGTTGAACCATACAACTATCAGTTACTCTGACCTTGATGTATAGGTTAGTGAAGTTTGAACAAACAAAAAATGTCATATAACCAGAAATTCAGAATCATCTAAACTGCCTCCTTTAGCTCATTTCCTTTTATACGTAGCACATATACCTGTAATCTCCCCAGTTCATCTGTTTTGGAGCCATGTAGCACAGTTCAAGAATTCAAAGGACAAGTCAAAATGATATTGGGTTACTTGTTCAACCTTAAATGCCGCCATATAGCAAGGATCTCTGTAGCCATTCTCACACTACAAGTCAGTGATAGTAGTAGCATTTCTAAAGTGTTCATACAGGTACCACTCTTTCAGTCCACCTGTATCACTGTCCTTTTAATTATCTATCTTTCAGACGTAACTGACCTCGGTTTCAAGGCTTTGGTCTGAAATACTATCCCAATAGAGTTACCTACTTGGACTTTGCTTTATTGAGTCATTTATCCTGGTAGATGTAGTCATATTATGTTATTGCTTTAGGTTTTTTTTATAAACCACTTTGGTAAAAATATCCCACCCATAAAAGGGAATTTTGCTACTTGAGATTAGTCATGATGTAATTCAAAATATTTTCTTAACATACACAGTCTTTAAAATTTTGTAAGCTATACCTTTTGACTTTAAAAGACAATTTCAGAGCAGGGATGATGTTGGTGTTTTTAAGGTCTACAATGATATTTTAAAGGTTGGTGTAAGAAGTTTGAAGGGAAGAATAATCTTTAAGAATCCTCAGTTCATTGTTTATTACCTTATTTACATTCACCCACCTTCTTACTACATACAGTTCCCTATATTTGACTCTCTTAATAATTGGTGTTAAAATGAATGTGTATCTCATTTTACTGAAAAGGAACAAAATGGGATGAACATAGCTGCTCTTGTGTTTAATATAGTGACCCAAGCATATATTGTGCCTAAATTTTAGGCCTATTAGTTCACAGCAGTATAAAAGTAGTAATCTGAATGAATGAATTAGCATAAATAAATTAGATATCTAATTTACAAGTAGCATCTCTACTTGTAAAATTTCTAAGTCTGAAATACAGTAACTCTGTGAAAAGACTAAAGTATATGTGTGCCTTTTTTAGCTTAGATGAGTTAAAATATAATGCTAATACATCCAGGGTTGCAATTTATAAAACCAGCTTAACAGCTGTTCTATGATTATAGACTGTAAACTAATCCTAAGTATCTTATTGCAGATATGTATGCAGAGGAAGGACTGAGGAAGGATGTGTTGATGGTTCAAAATAAATCTATCAACAGTTGACTGAGACTGAATTGAACAAATACTATAATGGTCAATCTATATTATACTAAAAGGTTTGAATTTTAGAATTTCTAAAAAAGTCAAATGTCTATCATTTTCAATGACACTTTCTATTTCATTTTCAACAGCTTTTGTCTTGTTTTTCACATGTTCAGTAAAGAATATAGATAAGAAAAGAAAGGTGGGGGGGAAATCACCCTTGATCTCTCCCATGTTATTTGCTATTAACATTTAGCAGAAAGAAGTAATATTGGTGGTGAATTTAAGAAAAGAGGAGAAAGTAGGCAGTTCTATAGAGAATGTAAATAAAGAATAAAGAAGCATGTATAGAAGGAAAAATTATTACTGAAGAGTTCCCTATGTGGAAAAATTTTAAGAATAGCTAGTGTATAAGAGTGGAGAAGGCAATGGCACCCCACTCCAGTACTCTTGCCTGGAAAATCCCATGGACGAAGGAGCCTGGTAGGCTGCAGTCCATGGGGTCGCTAAGAGTCAGACACTACTGAGCGACTTCACTTTCACTTTTCACTTTCATGCATTGGAGAAGGAAATGGCAACCCACTCCAGTGTTCTTGCCTGCAGAATCCCAGGGATGGGGGACCCTGGTGGGCTGCCATCTATGGGGTCGCACAGAGTTGGACACAACTGAAGCAACTTAGCATCAGCAGCAGCAGTTTATAAGAAATCTAAGAGTTGGAAAGCTCTGGTAGATGTGTTTCTGTGGAGTTTGACCTGGTTATATTCCTCATGTAACAACTGAACAATGCAAGGCACTGCAAAGCTACTTGAAGCAACCCTGAGAAGAGCTGAGAGAGTAAATTGGCTAATGGTGTAACTGTCAACATTAGCAGTTACAATTTAACAGCATTCTCAGTCCACTATATATTTAATGAAGGAAAAAAAAAATGGAAAATACTTGGATTGAAATCTTGGCATTTGTATTCTTAAAATAAAGTGGGCAAAAGGATATACAGATGATCCCAAATTGTAAATGTAAAAAATCTAATCCAAACGATTTGTGAGTATATCAGTGTCATACCAGTGCCCTCGGTAAAATCAGTTCCCTCTTTTCTTTTTTTACAGTTCTCATTTTTTAATTAAATATATCAAATACATAGTAAAGAATGTATCTGACAAATATCCATACACTGACCAGCTCGATTTAATAAATATTAAGATTGTTCTCTTTTCCTTAGAAATTTTTCATGACCTGAATCTTGACAAGATAAGGTTTATATTCAAAATGAGTTTTCACTGGACTTGGATGAAAAAGAAAACTACACATATGTATATGTATTAAGATTTGAAAGTTATATTTTAAGTCACATTTTTAAAAGAATGAAAATTTTATATGAATTTATGCCATTTTTTTCAATATGGTAAACTCATTTTAATATTATGATAATACAAAAGCTGAAGTCCACTTAAAAGTAGCTACAGTAGATATTTCGTATAATCTTAGAAACCAAGGCTATACACTAGGAGAAAAACTCAAAAAAAAAAAAAAAAAACTCACAAAACTAGAACTCGACTTACAGACATAAATTCAATTAATAGGTGTACCCTACCCAGGTCAAAAATTTATCAGGTAAAATTGTGAAAGACTTTGAAATGAATGAAAAAGATTATTGGCTGTCTTATCTAGATCCTTCTGGGTCATCATCTCCTTTTATCATCTGAGCTATTGTGTATTGGATTGTAATATATGAATAGTAATGTAAATTATTTTAATCCATAGAAATACATATTAAGTCCA
This sequence comes from Muntiacus reevesi, assembly GCF_963930625.1. Taxonomy (NCBI): domain Eukaryota; kingdom Metazoa; phylum Chordata; class Mammalia; order Artiodactyla; family Cervidae; genus Muntiacus; species Muntiacus reevesi. The sequence goes on from NC_089255.1 coordinate 75,842,557, forward strand.
GTTGGAGATGCAGTTAATTTTTGCTCAATTAATGTGTAAATTCATTTTGACATTCCTGGTATTCCATATATGTGTATTTTTTTTATTCTCTTTTGAACAAATTAGACCATCTTCTTGGTTCTCTAATTAATTAACACTTTGGATAAAATCTTTAACGCATGTTCATTTTATAATTTGCCTTTCCTTTCCTTAAGCCTAGACATCCAAGCTTCCCTCATGGCTCAGTTGGTAAAGAATCCGCCTGCAATAGAGGAGACCCGGTTCAGTTCCTGGGTCGGGAAGATCCTCTGGAGAAGGGATAGGCTACCCACTCCAGTATTCTTGGGCTTCCCTTGTGGCTCAGCTGGTAAAGAATCCACCTGCAATGCAGGAGACCTGGATTCGATCCCTGGGTTGGGAAGATCCCCTGGAGAAGGGAAAGGCCACCCACTCCAGTATTCTGGCCTGGAGAATTCTATGGACTATACAGGCCATGCAGTCGCAAAGAGTCGGACACGACCGAGCGACTTTTATCATCATCATCAGACATCCAAAACTTGAAAATGGAAAGGACTGGTATACTGCAAACAAGCGTCTAACAATAGTATCAAGCTGTATCTGTTAACTGTTTACTTGGTTAGGTAATGAGAGACTTGATCAGTAAGATGCTAGAGTTGGTACCCCTTCCATTCTCCAGGGGATCTTCCTGACCCAGAGATCCAACCAGAGTCTTCTGCATTGTAGGCAAATTCTTTACCACCTGAGCCACCAGGAAAGCCCAATATGCACTACATGTGGCTGCAATATAAGGCTTCAGAATACTTATCTCTTATTTCTAGGCCTCAGGGGAAATCCCTAAACATTTTCTAAATCACTGCTGCTTATTAATATGTTTTAGAAATGTTTACTTTTATACATCTTCCGTATACCTTATGAATACTCTTAATAATTAAGCATTTAGAGAAATAAAAGTCACAGTTTTTTAAACTGATGCTGTGTTAAAAAAGAAACAGGCCCAAAATGGAGTCACTCATGCTAAGCCCTATATCAGCAAATCTAGGCTTAATACCTGGCCGTGCAGTTTCAGCCTCTCCCAGGAATCAGCCTGGGGTTTCCTGGCTAGCGGCCCTGGTGAGGCAATCCACCTGATAGGTAGCTGCCCTCCCCCACCCTCTTCCACCACCCCCAGTAAGGTGGTGGTTGTTCAGTCACTCAGTCATGTCCAGCTCTTTGCGACCCCAAACACGACAGGCTTCCCTGTCCTTCACCATCTCCCAGAGCTTGCTCAAACTCATGTCCATTGAGTCGGTGATGCCATCCCACCATCTTGTCCTCTCTCATCCCCTGTCGTCCCCTTCACCTCCTGCCTGCAATCTTTCCCAGCATCAGGGTCTTTTCTAATGAATCAGCTCTTCGCATCAGTGGCTGAAGGTTTCGAGCTACAGCATCAGTCCTTCCAATGAATATTCAGGGTTGAATATACCAAGGAAGGTAGCCTAACATAAAATATTTTTGTCTCTTTTTTATGACTTCCTTGTCTTACCACCTTTCTGCCTCCAAAAACCCTCTATTTCTTCAGCTTCTCAGAGCTCCTTGCTAATTAGTAGTTGGGGTGCTGCTCAATTCATGTAATATTGAATAAAGCCAAGTAGATCCTCAAATTTTCTCAGTTGAATTTTGTTTTTAACAACTACAATATAAAGCCTTTGATTTAGAAAGGAAAACAATGCAGTATAATACATAGTATATTATACTCAATAAAAATAGTAATTTGTTTTAGTGAATAAGTGATATGACATGACATTTAAGAATGTTAGAGGAGACAAATAATTTTTCATGTATCTATATGAAATCTTTGCTGAGATACCTGTGATTCTGATTTACAAGAGGAAAACAAAAGTTTGTTAACATGTGTACCTCATGTTTACTTAGGAGCTACCCAGGAAAAAATGAGTAACTTCCTAAGATAACTTAAACTACCAGTTTAAATATCATCCTCAACTAAAGACAAATGAAAGGTAGGGACAGGAAACCCAGTTACAGATAGATTACCAGGAAAAGTTCAGTAAACAGGTATAAGGTTTGTTACACAGATTAAATCGGTGCCTTCTCCATTGACAAGATTACCTTGTGATTTAGAGTCATCCTTCTCTTCAGATCCTGAAGACTGAGACTGTAGTATAAATGGAAATTTGTTTTATATATGTAAATTTCCCTTGCAAAAGGGTAACTTCTACTCTATGTCAGAGCTTCTTTTATGTCTACTCTTTGACAAAATAATCTTTATGCCAAAGAGCCACATTTTGGGTCAGCATTTCTGTTACTACTCTAAGAAGATCAAGGAGAATCTAGTTAAAAACTCAACATTTCAAAATTCATGGTTAATGAAAACTAATATGGTTTTCTGTCAAGTATTAGAAAATGGTAATAATTACAAGTGCTCAATAATTCAGGTTTTTATATTATTGACTGGATCTATCTCGTACAAGGGTTTTATTTCATGAGATTTATTAGTTCTTTTAAAATTTCTATTCAAATGCTTACCTAAAGTAATGTTACTTGATCTTATTTATGAGAGCTGTCAAAATCACAAAAGAAATTAGACAACATTCTTTATTACAGATCTAGAATATCATCCAAACAAAAGAATGATAATAATAACAACCAACATAATAATAGCTGATACTTATACACTGTTCACTCTGGGCCAGATATTCTTCTAAGCAAACACCTTATTTCATATTATCTCATTTTCCTCACAGCAACCCTATGAGATAGTTATTGCTATTATTCTCATTTTATATTTAAGAAAACAAAGAGAGAGATTATGACTTATCCAGTTTTAACAGCTAGTAATGATAGAGCCAAAAGACTCAAATTCAGTTTGATTCCAGAGTGCTACTCCCCAAACTGCCTTTATATCAGTTTTTCTTCACTCCTACATTCACATGCCTATTCTAAATGGTTTTCATTGCTACCAGAAATAGTCAAGAGCAGAAAGTCAATGAAAATTCAGGTCTGATTAAGAATACAGTGATTGCTGTTGTTAGGTTAGAAACATAAGGTTTTCTACTAGTGTTTAGAGAAATGGATTTAGAAGTCAAAAGGGTTAAGTTCCATCACTACTGTACTGTATGATCTAAAGCCAGTAACAATCCTGGCTTTTTCATCTCTAAAATGAAGATAAATCATTCTGTAAAATAATCGTTTATTCATCTGAAAGTTGAAATGAATAATATTTTGAATAATTCAAAATCCCTACTAGTCAAAAAGTATTTAGGTTTGTTTTATTATATGTGTGTGTGTTTATAATTAGATAGTGTATTTTCCACATAATTATCATGATCACCATTAAAATCCTCAGAACAAACATAAACTCACAAAAATTTTTGGTAGCGAGGGAAGACCAACCTGGAAGTTACAAATTTTCTAGAGGTCATTGAGAATGATTCAATTTAGAATTAAAACTTTAAATGGGAAATACATTAAGAATATTCACCATTGATGTTCAGATTAATTTCCCATTGAGTCATGGTGTAATCAGTTCTGTTCTTCTACATGTTCTTCCTGTTATATTATTCTTTTTGAGAATAAGGAACTTGCCATGTTACCTATAAAGCAGCATAAAGACTTCTCATTTTTAATGATGATTATTCACTTCACCAGCTGTGTAACCTGCCACAGTTCAACTTCTTTAGAAGAGGTTAATACTGAAAGACAGAGAAGGCAATGGCAACCCACTCCATTACTCTTGCCTGGAAAATCCCATGGCCGGAGGAGCCTGGTAGGCTGCAGTCCATGGGGTCGCTAAGAGTCAGATAGGACTGAGCGACTTCACTTTCACGCATTGGAGAGGGAAACGGCAACCCACTCCAGTGTTCTTGCCTGGAGAATCCCAGGGACGGGGGAGCCTTGTGGGCTGGCTTCTATGGGGTCACACAGAGTCGGACACAACTGAAGCGACTTAGCAGCAGCAGCAATACTGAAAGAAGATAAATTCTTCACGTTTACCTGGACTTTGGAAAGCTAAGTAGAATTTAATAAGACAGCAGTGATTTAAATAACAGTGGGAAAACATTTAAGACTGGTCCTCTGGAAAATATTTGTAAAATTATGTTGCTTATAAATATTGTCCACGTGCCTGCAAAGATACATGTTAGATAACAGCCTTGTTGCTCTCTGCCTGTGATCAGCACATGGCTGAATTAAAAAGATAATTAATGAAACATATTCACGTGTGTGTGTGTGTGTGTGTGTGTGTGTGTGTGTATGAGTTCACCTTTAGTTAGAGAGTTTGAAATGTGATGAATGTTAAATGATTATTCCATTTAATTATCTAAACCAACGGGAAAATAACAAGTAAAGCAGAATTTTTTTTTTTTTAAAGTCTGAGGTCTTTGTAACTTCTTAATAGCCATGTTTCTTTTTTGTTTCGGGATGGTCTTTTAAAGGGGCAATTGCTTAATTCAGTGACCAATATTTAATTTTCTTAAAAAAAGGACTTCCTTTATATGTAATTTGGTAAAGGGCAGCAGATGGAGGTGGTTAAGATTTCTTACAGTTACAAAATCCTAGAAATAAAAGGAAGCTTAGAAGTTATCTGTTGTAGTTCAGGGTTTTTTTCAACCTTTTTGCTTCCACAGACCCTTTTGGGAATCTGGCAAAACCTACAAACTCTGTTTCAGAAAAATACTTTAAACATACATAAGATAAAATACATAGAATTACAAAAAATAATTGAAATCATGAACAAAATATCTATTACAAATTATATAATAATAATACTGCCTTTTAAAATGCATTAAATGACAAAATCTAGTATCAAGTCATTTAGACACTACTGTAATTTGAAATCTTGGTGACATAAACAGTATTTTTAAATATGCATAATAATTTGATGATTATAATAATAGATTCTGCTAATATTACTATAGTTTGTCACCTAATAATGAAAGAAAGTAATAAAATTTAATTAGGTTGGTGAATAATTGTAATTTTTTTCTCCATTCTAGTGAATGGAATCCTCACTTTTATTCACAGGTTCTCCCAAGGGGCCTCAACCTCAGTTGAAACCCCTGGAAACATCTTCATTTTGTAGGTAAAGAAACTAAGTCCCATAGAAGTGAGATAGCTTGACTAAAATTATACAACACAATATTAGATTAATCCTTGCAGAGGTAACCTCACACTTTACCTTAGTCTTTTTTGACACTTTCGTCTAGAAATTGGCAATGATAGTCTTTATGATTTGTCACTGATTTATGGCATGTTCTGAAGCAAATTCTTTATTCTCATGTCTCAGATTCTACCTGTATAAAATATAGGTGACTTAAAATGTACATAAGGATAGTAATAATGACTTAGATTTGTATTGCTCTTTTTCATTTTGCAGTAGTTTTTACTTTTACATACATGATCCTACTTAATTTTCCTCATTTTGTGGATAAGGAAATTAAAACTTCACGATGTTGAATGTCATGTCTAAGTAGAAATCATACCACTGGACTTCAGAGGGCAAAATAAACCAAAACTCTGAGTTCAGTTGCATATTTATTGTGATATCACAAACACAAACACAAATAAATGGTCATGAGGCTCAGATGAGCCAAATACTTACACCCTAACATATCCAGATAAAGTGATGAATGAATAGAACTACAGAACAGAGCTTTTCTAGACCAAGTCTCCACTTTTGCAAAAGGTAGTGAGAAAGGAAAAAAATAGATTTTAGAAGTCTAAAATTGTAGAGTTGTTGGCTTAATGTTGTTCACATCAATCCCCTCTTTCCTTTCGTTCATGGTAGGCTAAAGAGGCAAGTAACCTGAGGTCCTTCTTCTCTCTCCTCTTAACGTTTTATTGTTATGAGAAAATGATATTCAGTGAAGTTTGTTCTTTCAGAGACAGATTACTCTTAAATAAGTTTAATAAGTTAGAGAAATTAAAGTCAAAAGGACCATGATACATCAGATATCTCTATCATTCTAGTGAGCTGACCTATGAGATACAGAACATCCTGTTCTCTTAGGAAATAAGAAATCTTTATTTCTTATTTCTTATTATTCAGATTTTCTGACCTAAAATCTTTATTGGACTCCAAATGTCACTATTTGATTAACCTTAAGCAGTATTAATAGTAATCTGTTTTCCTAATTCTTGCAGTAATTCTATAGATTATGTCTTTGTTATAATCCACATTTTTTTTTTCATGTTATCTCTCTTAATATTGGCGGGTCCAAATAAATAAACATTTTACAATACTATAGGAATATCTGTGATCACACATAGGCTGTAAATAATAAATTTGAATCTGCTAAAATTGAAAAAATATATAATTACTACAAAATAAACATTCAGAGTTGACAAATATTTACTCTGTATAAAACACCATATTTGATATAGTGTAAACTTATAGGTAAACTTTAGGTAAACTTAAAACTAGATTATGGTAATGATTATACAGCCAGATAGGTCTATTAAAAGCTATCAAATGTGTACTTAAGTGAACTTTATAATAGCTAAATTCTGTCTCAATAAGGCTGTTACAGAGTTCAAGGAAAAAAAGAGGTTGTTTGTAGTTAAGGAACTGAGGAATATTTTTTGCCCTGATACAATTTAAACTGTATGTTAAAGCACAAATAGTATAGGATGTAGCTTGTCTAAGAACTAAAGGCTCAGGAGTACAAGAAATAATCTAGATGAGCTAGTTCAGATGTTGCTCCATGCCTTAGATTGTATGGTTTTCATTCCTACCAGTATACATATGGCTATGTCATTTCCAAAAAGTTTTCCTCAATTCCTACTGAGAAAAACATATGACTGTACATTGAGGTCTTTTTTTCTTTCCATAAAAAATAAAGAATTTGCCTCCATGTTGAGCTGATGGGGAGGTTATAGTGAGGAGGGTATATAATTCAGAATTATTTAACAGCTGTCAGTGGCTCCACTGATCATAACAGCTACTGCTACTTGTTTCCACCTTTATGTTTAGAATCACTGATAAGATATTATCTCCTTTAAGTCCCATAACAGCTTTTATTTTTCCAGTGAAGAAAATAAGATTAAAGGAGGGAGGGCCCAGGGCTTAAAATAATAAAGACGTGCTAAAGGAAAGGTCAAGATATTCTGAACTAAGAATAGGATGAGGAAGAAAATGGTAATATAAGTAAATGATCTTTAAAAAATAAAAATCTGCTAACTAAATTGTATGCTACACATGAATTAAACACACCTCATACAAAAAATAAAGCAGGTCAAATTAACCACTATCATCAATAATAGAAAACCAAAGGTGAAATTTTTTGTAATAAGCCGATACAACCGTATTATTGACAGGAACAGCTCATTGTAAAAAAAAAAAAAAAGTCTTATTGATGGTAGAGAAAAGTACATAGGAAGTTTACTAACAATTTTTAAATAGGTAGTCTTCTTTATTATTTGCTTTTTAAAATTTAAATTTTAAAATTTAAACCAAACCATTGACATAGAATTTCTCAGATTGTATAAGTAGGCATATATATGGCAAAATTAAATGTAAATAAAGCCAAATTAAATACAGAAGCTTAATTTTTTAATATAAAATGTAACTTCCAGCTAGTAAAATCATGCTAAAAATAAAGAGGGCGTTCTTAATGTTCATCAAAGAAGATGATTTGTTTTATTCTTGGCTTTGACCCCACCTGACCAGCTGCTCAGAATCTTTAAATATGAGCCATATTGTGTAGATTTATTCCAAGTATTTTCAAGGAAAAAGAATGCAGATTACCTGGTGAGCAGCAAAAGAGAGTCAGTTTTATGAAACCTGAGTTGATTAACCTGTAATCAAATATAGTCTCCATTTTAATATTTATACATCTTTACATTGTTATGAACCTATTCTTAACATGGGTTTTGTTTTGTTTCTCTCCTCCCTCACTTCTGTGAAATGCAGAAGGGAAAGGGTATTTGTTAGTCACACATTGGTACCCCGCTAACTGGTGTTACACAGCTGGCTTCCACTGGAGAGCCCCTGACATCGCAGGGAACGGTGATCAAAATTCCACACACTAGCTTCAAGCTGGGGGCTCGTAGCTACTGCAGCATTGAAGGGGGTCTTTTCCTGGCTTCTTTGAAATAAGCATGGTGATGGGATGGTTTAAGGGAAGAACACCTCTCAAATCACTTGACCACTGCTGCGCTTCCGTGTGTCCTGCTTTCTTCATAACAGCTTGGCACTACATTCTTTCCCTGTATCTTAGTGGGCCTGTGTGTGTGCAAGTGGGATGGGGGTCGGGGGTGGGGGCTGTCAGTAGATGGTTATATATTATGCATGCATCTTTCAATGTTAGAGTGATGTGCCTTCCCTTATGTGTCACAGATTAAATCTTTTGTGTTCCTGAGAGATTGGGCTGTCTCTCTCTTATTGTTGTGAGATTCATGTGTTTTGATGTTTACACCCTCAAATGTTCTTCATGTTGCATTAAACATAAGTTGAAATGTTCTCCCATAAGAGTTAGCTTTTCATGTTGGGCTGAACAAGTCTTCATTTTTGTGTAGCAATTCATGTTATTATAACCTATGGCTTTCAATTGTACCTCCCATAATGAAGAGCTGACTTTAAACACTGTGCTATTCTTGTTATGACCTAAGCATAAGGTAAGTCATTTCTCTAACTGTATCTAAAGATTGTGGTTGTTTGTTAAAGTTTCCTCAGCTTTGTTTAAGGCATTTTCACTTTTTTTCCTTACCATTTATTACGTGCTCTCCCCCCTTTTGTTTTCTGTTTCATGGCTTAATATTTCTTAATGGACAATGTGACCTTCAGCAAAATTTATGTTATATATGTAAACACATGTTGAAATGAATTAAATGAATTATTTGATGTCTGAAAGCAGTCTTGATTAGTAAATTAATTGCCTAAATTTTCAGTAAGTCTCTTGTGTTTTTTATTTCCTCCATTAACTTTAATATATTATACTGTTTCTACACATGATTTTAGTTTTGATTTCAATTAAAAGGGGAATTAATTGTCAGTACCAAAAATGTTAATTTTCATAAAATAACGAAATCCAGTAGAATAAAGTAATAGATCATCCAAGGCCATACCTTTCATTTTTAGTCCTTGACAAATTGGGTAAGATAAAGGAAAACAAGAACAGAAAACCATAGAACTCAAGACTGATCTGTATTGCCTTCTTTATAGTCCATATTGTTCTTACAATATGGAAATGGCAACCCACTCTAGTATTCTTGCCTGGAGAATCCCATGGACAGAGGAGCCTGGTAAGCTCTAGTCCATAGGGTTGCAAAGAGTCGGACACGACTGAAGCGACTTAACATTGTGAGAACAAAAACAATAGTTGCTTTTCAACTTTATCCTTTAAAGTAAACCCCATTACATTGTGAGCTAAGCAAAATCTTCATATTGGGATTTTATAAAATTAAGTCAATATTAAAAAGATAACCAGTTTCATAGTACAAAAACGAGGGGCATTTACTGCATGCATGAGTATTAAAATATTTTAATTTAATATCCTCAATTTTTTAATGTATACTCAAAATCACTAAGGTAAAGAAGTTCATTTTATCACTGATTTTTGAAAGTGATTTCCCTCAAATTTGAGTCGAATAGCCAATGTAATGTAAATGAGAAAACATTGGTTATACTGATGTTGGCAATTTTTGAACCTAGATTCACAGATTTAAAAATTTGAATTTGTTTCATCATCCAGATTTCTCTTTCCAAAACTGTTTGAAATGTATCATTGTAAACTTATGTGCCACAAAGCAAAACTTGAGTTTCTTTATTAAATTCATGTTATGAATGAATTTTTTGTTTTTTAAGCCACCTAAGGAAGGGAGAGGGGTTTTTGTTTGTTTGTTTTCTTTTTTTATTGTGGTTTTGGTTTGGTTTGCTTTTTTGGTAAAACCAGCTAGTACTTCACCTCCATTTCCATTTACACAATATATAATCTGTTGAAACATTTGATGAGACAATTTGAACTACTCATCTGAACTGCTCTGTTCATTATAAATCTCTTGTTTCTATCCATACACTAGCTCCACTCTAGATTGGAAGGGCTTAAAGATGAACTCTGGAGGAATAGAGGCTACGACTTAAGAGTAACTATTACTGATCAAAGGAGCTGCTTTCCATTCGCAAACATTGCTTTGCGCTATGGGTTTGGGCTCCTTCCGTTTCTACATCTTGTTGAAGACCTTCTTGACTTCCATTTGACTTCCTTGAACTCTGTTTTTGTCTTTTAACATTTTCCCCTTTCTTTTCCTTCTCTATCCCAGATTTTTCTCTCACTCTTCTCAGTATCTCTTGTGTTCTTTGAATCGCTTTTTAAAATGTAGTTTATCTCTTTATTAAGCTTGTCTATTATTTGTCTATTAGTATTTGTTTCTTGTCTCCTTTAAGGCTTTAGTGATATAGTTAACACTTATTTTCATTCCATGGTATGCCAACTTGCTTTTTATTTTGAAGCAAGTTCATTAGTCATTCTTACTCTCTTGGTATGAATTTTCAATAAGAAATAGCAGAATATTCTGCATTTATATATTGTCCCTTTCTATAGGCCATACTTTCTTTTCTATCTTCTAGATATACCCCCAGTCAAGCCTCTCTCTCTTCTTTTTCTTTTCCTTGCTCTCATGTCTTCCTGTATTATTTTAAGTAGTCATTAATATCTTTCCCATTTGGTCCAGAAGTGTTATTCAATAAAACTGTAAGTAAAGCATTTAAGAATATTACTTCCAGACTAGTTTCTTCATTCTAGTGTATTTAAAACTAATTAAACAATCTGGGCCAAAAGAGAATAACTTTAACATCTGGAATTATTTTTCCCCTTTTTTTCTTTCTTTCGTTTTTTTTTTTTTTTTTTTTTTTTTTTTTTGGTATGTGTATGTGTGTTTTTCTTGTGTATGTTTGTGATTTTTTAATTATTGTTGTTCTTTCTTTAAACATTAACACTTGTTTTTTTCAGGGAAGGACAACCATAACCCACCCTAAGTTGCAACATTCCTTTCATAATTTGTTTCATTACAATAGTAGACTGTGTTAAGCAATAGAAGTTAATTTGTTGTGTATACCATTTGGGGCAAGCTGCTGTGGAGTGGGAAGAAGAGGTGTTTAAATAGCTTCCTCTGAAATTAAGAAGTGTCAGTGTCATCCAACATGGCTCTTGAATTCATTAGTTTTGCAACATTTAAAAGAATGTTCCACTTTGAAATATTTGAATCAGCATTAGTTTCTGATTGATGTATCTACACACTTAAGAACTGGCAAATAAATGACTTTAATTTCATAATTTCTCTTTTCCCCTCATTAACATATATAACTCAAAATGACTATCAAGGACTCTTTGATTACAACTTTATTACTTGAATTGCATTATTATTTTAGTCAAGAGATATGCACAATGCCTTTAATATTAAGGGTCTGAATTCACAATTGAATATGTGGTAATTTAAATTTTTCCCCATATACTAATTTCAAATACAGATCAATTTTTAAATGCCTTTAGTTTTACCCTTATCCCATTTACAGTATTGTGCCCCCATTTTTTTTTCTAGAAATCAGTCCTTTCTTTAAGTAAGAAAAGGATAAGTTAAAAATATATGAAATAAACTAACATTTTTATTGACATGTTATGATATGTGCAAGACATAAAGCCTTTGCTCCTAGACCTCAGGAGTTTGCCCATTAAATATGCATACATATCTGTCTGTCTTTGTCATGAGCCCTAAATTACTGAGTTTATGCTCTCTCTGCAGGTCCAGTCCAGGTGCAGCAGCAAGGAGAACATTCTCAGAGCCAGTGAGTATATCGTTATTTCAGATGGACTACTGAATTAGAACTTGTGGTTCAGTCGGAAGGAAAGCTAAAAATGACATTTTAGTGAAAGAATGATGTAAAACAATGGGGAAAGTTAATGTCAAGAATATGAATTTTAGAGCTTGCCTTCTAAAAATATCATTATCAATATGTTAATGAATATTTCCCTTATACCAATTGTTTTTGCAAGCTGACATCAGAACTTTGATAGCACTACTGGCTAGGATAGAAATGAGCTCCTCTGTGACTCAAACATGACAGCCCTCTTTAATTGCCACACTGCCAAAAAGTTATTTGAGAACAGACTAAAATAATATAAATCCAGTAAATGAATCTAACTAAAAAAGAAACAAAGAGTCCTAACAGGATACATCATAATCATTTTGTAAGTATGAATTTCTAAAAGATCTTATCTTCACAGGCAGCATGTTTTAGAACATAGTGCCCTAAACCAAGTATGAAGAAACCGAAATTTTATTTTTCTGTTTTGTCACCAATGACATTTGCATGGAAGTCATTTGACTTTGTGTATTATTCATTTTCCTGTCTTATAAGAAGGAAATATAAATAGCTTTTCCTTACCTGTATCCTTGAAATGATCTGACATCAATGGTTATACTTTGAAAGCTTTGGGATTCTATGAGAAAAGTGCTGTGTAAATGCTAATTTTTTAGATATTGTTCTCTGTTACTTAATGATATGACCCTGTCTTCTTCCTGATCATTGTCAAGAAAAGTACAGGAGGGCCATACTGAAATTGGTCCTTACTTACACCACTGGGAGTTTTAGTAAATGGAATGGTTTCTGTTTCCAGCAGAGTGTCTGTATTATTTAACAATCAAAAAAAAAAGTCAATAGGTAAAATTTTGTTTTATTTTGTTTACTTTAACATAAAAATTTTTTACTTCTGTGTTGTGAAATCTGCTCCCTTAGCTTGAAACCTTTGAGCTATTAGGTGTTGGTCCTTTATTGGACTGGAACCTGGTGGTCCGGAGTCGACAATGAAAGAGCGCAAGAAGGAAAGAGGCTGGTATTCCCTGGGTCACGCTGCCGGCTTTCGTGCTCCAGGGAATCAGCCAGAAATAGAGAGAGAGAAAAGACAGACACGGGGACCAAAGCGCTGATGGAGCAAAGATGCTTTATTGAATTCTGTAAGAGTATATATACCAGTAGCTTCTTTACATAAAAATCAAGAGACCAGACTTTACAAGTTTACCAAGGAAGCAAGGAGCAATAGAGGCCATAAGGCCAAGAGGTGATCCATAACAAAAGAGGGTCATAAATAACCCCTTTCACAAAATGGGAAAGCTAATGAAGGAAGTCCTATGCAAGCATCCCATCTCTTTGATCTCCGTCCTGGGAGAGGCTTGCCTGCTCCTCTTGCCCCTGACAGGGACTGATAAGGAACAGAGGGCTCAAGAGAGACAGGAAACAGCACACAGGAATCTTACTGTTCAATGATTCCTGACAGTTAGGCAAACACACTGGCAGTTCTTTGCCCAGAGACTTCATATTAGAGTTATATAAAAATAAATGCAAAAACAGATTTGTTTAGCTTGTATAGTTTTGTGAGTTTTCACAATGTCTGACAGACATGTGAATCTGAGGGAGGCTTTTCAGTTATAGGAGATGTAAAGTCCTATAATTCCTTCTTAAGACCTAAGATTGAGAAAACTAAGAGTCAGAGAAGTGATGATTGAATATTTACTAAACTAAAACAACAGCAATAACATTTTAAAGTGACATTTTTCATGATTACTGTATAATTTCCATTCATTGTTGATCCTGAGATGATTGTGGATCATTGACAATGATTGTGATGATTCAGAACAAAAATAATTTCGTATTGAGAACAGATTTCTTTGAAATTTTTTTTCACCTCTCTCATGGATCTTTGAGCTGGTAGAACTGCTTTCATTTCAGTTATGCTCTTACTGACTTGTTGGCTATTAATCAGATGGACATTATGATGGTCCATGTTTTTCTGTTCATCTTTTCTTAGGATGAAATAGTCATGTAGATGCATGCAGAGAGCCCATCCTACATTGTAGCCTCTTAGATCTGTGAGTTCTACAAGTTCAAGGTCTTTCCCCTCAATACTGCTTTAGTAACTCATGCCCATAACCACACTCAGGACTTTTTCGTCACCATGAGGTATTCTAACTCTGAACTTCTTAATCTCAGTACTTACTTATGTGAAAGTTGCTCAGTCATGTCTGACTCTTTGCAATCTCATTGACTATACAGTCCATGGAATTCTCCAGGTCAGAATACTGGAGTGAGTAGCCGTTCCCTTCTCCAGGGGATCTTCCCAAGCCAAGGAGAAACAGCCTCACTGCTTAATTTTACCAATTATTTAAAGAAGAATTAACACCAATCTTTCTCAAACTCTTCCCAAAAATTGAAGAGGAAGGAACATTTCCAAACTCATTTCTTAAGGCCAGCATTACCCTGATAAAGCTAGAAAAAGATCCTGCAAGAAAAGTGCAGGTCAATATCCCTGATGAATGCAGATGCAAAAATCTCAATAAAATACTAGCAAACTAAATTTAACATTACATTGAAAAGATCATTCACTATGATCAAGTAACATTTATCCCCGGGATGCAATGACAACTCAATATATGCAAATAATAAAAGTGATGCATTAATTAACATTAATAAAGTCAAAGAAAAAAATCATACGATCATCTCAGTAGACACAGAAAAAGCATTTGACAGAACTCAACATTTGTTCATGATAAAAACTCAACGAATTTGTATATATAGAAAGACTGAGTGAGTGAAAGTGGCTCAGTCACATCCGACTCTTTGTGAACCCGTAGGCTATATTGCCAGCCAGCTCCTAGTCCATGGGATTTTCCAGGCAGGAATACTCAGTGGGTTGCCTTTTCCTTCTCCAGTAGAAGGAATAATAAAGGCCATATATGATAAGCTCACAGCTAACATTATATGCAATGGTGAAAAATTAGCTTTTCCTCTGAGGTCAGGAGCAATACAGTGGTGCTCACTCTCATCATTCCTACTCAACATGCTACTAGAAGTCTTAGAGCAGTTGGGCAAGAAAGAGAAATGAAAAGCATCAGAATTGTAAAGGAAGAAATAAAATAGTCCATATATGCAGAAGACATGATTTTATATGAAGACAATCCTAAAGCCTCTACCAAAAAAAGAGAATTTATCAACAAATTCAGTAAGTTACAGAATGCAAAATTGACATAAAAAATTCAGTAGCATTTCTATGCTCTGTCAGTTATCTGGAGAAGAAAGAAAATAGCTTCAAAATCAATAAAATACTTAGGAATAAGTGTAACCAAAGAAAGTGAAAGATGTCTACACTGAAAACTACAAGACATTGATGAATGAATTCAAAGACACAAATAAATGGGCAGGTATCCTTTATTCATAGATTTCTTGTTGTTCAGTTGCTAAGTGTGTCTGACTCTTTGCAATCCCATGGACTGCAGCACACCAAGCTTCCCTGTCCTTCACTATCTCCCAGAGTTTGCTTAAGCTCATGTCCATTGAGTGGGTGATACCACCATCCAACCATCTCGTCTTTTGTCTCCCCCTTCTCCTCCTGCCCTCAGTTTTTCCCAGCATCAGGGTCTTTTCCAGTGAGTCAGCTCTTTGCATCAGGTGGCCAAAATATTGGAGCTTCAGCTCCAGCACCAGTCCTTTCAATGAATACTCAGGGTTGATTTCTTTTAGGCTTGATTGGTTTGGTCTCCCTGCTGTCCAAGCAACTCTCAATAGTCTTCTCCAGCACCACAGTTCGAGAGCATCAGTTCTTTGGTACTCAGCCTTCTTTATGGTTCAGATCTCACATATGTACATCACTACTGGAAAAATCATAGTTTTGACTATATAAATTCATAGATTGGAAAAGTTAATATTGTTAAAATGTTCATACTGCCCAAAGCCGTTTATAGACGGTAGACTATACCTACCAAGAGTGCAATGGCATTTCTGTAACAGTCAAATCATATGGCTCTGGTGTAGAAACAGACAATAGACATAGACCAGTGAGACAAAATCAGGAACCCATTAATAAATCCAGTCATATATGGTCTACCAGTATTTGACAAGGGAGCAAAGGGAGCAATATTCGGTGGAAAAAAGTCTGTTCCCTAAATAGTGCTGAAAGACAATTTTTCCACGTACCAGGGGCCATGGGGATAGTTTCAGGATGATTTTAAGTGCATTACATTTACTGTGCACTTTATTTCTGTTATTATTACATCAGCTTCACCTCAGATCATGAGGTATTAGACCCCAGAGAGTGGTATCAGTGATCCCAGAGAAGTATAAAAGCTCGTGAAAACAACATTCTTACCTAAAGGTAGCACATGTTTTTCCTTGAAAGGCAAATATTATATCTAAAGCAGTTGAGCCACTACCCTTGTAATTTCATGAACATATCAAGTGAGGAGTTCTTTGGTCTTGGTGGCATTATCTTTTGTTGTTCAGTCGCTAAATCATATCCAACTCTTTGCAACCCAGTAAACGACAGCATGCCAGGCTTCCCTATCCTTCACTATCTCCAGAGCCTGCTCTAACTCATGTTCATTACATCAGTGATGCCATCCAACCATCTCATCCTCTATTGTCCCCTTCTCCTCTTGCCTCAGTTTTTCCCAGCATGAGGGTCTTTTCCAGTGAGTTGGCTCTTTGCATCAGGTGGCCCGAGTGTTGGAGGTTCAGCTTCAGCACCAGTCCTTCCAATGAATTCAGGGTTGATTTCCTTTAGGACTGACTGGTTTGATCTCCTTGCTGTCCAAGGTACTCTCAAGAGTCTTCTCCAGTACCACAGTTTGAAAGCATCAGTTCTTCAGTGCTCAGCCTTCTTTATGGTTCAACTCTCACATCCATACCTGACTACTGGAAAAACCATAGCTTTAACCATACAGACCTCAGGAACATCATGAAAAAGCATTATCTTGCTCACCAGCTCATCTCTGAAACAGAGCATGTAGCACACTCCTTATTTTCTGGGCCTCTTGTAAAGCTTGAAGTAAAGACACTTGAGAAAGGAAGAAAGAAACCCAGAATTTCCCTGGAGTGATCAAGATTTCTATTCTTAAATCGAGGTCCAATTTTCCTATTTTTATAAAAATTAAATTATCTGACAATCTTTCTTTCTTCAAAAAGAAACCAATGGCTTAAATTGGATCCTGGGTCATGTTGGGGACTCTACTGAATGGCAGCATCAGTTTACAAAGATCATATCCAGTCTGTGAGTAGTAGCTAGCAGGCTTTTATACCACAAATCGAATGCCAGTCATTGGAGAATGCACAGTGACCTATTGGGGGCCAAAATACCCCTAAAGTAAAAGTGAAAGCGTCAGTCACTCAGTCATGTCCAACTCTTTGCAACCCTGTGGACTATAGCTTGCCAGGCTCCTCTGTCCATGGAATTTTTCAGGCAAGAATACTGGAGTAGGTAGTCATTCCCTCCTCCAGGGAATCTTCCCAGCAGGGATTGAACCCAGGTCTGCTGCATTGCAGGCAGATTCTTTACTCTCTGAGCCACAGGGAAACCCTAAAATATCCCTATGTACTTATCAAATATGTTATAACATTTGAAGCCAGTCATCAAAAATAATTCTGCACCATATAATAAAAAATTTAAAGTGTTGAGACTGTTTCGAAGATCTGAAATAAAGGAGAAATATCAATAATATCTTAACTTGTAAGGTGTATAAAAGTATGACAGCTTCCAAATAATACCTTGTGGTTTCTTAGTTCCCTTACAAGTTCTATTTCTATTAAAGTTTGGTTACAAAAACTAATTCCCACCAAAAAATCTTAAGAGACTTACTTTGGTGATGTCAAGAAACTTGTCTTCTAGGTATGACCTAAGAGAGTGTTTTAGATTTCCATCTCTTTGACCTGATACATAGTTTGTTATCAGAAAAATCACCTAATAGTTAAGTATAGTTCCGTAGGAAACCAAGATTCATTATCAGGAAGCGAAACCAAAGGAATCTGGGTGGCTACCAAAAAAAATAAGGTTGTACAAAACCAGTTTGGTTGTATGCATTAGCTAGTTCACAGGTGAACAACAGCCAAGTATGAATGATTAAAGATGCAAATGAAGTGCATTATTAAGAATAGGGCAATATAGATAACATATTTAAAAGGAGCATTAAACCATGGAGAGAAAAGGAGGAAAATAATAAAAATAAATAATAGAATGCAGATGAAAATGTAGAAATCCACTGCCTTATTCTATGGATCTTGGGTACAACCTCCCTACAAACACATGGTCAATGGTCTTGAATGGAAGATGTCTCTTTCAGAGAATTTTCTGTTTGTAGAGGATTTCTAAAAACTCCCCAGGTTAAAAATCCACAAATTCAGGTTAGATTATGCCTCTTTGGAAGCCGTGAATCCAAAGATCAAACATTTAAAGTTGTATTACTGTACTCCTTACTGACAGTACTTGATAAGATTTAGTAGGGTTCTAGAGTTGTTTTTCTCTGATGTCTTTTCCAAAAGACCGCTTGTCTGGGCTTTAGGTCACTCAAGAGTTATTTAAAAGGGTATTGAAGAAAGGGTACTTGCACCTACTTATAAGACTTGGTGTATGGCATGAATAATTCCTTGCAATACTTAGCCATGTCTGATTGCGCTAATGTGGAATTTGGAATGAAAGATGATATTCCTCAGTGTATGTGGGAGAGTTGATGGAACCACAGAAAGATTTTATCTAATTGTTATTAATACAATACCTTAGGCCATGGAAGTTCAGGAATCTCTTGAGTTTAGCTGATCTGATATTTAGATCTGTGTTTGTTCTCTCTTACCTTTCCTGAAGATTGAGGGTAAAGTTGACAGTAAGTGGCAGGACTCTCCAAAAGTGTTTAGTAATAGGCCTAATAAAATAAATAGATGCCTCCATCACTAGAGAAAAGGGTCAGAATTGTCTGGATTGGGAAGGTGAAATCAAGAAAATTTTGCTATTACTAGAGTTGGAGATATCAAGGAAAGGCTTCAGACCATCCCAATTATAAGTGAACAATGACTACGTCATATTCAAAACCCAGACAGTAGCTTTATGAAACCCATTTTGAGATGTTTAAGGGTGCCCTGAGATTTGGGCTCTTACCCATGTGCTGCTTTTCTTACCAGAATTATTTTGGTGACAGATGAGATAGAGTAAAGCTTTCCCATCAGTGTTAATTATGTACAGTGACAAGTTTCTTCTTTCACTGGTGGGTAACTTCATATAACATTTTTACAAGATTCCATTTGAGGTCCTTCAGAGCTACTAAATAGCTAACAATGCAATTTACACACAACTTTCTCCTAGTACCTTTTTTTGTGACTCTCGAGCTGATCGCTGGCGTTCTGTAATAGAGGCTTTGAACTCAATTTGCTGTTAAATCAAAGAGTTAGTCCCTTGGGGTATTAAAAGGGCTATAATTTCAGTGAGGGCTGTCTTTCTGGCATGATGATTAGTCAAGACATTTTCTCTAGCCTCCATATTATCTCCTTTTGTTTGAGCCCCTACTTTTATTATAGCCACTTCCTCAGGAAGCATTAGAGCACTTAAAGATTCTATAAATTGCTAACCATTCTTAATTGAGATTCCTGCTGAGGTCAAGAATAGTTCCTAGTTTCCAAAGCATTTCAGAATCATAGAATAACCCAAAAGCATGTCTACTGCCAATGAATATATTAACTTTCTTATCTGTAGCTAACTGAAACTTCTGGTGTGCTCACAGAGTTCTGCCATCTGGGAAGATTTGCCTCTGGCAAAGGATCAGTCTAAGGATGAAGTATTATTCATTAGGTAGGAAGTAAGTGAGGAGCTAATCTTAACTCACAAAAGGCCTGTTCATGTTTAGGGCCCAGGGAAGAGGTTCACTTTCCAAGTACTTGGTTAAGTCTTAATTTGGCATGGCAATTGCAGAAAGTTGGGAACCCATTGCCTGCAATAGTCAGTGAAACTCACGAATCCTTTTAATTATCTCTTTGTTACTGACATGGGAAAATTTTTAAGTCCTGTGCTGGGTAATGAATTTAGACAGAATTGTAACTTCTGTTTGGAAATTTTATCCTCTTTGTGAGTTGAAAAACTAAGTGGATAGAAGGAATTAGTCTTAGAGCTCACTCTGTCTTTAGAACACAACAAAAAGTTATCCCCATGTTGAATGAGAATAGAATCAAAAGAAAATACAAAATGTTGAAGGTCCTGATTGAGGACTTGTGAAAAATAAGAATGTTTCAGTGAATCTTTGCAATGTAACAGTCAAGATATATTTTGTGTTTTCTAAGGAGAAGACAAACAAATATTGACTATTTTGACCTAAAAGGTCATTAAAGAAAGCAGAATATGAATCACAGTCGAATATGCAGCCTCAGGAGGCATTGAAGATAAAATAGGTTTGGGGATTAGTACTACATGGAAGTGGGAAGTGATTACACTATTATGGACCCATTTGCTGAACAAATCCATATCCCCACCTATTTAGCCTTTTGATTTGGAGGATAGAAGTGTTAACAGAAACACTGTAAAGCAATTATCCTCCAATTAAATAAATAAAATTTTAAAAAACTAGTACAACATATGTTGAATCTTTTCTCTGTTTGCTTTTACCTCTTAGTTTTAGTGCCTCTTTAGCTTCTGGTTCAAGAGAGTATTTTACACTTTAGGGTATAGGTTTCAGTGGTTTAATTTGAACATTAATAGCTTCAGCCCCAGTAATCTTCCCTATTTTCATCAAATTTTTGCTCACAGAATGAAAAAGCCTGGGATCTCCTCTAGATCTTCAATTTAGGGTCAACTTAAGCACAAAGATACTGGTAAATCAATTTCCAAATTAGCCATTATCTCTTTACAAATAAGGGAGTCCTTCAGGATTTCAGGAAAGAAACCATCAGGAAAGTATTTAATTTAACATTTCCATTTATACAGTACACCCTGCCTAGCAAGCTAGCAGGTACGATATCTCAGAAGAAGAAAGATCGTTCTTTTGTTAAATGTCCAAAGGTAACAGTTACGAATGAAGTGGAACTAACAAAAGGAGTATTTGAGAAACACTCTGAGTAGTTTTTTACCTGAATAGAGAGATTTTGTAAGAGTGGTAGAGTTTAAGATTGATAGTGGGGGCTTTCCTGGTGGTTCAGTGGTAAAGAATCTGCCTGCCAATGCAGGAGACACGGGTTTGAATCTGATCCAGGAAGATTTCATATGCCACGGAGAGTAAGGCTGTGTGCCAAAATGCTCTAGAGCCCAGGAACCACAACTATTGAGCCCATGTGCAAGCAACTGCTGAAGCCCACGTGTCCTAGAGGCTGTGTTCCCCGGCAATGGAAGCCTGCCCACTACAACTGGAGAGTGGTCGCTTCTCTCTGCAACCAGAGAAAGCCTGTACAGCAGCAAAAACCCGGCACGGCCAAAAATAAGTAAATTTTAAATTGTTCTTTTCAAAAAAAAGAAAGACTAATAGTGTATGCCTCTAGATCAATTAAAAAACTTTTGGGCAATGTTGTCCTTTAATATTTATATAAATTTCTCCCTGGGAATTTAAGGGTAAAACAAAAAATCTCCTTCAAAACTCACTTTTTTTTTTCCTTTTAGCTTCTTAGCTAACACAAGACAGTTCCTTTTTGATGTCCTTTTTTATATAACATTGATAAGTGTCTTTATCAAGAGATTCCGTCTTTTGAGATTTACTGACCCTGGTAGGAACATCTAGTTGTTTTATCTGTAATGCTATCAATTTATTTCTGAGTTTTGTTCTGTTTTTATTCTAAGACTCTCAAAATGTTCAGCAAGGTGCTTGAACTCTAGCAAAGGCATTATTTCCCATATCACTTTTTGCTTGCATACCGTATCCCCCATGTAGCTTAAGACTGTTTATAAAAATCTAAGAGAGACTTAGGAGTCACATCTGCTTTGCTGTCTAAAACTGTTAAAGAGCCTGTCCCTAGAGTCTCCTGCATTATCCTTTCTTGTTTGTAAGACTAACTCAGAGACCAGTCTACTTTTTCAAGAAGGACTTCAGGAATAGCCTCCTTTTCTCCAAAGGAATTTGAACAACCTTTATAGCTTTTCTAAACCCTTCTGGTTTCCTATGCAATTTAGATTCTTCTGTGCTGTGCTTAGTTGCTTCAGCTCAGTTCAGTTCAGTCGCTCAGTCGTGTCTGACTCTTTGCGGCCCCATGAATCGCAGCACGCCAGGCCTCCCTGTCCATCACCAACTCCCAGAGTTTACTCAAACTCATGTCCATCGAGTCGGTGATGCCATCCAACCGTCTCATCTTCTGTCGTCCCCTTCTCCTCCTGCCCCCAATCCCTCCCAGCATCAGGGATTTTTCCAATGAGTCAACTCTTCGAATGAGGTGGCCAAAATACTGGAGTTTCAGCTTCAGCATAAGTCCTTCCAATGAACACCCAGGACTGATCTCCTTTAGGATGGACTGGTTGCATCTCCTTGCAGTCCAAGGGACTCTCAAGAGTCTTCTCCAACACCACAGTTCAAAAGCATCTATTTTTCGGTGCTCAGCTTTCTTCACAGTCCAACTCTCACATCCATTCATGACCACTGGAAAAACCATAGCCTTGACCAGATGGACCTTTGTTGACAAAGTAATGTCTCTGCTTTTTAATATGCTATCTAGGTTGGTCATAACTTTCCTTCCAAGGAGTAAGCGTCTTTTAATTTCATGGCTACAATCACCATCTGCAGTGATTTTGAAGCCCAAAATATTAGAGTCTGACACTGTTTCCACTGTTTCCCCATCTATTTGCCATGAAGTGATGGGACCAGATGCCATGATCTTAGTTTTCTGAATGTTGAACTTTAAGTCAACTTTTATGCTCCCTTCTTTCACTTTCATCAAGAGGCTTTTTAGTTCCTCTTCACTTTCTGTCTTAAGGGTGGTGTCATCTGCATATCTGAGGTTATTGATGTTTCTCCAGGCAATCTTGATTCCAGCTTGTGCTTCATCCGGTCCAGTGTTTCTCACGATGTACTCTGCATATCAGTTAAATAAGCAGGGTGATAATATACAGCCTTGATGTACTCCTTTTCCTATTTGCAACCAGTCTGTTGTTCCATGTCCAGTTCTAACTGTTGCTTCTTGACCTGCATACAGGTTTTTCAAGAGGCAGGTCAGGTGGTCTGGTATGCCCATCTCTTTCAGAATTTTCCACAGTTTATTGTGATCCACACAGTCGAAGGCTTTGGCATAGTCAATAAAGCAGAAATAGATGTTTTTCTGGAACTCTCTTGCTTTTTTGATGATCCAGCGAATATTGGCAATTTGATCTCTGGATCCTCTGCCTTTTCTAAACCCAGCTTGAACATCTGGAAGTTCACCGTTTGCGTATTGCTGAAGCCTGGGTTGGAGAATTTTGAGCATTATTTTACTAGCGTGTGAGATGAGTTCAATTGTGCGGTAGTTTGAGCATTCTCTGGGATTGCCTTTCTTAGGGATTGGAATGAAAACAGACCTTTTCCATTCCTGTGGCCACTGCTCAGTTTCCCAGTTTGCTGTGTTGCTTAGTAGTGTCCAGCTCTTTGTGGTCTCAGGGACTGTAGCCCGCCAGGCTCCTCTGTCTGTGGGGATTCTCCAGACAAGAACACTGGAGTGAGTTGCCATGCCCTCCTCCAGGGGATCTTCCCAACTTGGGATCGAACCCAAGTCTCCCACACTCTAGTCAGATCCTTTACCATCTGAGCCACCAGGGAAGCCCAGATTGTTCTTAGTTACCTTCAGATTCTTCCCATTCTTCTTTTCTCACAGAGTTTTTTGCATCTCAAGCTTCCACAAACATGAGCTAACTGTTAGAGATCTGGAACCCCTGGGTATGTTCTTAAAATTATTCCAAATTGCTCTGCAAAATTCACTGTGCCCTTTCTAGGCTTTGGAAAGTTGTTATGACTCTCAGCTCAGAGGAAGAAGAGAGCTTAAAATCAGCCGCAAGGGGATTTTTTTCTGTTCTGAAGGAAGTTAAACTTTAAGAGGAAATTGATTTTTGACAGTTTTTCACCAACCAAAGGAAAGAGGAGTAGAGCAGAGGGAGAGATGGGCAGAGGAAAATGGAGGCATATTGGATGGCTAAAGAGAAATAGATAAAACCCACTAGGTTCAAGACGTGATTTTTGGAGAATCTAAACAAACATTAAGTTTTCCTTATTTTTATTTTGCCTTGACCAAGAAATTTCTTGAAGCAATTTTGGAAGCTGAATTTCTTATGAATTTCCTGACACCAGTCAAAAATATCCAGCCTACTAGATGTTTGGAATTTTGTTCCTTTTTTAATCCTACAGCACCTGTCAGACAATTTTGTCCATAACAGAATTTCCCCAAAGTGGTCACTATAATTCCAAATTATCCTTGGTGAGACTACAGATAAGTACAAAGATTTGGGGTACAACTTATATACATGTAAGATGTAGGAGTCTGGTCTAGAAGAGGCATAGACTTAGGTTTAGACTAAGGAAAATGAGAACCTGTGAATGGTCCATCCAAAGTGTTGCTTGGATACCTCCTACATCAGACTCCCCAGCCTAATGAATAGACAGTCCAACTACAAACTGACATATTTGTAGTTCTAGAGCATCACAAGTTTGAAGGGGAGCTCTCTTCTGTAATCAGACTCTCACAAACAAAATACCAAGGAAATGGGTAACCCAAGGCAAAGCTTGTTCAAAGGATACCACTTTGAAAATAAACCTGAACCTCTCGGTTCCCAGAGCCAGTTTGCAAAATAGACTTATTGGGGCCTACCCCCCACATTTTTCCACACGAATTTCCCCCTTATAGAGGTATAACAGAAAATGACAAGGATAGACAGAGATAGATAGTAAAGTTCTTATTAATAAGATGGGTTCCTTATTCCTACAAGACAAACTTGGCAGTTGGGGAGCTCAAAGAAAATAATCAGTGTTTGGTCTAATGTGAGACTCACTTATCTCACTGTGATGATTAGAGACACTCCCATTCCCCAGAGCAAAAGACTTCAGGGGTCTCAGAGGAGCTTGCTGTTGTCAAGTCAAGGATCTCGGGCTTTGGTGGGTCTGTCTTGCCTGGGTCTCCCTGTACACTCTAAGTTGGTTGAATGCTGGCTTCCCACAAATAAGAGGTTTTTATAGCCAGGGAAAACTCTACCCTAACAGAATATTAGTAGCATCTCAGTGTGGGTTCACCATTGAGATATTTGTATTTGGAAGCTAGGTTTAAGTTGAGATTTTCATTGTGACAGTTTGATTAGGATTGGGTAAAGTTCATGATATAAGAGTTAAGATTGGTGGACACAGCACAACAAGGATTTTGTGTGTATGGTGTGTGGTGGTGGTGGTTTAGTCACTAAGTCGTGTCTGACTCTTGTGACCCCATGGACTGTAGCCTGCCGGGCTCCTCTCTCCATGTGATTTTCTAACTTAGAATACTGAAGTTGGTTGCCATTTCCTTCTCCAGTGTATGGTGTGTGGCTTTATTTTACTTTAATTTTGGCCTTTTTACTCTACAGAATAGTTTTGCATATAAGCAAAATTTAAAAAAAAAAAACAAAACTGAGCAAATCTTAAGTTGAGCAAAAGGGCCAGTGCTAACTCCAGGAAATCCTACAGGAATCCATAGGAGTAAAAACAGCATGTTACAGTTGTGATTTGAACTTGTTGAATTTTTGGTGTATTCAGTCAGTTAGCCTCAATCTTCAGGTATCAGTCAGAATGAGTACATAGGACACAGACATTATGTTAATAACAACCTAACTAATCTAGGTAGAGATAAAGAGCTATATTTTTTCAGAGAAACAAGCCATTCCAAATCTGAAATGACTAAAAAAGTTCATTTCATTTCATTCATGGCTTAAATTGCACTGGAGTCAGAGATGAAGTGTCATCAATTCCAAGAATGAAGTCTTTAGGTAATGTTTCAGATGCAGTCTTAACTAAATGTCATAGGAATACAGGGTCCAGAATTTCTCTCATTGATAGGCTCCTCTGGTTTCTAAACCATCAAATGAATTACCATGGCTTCCAAAGTCTACACAAAGCCAATCCTCCGTGTCCTTCCTTTTTTTAAAATTGATCTGAAATTCATGTAATATAATCATTTAAAGTGAATAATTCAGTGGTACTTAGTAAATTTATAATGTGGAACCACCACTTCTGTATAGCTGCAAAACATTTTCACCACCCCATAGGGAAACTCCATAACCTTTAAGCAGTTACTCTACATTCCCCAGCCACTGACAACCACCAGTCTGCTTTTTGTCGCTAAGGATTTGCCTATTCTGAATGTTTCATATAAATGGAATCATACAGTTCTAGATGAATGTAAAATATACTCATTTTTATCTAGTTTCTTTTACTTAGCTTAATGTTTTTGAGATTCCTCCATGTTACAACATGTGTTAGTATTTCATTCCTTGTTATAGCTGCATAATATTCCATTGTATATTTATGCCATGTTTTGTTTATGCATTGATCAGTTTATAGACGACTTGTGTTTCCACCTTTTGGCTCTTGTGAATAGTGCTGCCTTGAACTTGCCTGTACCTGTATTTGTTTTTGAATACCTGTTTTCAGTTCTTTGGTGTATATACCTAAGAAATAGAATTGCTGGGTCATATATTAATTTTATATTTAACTTTCTGAGAAGCTGACAAACTATTTTTCACAGTGACTGAACTTTTGTACATTCTCAACGGCAGTATACAAGGATTCCAGTTTCTTCTTATTCTTAACCAAAACTTGTTACTTTCTTTTTTCTTTTTTTCATTTTAGCCATTCTACTATGAGTCAAGTGGTATCTCATTTTGGTTTTGATTTGCACTTCCCTAATGAGCAATGATATGGAACACCCTGCATGCCCTTCTTGGGCCATTTTTCTATCTTCCTTAGAGAACTATCCATTCCAGTCCTTTGTTCAATTTTTAATCAGGTGGATTCTTTTTCTTGTTGTAGGAGTTCTTTACATATTTTGTGTACTAGACCTTATCTTATATATAATTTGCAAGTATTTTCTCCCATTCTCTAGGTTATCTCTTCACTTTTTTGATAATGTTCTTTGATGCACAAAAGTTTTTAATTTTGATGAAGTTCAGTATGCCTAAGTTTTCTTTTGTTTTGTTGCTCTTTAAATTCTTTTTTTTTTTAGGATTTATTTATTTACTTTTGACTGAGCTAGGTCTTTGTTGCTGTGCACAGGCTTTCCCTAGTTGCATCCGATGGGGGCTACTTTAGTTGTGGTGTGTGGGCTTCTCATTTCAGTGGCTTCACTTGTTGCAGACCCAGGCTCTACAGCATTCAGGTGTCAATAGTTGAGCATGTTGCCTCAGTAGTTGTGGCACTATTAAATTTTTCAATCTGTCTTCCTTTGGATCTTAACATAAAGTTCACTTTTATATCTCAGGTCTTTGTGCATTTCACGGTGAACTAGGTAGGCCATGGCATGTATTAATAAGTATCTCATGGAGATTCCATTCCCAATAACAAAGTAATCTGTATGTTTCTTCTCTGGAAAAATTTTTATCACACAAATATATATTTCACTTTCTTGCCTTAAAGTGAAAGCAGCATGTCAATGACAAATTTGGGATTAATATGATCTGTTGTGCCAAACTCCAGGCACCCCTCCCCAGTTTTCCTCCCACCTGCTTCTCCAGCCAGGGTTTGGGGTCAGACAGCCCTGACCCTCTAGTCCTGTGGTGGGCCACCTCACAGCCAGTCATGGAGGCGTGAACCCTGTGCCCACAGCACGCCTCGCTCCCTGGGAAGGGGCTCTGCACCACAGCCATGCCCCGGCTGCCTCCAATGCCAGGATCTGCAGATGAGAGCTCAGAAGAGTCTTAGTGTTTAAACTCTCTTTGGTATTATCCATTTAAGAGTTAATGGGTCTTTCAGGAAATTCCTAGGTTAAGTAATAAAGTTATTTGCAGTTTTGTCTCCCTGCTCAAGAAGTTTCTGGGTTAATAAAGGTATGTTAATGAAACAGTGGTATGTAGTAAGGTCATGTTTCTATTCTCACTCTAGTTTAGTAGCCAACATTAGTTATCTAGGCAGAAATATCCCTAGAGTGCAAAATAATTTTCCTGCACCCTAATTTGATGAAAAGGCATCCTTCTTCACTTAACTATGTGAAAGATTCCATGCTAATTTCTGGAGACTCTGCTTTGAACAAACTGTAAAATAAGTAAAATAGAGGCTTCAGGGTTTCAGTTCTATAAAGACAGAACTGACTTCCTTCTTTAAATGAATTAAGAGATTTTACTTACTTCAGTAGCAAAAACTGGAATAATGATTCAGTTGAGTCACTACAGAAGTAAGGGATTTCCCATAGCTCTGTTTCGAACCTGACTCACCACTGCCTCCTTTTTAAGCAACTCTTTTCTTCCAAATTGTTTTGCCACTTCTCAAAGACTAGCACATTCATGCCAGGTTTCAAATAGGCTTTTACTTTCAAAGTAATTTTATCTTACAGACACATTTACTTGAAGACATTACTATTTTATGGGAGACATTAATTACATAATAGAACAGGGTTCTGAGGGATGCAGATGAGATCAATGTCATTCATTAAAATTCTTACCAGAACTATTAAATGAAAATTTTGAGAGCTGTTAGTTTATCTGCAGCTCCTAACTTTCTATGAGGCTTTGCTTTTTCTGCTTTATGCATTTTTCCTAGTCTTACTCTAAGCAACTGAATTTTACAATTTTAGGATTTCTCTCACTGATCTTAATACTTCAGGCAAAAGTTTCAGAAATTAGGTTTATTTCTGTTTTATTTTATAAATAATGATTTTCTATCTATGACCTCACTTATATCTCTTGCTTGGTCACATGCCTGTATGTTGATATTGCATACATAATATTCATACATAATAGATCATCTTTTTTAATGATGCATCATCATTTTAATGATAGTGATCTTAAATATTTGTAAGAAACCTGTCCACCATTCCACTACTGTTAAGTTTGATAAATATTCCCTCTAATGCTAGATCTAGTCCATTAAAACCTTTTCGTATTCAAAGTATTATAAGTCCCAAATGTTAATTCTAATTTAACTAATGAAAGACATTTCCATAAGCTTGATTTGTGATGTAATCTGAACCCTCCAAATTGACATGCTGCTCAAATTCAGGCACACACATAAGCAGAGCAAGTGGTTGTCTTATATATATATATATATATATATATACATATACATGTATATATATATATTTATATGTATATACTATATATATATATTTTTTTTGAGATACAGTGAAAAATCTGTAGATCTCAAACATGTGTCCTCACTGGCTCATTTTATACAAAAAAACACACTCTAGTATTAAACTACTTATATTCAAATCTTGGTTTCTCTGCTTACTAGCAAGTGCTCAGTATCTCTTGCCTTCATTCTCTCATCTGTAAAATGAGGATAATAAGAGTATCTGCCTTATAGATTGTTGTGAGGATTGAACTGTGAAATGTTCAGTGGACAGTCAATAAATGTTAGCTACTATTATTACTGCTAGTACTACAGATATTACTGTTCCTATTTTTTTTTTACTGTTACTATTTTAATAAATGTTCTTTAGAGTGACAGCATTATCTCAAAAAAGAAGCTACTACTTTAGTGAAAATGTGTAAATGGAATGGGGTAACAAATTAAGCCTTTAGAACTATTAATTTTAGATAAACTTATAAATCTGACCATGACCTCTGAGAATTGAGTTTTCAGAAAATGGGTGCATACAGAACTATTTCCAGGGTGTAAGGAAAAGGGAAAGGCTAAAGGAAGGTAGGTCAGCAATTATCATCCTTGGTATTGTTCTCTCCTTTTAAAGTATCGGTTTCCTTTTGCTCCAGCTTCTCTGAAGTCTTCTACTTTGGGCCCAGTCATTAAGTATCAGTGTATTCAGAGTTCTCCCTTAGACCTTACATTCCCACTCTGTATACTGCATATGGAAGATCACCCACTCACAAAGCTTCAGTAAACCTATATTTTCCCCTAAACTTTAGTAGATCTCTTCTTGAATATTCTACAAGTATGTCATACTCGGCATGACCAAAACTAAATTTATAATCCCAGTCTGCTCAAGAAGTGACATCAGTATCTACCTAGTTGTCCAAACCAGAAATCTTTACAGTGTTTATCTTTTATTCCTCTCCCTGCAACCAATTTTATCTTTGTCAAATGCAAATCTAAACCTATCATACTCCTGTAGTGATTCATTCTTTAATAGCTTCTTATTGTTCTTATAGTCCCAAATCCATGAAATTGTTTACAGTCTAGCTTCTACTTACCTCTTGTTTTACCTCTACCACTCCAACCTTGAATTCAGTGCTCCAGCCAAATGACACTTTCAATTTGCAAATAGTATTCTCTTTTCAAAATGTTGTCATCCCTTCTCTTTCCCTGGAAAACTTCTACTTATCCTGTATTTCCTCCAAGAGGCACTTCTCAAATCTGAGCACTTCTCAGATTTCAACTACTGTGCCTTGTAGTTTCCTACCTTATTGCATGCCTCTTTGCAGTATGGTATTTTTTTGTCTTCACTTTTTCTTCCATTCTATCCGAAGTGCTTTCAGTACCTCATCTATCTTGTTCACCAGTACTATTCCCAGGATCTAGCACAATTACTGTCTCTTGATAAATGAGTTGCATTGGTAAGTGAATAGATAAAAGTAAACCTTGGGCAAGCAGAGGAGGCAAGGGACGGCAAAACATTCAGAATAAGAAGTCAGAAGGGGAGCAGAGAAGGAAAACAGTAGACGTTAGCAAAAATGCTAACTTCTGCTTACCAATACTGTTTTTCTTAACTGCTTCTTTACTTTAAATTATTTTCTGTTTTTCTGGCTCTTATTCCTTCACTCATTCTTACTACTGTCACCTAGATTTAGGACCTATTACTACCTCTTACCTGGAGTATATTTTCATTACTTTATGGTTTTAATCTTAATACCATTCAACCTATTTTAGATCGATAAATCTTCTAGTTAATTTTCTGCACTTTGCCAGAAAAAAACATGAAGCTTTCTTTTTCTTCATATTCCTCAGAAAAGAGAATTATGAAGTAGTTCTTCAAGAATATGTTAATTCTTGCAGTTCTTATTTTTAGAAAATTTTCTTAGTTCTCTCCTTCTGTAAACTAATTCCTTACCCCCTTAGTTGGCACTTACTGAATCAGACAACAACTGCTTATCATCACTTATTCAATTTTTCTTTACATAGCTAAGCATAATTAGTAATTCTCTTCCATAAATATTTATTGAGGTACTATTTATAAGCACCTCCCTTCTCAACTTTCTCATCTTATTTCCAGTTTATTTACCAATTTCTTAAATTGTTTATTTACCAATTTCTTAAATACTTTTTCATTTGTAAAGCCTAATAATTCCATAAGAATTATTTACCTTCAATTTAAATTTTATATTGCTTGTCTTATTTTTCTAGATTATCACATTTTTATTTTGTATGAAAAATTGTGACTCATTTATTACTTTTAGCCAATCTTTTTTAGTCCCTTCATTGTCAATATTGTATCTGGTGTAGCTAAAAACATTACATTAATAGATTGCAGAATAGGAAGTCCTACCCTTGTTTCACCTACAGACACAAGCTTAACAATATATGGACCAAAATATCTTTATGAAAACTCCAGAAACCAGTTAAGATGTTGCAGTACCCACATGTGGTACTGTGGTCGTACATGTGGTACATGTGGCACCTGTGATCTCTTCTGCCCTGGCTTGGAGTCTCTCGCTGGAGAAAGAAGAGTATACCCAACATTCCAACTTTTCACAAGGTTACCCAAGGAGCTGGTTTCTGTCTTGCTTGATGCAGTGTTAATGGAATCAGTATAGTTTTGGTGCATACGGGCCACTGAAAGCAAGGGAGAGCAGGAGCAACTTGCATCGACACCAGAGAGCCCGTAATGGTGCAGAGCCCAGCGTGGCTCAGTGCGATGGAGAAAGTCACCCAATTCACAGTTTCTCCTTTGGATAGAGGGGGAAGAGTAGAGCATGTGTCCTGCAATCCGGGTTTTTTGTGGGGTTGTATGGAGGAGTGGTTTCTATCTACCTGACTCAGAGCACTTGAGCCAGCATACTTGGGATGCCTAAGAATAGAAGAGTAGGTTGGTTTGCCAGTGCAGCCCCAGAAAACCTGCAGCACTGAGGGTAGACGCCAGGAGGAGTAAGAGATTGTGGACTTCTGAGAAGGAAACTGGCAAACCTCTGATTGGGAGTTGTGTGCACAGCCACGAAACGCTGCATCACCCCAGAAGGCTTCCAGAGGCCTCCAGAACCTCTAGCCAGGCTGATCAGTGAAAATCTTTCCCTGTACAAAGCCCTTCCATAAAGACTGGGAGGTGTGGCTAGTTTCTCAAATGCATAAAGCTCAGCCCTGTCCACCAAAAAAATCACAAGGCATATGAAGAAACAGGGAAACATGGCCAATCAAATGAATAAAACTAATCTCCAGAAACCACCCTCAAAGGCACAGAGATCTGTAAATCTCCTGAGAAGGAATTCAAGGGTTTTTTTGTTTTTTTCTTTTGAAGCTAAGTGATCTGCATGAGAATACAGATAGACAACTATGCAAAATCAAGAAACAGTTCATGAACAAAGTGGAAGTATCAACAAAGAGAAACTTAAAAGGAACCAAATAGAAATTCTGGAACTAAAGAATACAATAACTGGATTGAAAATTTCACTCGATTCTTTCAATAGCAGATTTAATCAAACAGAAGAACGAACTTGAATGAAGATCATTTGAAATTATCAAGTCAGAAGAGCAAAAAAGTAAAGACAAGTAAACAAAGCCTAAGGGATTTCTAGGACTCCATCAAGCAGATTAATATATGCATCATGGGAGTCTCAGAAGAGTGAGAGAAAGGGACATAGAGCTTATTTGACAAAATAATGGATGAAAACTTCCCAAAG
The DNA here is from genome assembly GCF_963930625.1 of Muntiacus reevesi. Taxonomy (NCBI): domain Eukaryota; kingdom Metazoa; phylum Chordata; class Mammalia; order Artiodactyla; family Cervidae; genus Muntiacus; species Muntiacus reevesi. The sequence continues at coordinate 75,875,253 of NC_089255.1, forward strand.
CTGAGAAAAGAAATGAACATTGAATTTCAAAGAGCTCCAACTAGGAATGGGGAAGTTGGGAAATTCACAGATCTGTGGAAGTTACACAAACTCATGAATATCCATTGAGTCAAAGAAGAAATCACAAGGAAATTGGAAAATATCTTTAGACTAATGAAAATGAAACAAACCACCAAAACTTATGAGATGCAATAAAAGTAGTCATAATAGGGAAGTTTCTTGCAGCAAACCCTACATTAAAAAAGGAGAAAAATCTCAAATCAGTAACCTAACTGTACATCAAAGGACTGGAAAAATAACAACAAGCTGAACCCTCACATATATGGTCAAATTATTTTTGACAAAAGTGCCGAAACTATGCAATGGGAAAAAAACAATCTCTTCAACAAATGATAGTGGGAAAACTTGATGCAAAAGAGTAAAGATTGACCTTTATCTTATACCATATACAAAAATTAATTCAAAATGTATCAAAGACTGAAAGGTAAAACCTGAAACTATAAAACTGGAAGAAAACATCGGGGGAAAGCCTCAAGACTGGAATGAGTAATGATTTCCTGGATGTATACTAAAGCACTGACAACAAAACAAAAATAGACAAATGGCACTACGTCAAACTTTAAAACTTCTATACAGCAAAGGCCATAATCAGTAGAATGAAAAGGCAACCTATTGGATGGAACAAAATATTTGCCTGCCATGTATCAGATAAGGAGTTAATTTCTAGAATATGGAAAGAATTCCTGCAACTCAGTAACAACAATAAAAATTATTTAAAAATGGGTGAAGGACTTGTAGAGACATTTTGCAAAAGAAGATATACAAAATTTGAAAAGATGCTCAGCAGCACTAATTATAAGGAAAATGTAAATCAAAACTACATGTATTAGGATGACCATTATCAAAACAACAGAAATAACAGGTGTTGGTGAGGTGTGAGAAATTGGAGCCCTTGTGTACTGCCAGTAGGATTGTAAAATGGTACAGCTACTATGGAAAACTGTAGGAGGTTCCTCAAAAAGTTAACATTATAACTACCACATGATTGAACAATCCCACTTATGAATAATTGAAAACAAAGTCTCAAAGAGATACTTGCACATCCATGTTCAACACAGCATTATTCACAATAGACAGGACATGGAAGCAGGCTAAATGTTCATCAATAGGTGGATGAATATATACATACAGTGGAATATTACTGAGCCTTTAAAGACAAGGAAATCTGTCATGTGCTACAACATGGATGAACCTTGAGTCATCATGTTAAATGAAATAAGCCAGTCACAAAAAGGCAGATACTGCATGATTAGACTTATCCGAGATATCTACAGTAATCAACTAATAGAAACAATGTACTGTGGTAGGTGCTGGGACTGGAGGAAGGAGGAAATATGAGGGGAACTCATTATTCCTTTCCCACAGAATATCAGTTACACAAGATGAAAATGTTCTAGACATCCATTTTACAACAATGTGCATACGGTTAACAAGACTATACTGTACACTTATAAATTGCTGAAAATGAAAGTGAAGTCACTCAGTCACGTCCAACTCTTTGTGACCCCATGGACTGTAGCCTACCAGGCTCCTCAGTCAATGGAATTTTCCAGGCAAGAGTACTGGAGTGGGTTGCCATTTCCTTCTCCAAGGGGTCTTCCCAATCCAGGGATTGAACCCAGGTCTCCCACATTGCAGGCAGACGCTTTACCATCTGAGCCACCAGGGAAGCCCTTATAAATTGTTGAGTGTAAAAGAAAAAAAGAAATGTATATTATTGGATTAACTAGCTGTATACTATTGATGCCTAAATATAAGCCTACCTTCTCTCCCAAACTCCAGACACTCCTTGATGTTGCATACTGAAGTCACCTCTTGATGTCCTGCTGGTATCTCACATTTCCCTCATCAGTAACCAAAATTTAGTACCCTTCTATCCAAATTGTTTCTATACTGCTCTGTTAGTTAATGACACTCTTGCCTGCCCTAATAACCCAAGTTGAAAGCTCACCACAGTGTTTACCTTCTCCTTCCCAAAGCACAGTCAGTCGTGCATAGAACTCTCGTTGTGGCCCTTTTATTATTTTTTTTTCATTTATTTTTATTAGTTGGAGGCTAATTACTTTACAGTATTGTAGTGGTTTTTGTCATACATTGACATGAATCAGCCATGGATTTACATGTATTCCCCATCCCAATCGCCCCTCCCACCTCCCTCTCCACCCACCCTTTTAAATATCCTTTCTCCAGTTCCTGTTGCATTAGCTCTGGCCTTCATTGTCTTTTACCTTCAGGGTTTCGGTAGCATTCTAATTGCTCTGCCTGTCCACTTCTCTTCCTTCCAATCTACCATCAGTGAAGTATTGCAGTTCTGTGTATCACTTCTCTAGAAAGTTGTGAATGGTTCTCCATTTACTGCATTACTAAGCATCTTCAAAATATGCTCTTAACTGAATTGGCAGTTTTATTTCTTAATATTTCATCCTTTCCATCCAACCCCAACCATATTAGGCAGTTTCTCATTCTCTACAAGTTCTTTCTCTCTTCTTTTGTTCATTCTATTTTGAACGTTCCTTCTTTTTTCTTATTATTTAAAGCTCAAATCAGTTGTTACTTCCTCTGTGAGGTTTTGCAGTTTGTTCCATCAGAATCAGTTAATCCCTTTTCTGTATTATCATACATAGTATTTTGTTTTTACATTAAAGCATAAGTATTTACAGGGTTGGTTTTTATTTGTTTGTTTTTTACTTTTTCCTTAAAACACAGCCTGATTTGTGTGTTCATGAGACCGTGGGAAATAGGAATCTCATCTTGTTTACCTTAACGTCACTCCCTAATGTTTAATAAAGGACGCTATATAGAGAGAGTATTCAATTCATTTTTAGTAAATAAGTTGAGCCAAAGAAAGTTCCCCTAGTGTAATATAGGAGGAAGCACACCACACTAAATATCTGGAAATTTGATCTTTTCATCTTGACCTACTATCTGTTAAGACATATGACTTTGAGTTAATCTTTTTAACCTCTCTGTGGCAGAATTTGTTTTCTACAAGAAATCTCAATGGGCACTACCCCCATGCTTAGAAACTTTAAAATATTGGCCTCCATGATAAAGTTATGTAAATAGTTTTCCATTGCCGTACATGTTCAAACCCCAAAGCGCATCATTCAGAGGCCTCCACAGTCTGGTTTTAGATGCTATTCTAGTTTCAGCTTCCACTAACAGGAAGCCAAGGAAATAAATACCCTAGTTTTGTACTCTTCTGCTCACCAGCCTCCTGCAGGTACTTTCTGTTGGCTGAGCTCAAGCAGAAGCCTCAAGGACAGAAAGACCCTTGGTCCTATTCAGAAACACTAGCTCCTTGAAGGCATAGAGCACAGTGAAGAGTAATGCGAGTGACGAGGAGGAACAAATGGGGCTGCTTTATTCCAACTGTCCCCTCTCCCTTCCTGGATTTACGTCTCTTCATCTCAAGTGATGACTCTCTAAAAAATAATAATAATGCAGGTATTTAACATTTATGGAGAGCTTACTGTTGTCCAGGCAGTTTAATGTGCAGATGGAGAAGGAGATAAAGTTTGAGGAGGAAGAAGAAGGTAATGAGGGGAGAAAGAGTCTTGAAGAAGTTACCAGATCGTGACCTTCAATTGGCCATATTATTTTTGCAGATGAACCTCCTAATTGCCATGCTAATGGGTTTGGACATTATTGTGAAGGCCAGTGAAGGAATTTAAACATGGAAGTAGCAAGATCAAGTTTGGAGTTTATGAATTGAGTCAGGGTGAGATCACAACCAGGAATCTGATGAGAACTTGAATGAAAGTTGGCAAAACAGTAATAGAAAAATAAACCAAGATTTTTTAAATACTAAGGAATCACAATTGACAGGATTAGAAACTGGATGTGGAAGGTAAGGAAGTCAAGAATGATTCCCAATTTCTAACTTGGGCAACGTATGAATTACAATACCATATGTTGATATAGCCTATACTTTATCTTCAGAGTCTTACAAGATAAGCAGTTATTTGCTAGTTGGACTGGAAGGAGAAGGACAGTTGAGTCAGATGTGTGACACAATCATGCTGTGTACCAGAAATTATTAAGAAGTAGAATAAGGATATGTGTAAGAGCAAAGAGATGAAGTTGAATAGAAAGAGCAGACCAAGAAAGACCAAGCACATTACTCTAGACAGTCTGAACTTTGTCCCTAGAACAGTAGAAAGTTTTTGATGGTTAAAGGCACAATTAAATCAGATACTACTGAGAAATTTTCCTAGAACCCTAAAATTTGGACCTTGAGTTTGGAAGATATTGACTAGAGTTGACTAAGAAAATAATTATTTCAAAACAAATAGCATTTATTGAATATTTTGAGTGTTGTCTTAAGTGTCCAGAATCTGAATAATAAAAGTAGGGAAAAATTCACTCTCATCCTATTGTGCATGCATGCATAGCTCAGTTGCTTCAGGTGTGTTCGACTGTTTGCGACCCCATGAACTGTAAACCACCACCCCCCCCAGGCTCCTCTGTCAATGGGATTTTCCAGGTAAGAATACTGGAGTAGGTTGCCATGCCTTCCTTCAAGGAATGTTCCTGACCCAGGATCAAACCCGCCTGTCCTGTGTCTTCTGCATCGCAGGTGGATTCTTTACCGTTGAGCCACCAGGGAAGCCCCTCTCATTCTATTACTTAAAGATAATTACTACTAACATACATAATTATTTTATTCCAGCCTATACATTGGATTGTACTTTATTTCTAAGCTATACTCATGTTATGATGTATACTTTTTAAATGTACAGCATTCATATCAGCAGAATTAATGGTGAAGTAACCCTACTTTTTAAACCTATGGAAAGACCTGGATCATATCAAGTGCCCAATAAGTGTAAACTGTTTAGTTTCTATCTAGATATTGTACAAAATACCTTAAAAACTAGATTTGTTTTCACCAATGACACTTGACTCAGTCTTCACATTTTCTTCATTCTCTGATTACCTATTCTAAGATTTCCTTTCTCAGCCATACAAATTAACATCTACTGCTTGCCTAAAGACCATGTTTAACAGTGTTTACCTCTTACAAGATATGAACCAAAATATTCTTTTGATTAGTCTGTCGTTGAAATTAACATATAGAATAGGCATTTTGGAAGTTGAAGCTTTTGTGCTTATACCTAATAATGTGAGAAACAGCACCATAGAGGAAAGATTAACTAAGAGAAATGAGACTTTTATGAGCTGATAAAATTTCTCTAATAGCAAAGATAACTTTAACTTCTCATGGTCCTTTTTCTCAGGCCATTATAGAGACTAATTAGTTAATACTTTAAAAGAATCTAAAAGGAACTTGTCAGATTCTACTTTTAAAGATTTAATAGCTTTTGATTTCTAAGGAAAAATTACTTTTTCTCTACCTTTGTCTAGGGAATGTTTAAAACAAGGACCTACTGAAGAAAACAAAATTCTAACTTTGCATTTCAATACACCAACACAATGAAAACATTCCAAATGGAAGCTGACTAGCTGACTCTGTGTTTGTTCGTTTGTATATGTATGTGTGTGTGTGTCTACATCTGAAACTGTATCCTGACAGGCTCTTTGGGAAATAAGAGAATTCTTGGTCAGCTTTTTTAACTACTTGGGGTTAAAAAGGGGGTTTCTAGCCACCTCACAAAGGGAGCTGGTCTTTAGAGATGCAAAGTGCACCAAACCAGAAATCATATAGCAAGACAGGGATGAACCATCAGAAATATCAATCAAGCTCTGAGGTTTATGTTCCTGAACCAGAATTAACAGCAAAGCAAAAGGTAATTACCATTAGTGTAAGCAAAGAAAAAGGTCTGATGAAAGATGGGGGCAGAAGAGGGGAAGATTGTGTCTAAAGCTGAAAGCTGCCATAATGGCTATACCCAGATCTCACAATTCTTAATGTAAATAAAGCATTAGTGCCACTAGCAAGGGCAGGAACCAGGGATCTTGAATTGAGACCTTCCTTAAGAACCCTCAGTCCTTAAGAGACTTTGTGAAATCCAGACCTACAAAGACAGTCATGAAGAACTCCTGTTGATCATCTAAAGCCACCTCAACTCAAAACACTTTGCTTCCTTTGTTAGGAATATTGACACTTGATTCCTACATTTAAAGCTCTTTAAAGTAATTTCATCCTTTTTCTAGTGTTACTTTAGCTATTTTCTTTAATCACTATATCTTCTAATACCGTTTTCTTCACTTCCATCTCTACCTTGTTATGGCAGCTCTTTACCAGTTTACTTTTAATTTTGTATATTTACCTTACCTGTATGTGACAAATTTAAAATAAAAGCCAAAGGAAGACAGTTGCTAAGACAGTTCACACCTGATCATGGGAAATGAATTACTTTTCCTCCTTTTGGCCTTATAATTTTTCTATAGGTAACTTCTTGATCTCAGAAATAACTGATGAAGCTTTACTTACAGTGCTATTTAAAGTGTTCTCATTTTATCTTCTAGCTTGGTAGTACATGCATTAGCTTTTTTCCCATTTCCCTGGTTACTTGACCTTAGCTGAAAGTGACGATTACCATATTATTTTTATTCTTCTTTTTCTTTTCCCTACCACAATAACTCACTACTTTGTAACAAAAAGGTAAAGAGAGGAAAACTCAGTGTTCACTCCATTGCTAACAAATGTTTTCTTTACAGCTGTCTTTGTAAAAGGAGTCATTCTTGTAAGAAGGACATTGAATTAATGACCAGAATAGAGTTTGAAATTGTGTGTAGTATACATGTCAGGCGAGTGTATGCTCCTCGGACCTTGCTTTGACCTTCTTTTGTTCTGTTTTCACGGGCTTTTCCCTTCCTTGTCTTTTAGCCACCGCCATTTTGGACTCCTGTTTCCTATTCTAACTACCTAACACATCTCTACAGTCCATCTTCCTTGGCAATCTATATATTCTAGACTGATTGAAATCAAACATTTAGAAACTCATTCACCAAAATTTTCTGTGTGACCACATGTGCACAGTATCATTGGGCCTTGACTTAAAACGTATTTTCCTTTCTCAAAGAGCTGATAATCTAATTAAGAAAGCAGACAGGTATAGAAAGAAGTATAATTACTGTAAGATAGGTAATGAATACAGTATGCAGGGAAATGCTGAGATACAGTATTTAGAGTGCTTCAGTGCAGGAAAAAATGGAATGGTCATGTACTGCGCCATAAAAGGCGGACCATTAAAAAACTTCTTTAATTTTTTAAATTTTAAAATACTTTCAAGCTTTAAAAAAGCTGCAAGAAATAGTGCAAACAATTTCTGTATATCTTCCACTCAGTTTCCCACAAGTGTTACCATTTTGCCATATTTACTTTGCCATTTCTCTCTACATATTAATATACATATTTTCCTGAACTGCTTATGAGAAAATTGCAGACATGATGCCCCTTAATGCTTCAAATGTATATGTCCTTTTTTGAAAACGGAAGAAAATTTTAAAAAAGAAAATAATATTCTTAAGCACATTATAATTATCAAAATCGGGAAATGAACCTTGCCATAATACTATTATGTAATCTTATTCAAATTACACTTTGCCAGTTTTTCTAATAATGTTCTTTTGTAGCCAAAGGGAAAAAAACATTCTCTTCTTCTGATCTGGGATCCAATCCAGAATCATGCATTACTTTTAGCTATCATGTGTCTTTTAGGCTATTTTATCTGGAACAGTTCCTCAGTTTTTCTTTGTCTTTCATGACCTTGACATTTTTAGAGTATGGGAGAGTTATTTTGTAGAGTGTTCCTCAAATTTAGGCTTTTCTGATGTTTCCTGATAGTTTGGTTCAGGTTATGCATTTCTGACAGTAATACCTCATATGTGACTTCATGTCTTTCTTAGTACATCCTTAGGGATTTCATGAGGTCATTACTGGTGATTTTAACTTTGATCGTTTGGTTAAGGTGATATCTGCCAGATTTCTCCACTATAAAATCACTATTGTGATTAATAAGAATCTTGTGGGGAGATATGTTGAGACTATATATTGTTCTTCTTGAGGTTTTCATCTTCTAGTCTTAGTATCCATTGATGACTTTTACACCAGTTATTACTATGAACCAATTATTGTACTGTGCTGTGTCACTCAGTTGTGTCCGATTCTTTGCAACCCCACGGACTATAGCCCTCCAGGCTGCTCTGTCCATGGGGATTCTCCAGGCAAGAACACTAGAGTGGGCTGCCATGCCCTCCTCCAGGGGATCTTCCTAACCCAGGGATTGAACCCAGGTCTCCCACATTGGAGGCGGATCCGTTACCATCTGGGCCACCAGGGAAGCCCAAACCAATTATTACTATTGAGCCAATTACTACTATTGAGCCAATTATTACTATGATAGTTGCCAAGTGTTGACTTTCTAATTATTTCTCTTCATTTATCAGTTGTCATTATGCTGTAATGAAGAATTTTATTTAATCATTACTTTATACTATTATATACTCATGGATTTTAATTTTTTATGGATTGTTTTATTAAATAGATTATATTATCTGTTACTATCCTAATTTATTTTGATGTTTAAGTTGTCCCAGGTTTGCCTAATGGGAACCTTTTCATATTGACTCTAAGATCCTTTGATATATGTTTTCATCACTATTTGAATATTTGCTTACCAGAGAAAGCTGTGAAAGAAGAATAATTTCCCACGAAAACAAAAAGATGAGAGAAAACTTACTCTGTGCAGAGAAAACATACAAGAGCAGGAAAATATTAAATAGTGCATTGTATTCCAATATCTACAATATTATTAATTTTCTGAATGATGGAATAATGTGTGATGAGACTGAAAAGGAAGCAAGAAAGGTTTTGTATACTATTCTAAAGAATTTGAATTTTATCCTGGCTATGATAGTGAACCATTGATAAAAATTTTAGAGTAAACATTTTGTGACAACAATGCCTTGTTTTGTATCTTGAGGCCCATAAATTCCAGGGGTGCTTTCTTTTAATATTTCTTACACAAATTAACACAATCCTTTCCCTCATGATTTTTAGGTTTTATCAGAAATATTGAGTTGGCATAGAAGTTCCATTGGGTTTTCATAACAGCGGTCAGAAAAACTTGAATGAACTTTTTGACCAACCCAATATTCTGAAACTCATTATCTTAAATAAATAGGTAGAAAAAGAGTATTAAACTGAAAGCAACATAAGAAATTTTTCAGATATACAGAGTTCCCTGAAGACCTGAGCCTGCAACACTACCATTGCCAGTGTTTCCCTAGAGGTTTGGGCCTGATTCCTCTTAATTTGAGATTTATATAAAAGACTAAATGCTTTGTATATCTGAGCCACACATATTTTGAATTACCAAATGCCCTAGTTATTTAACCAGAATAAATTATTATCATGTTTGCTTTTTAAGCTTCCTAGGAGAGTTATTCGTTATCTTAGGTGGTTTGTGTTCAGAAAGAACCAGGAAATAGAAATACAAGAAATTGAAGCTACAGATACCATGGGAAACAGAGGCAGTAATATTAATAGGGCAGACCAGGTCTCTCCCTTGAGATTTTCTGTATCTAAAGAATGAATAATGATTTATACTTTGGGTAGTTTGGGAACTCTTTTACTGATTGTTTTGAAGAATAAAGTTTCCTCTTGAGGTTTTGAATTTAATCAAGAACTTGCATGAACATCTTGTTTCTATTATATTCTGCTCTGTTACCTGAAAGCATCTTCTCTTCATTTACTTTTAATTTTAAAAAATGGATTTTCAAACTTAGATGAAACTTTGTATTTTAAGAATTGGCAGATTAAAAAGGATGCATTTAAAATAGGAAAAAGTCATTCCATTGGTATAAACAGTTTCATTTAATATGGCTATGCCATAAGAAAAATGTTACTGCTGTATAACAAAGACCTTAGTTTTCTCAATAGAAAGGAATCTGTTTGTACTTTTTTGTCCCTTTAAAGGCCTTGTACAACATAAACATTGCCGTTAGTATTTAAACATGTCGTTGATGATGGCAATCCTGAGTGGACATAATATACTGTCTTTTTAGTGATTATAAATGCTGCATGCGAGATAGAAAAATCTCAGTAATATTTTAAGTACTTTATCTGTAGATTCTGAGCTCACATATAATCATCCCCAATTCTGAACCTATACATGAGAAAAATATAAATGAGACAAGTTAAGTTTTACTAATGGAAGCCTAAACTTATTAGAGAAACCTCTAGATCATCAATCTGTGCTAATTTAGAATTGCTTTAATCCCACAAATCTACTTCAGCCATCAATGTAGGTGTTATAATAATTCAGCCTGTTACTCTTTGCTTAGTTTGGACATCTACGAATAGGGAACATGTCTAGACTTCCTTTTCCCATCACCACCACTACTCCCATATAAGGATCCCGTATCCTAAACTACCTCGTAGTTTATTTTTTGTCAGAGTAGCTAGTCTGCCTACATCATTACCATACATCACCAGAAAATTTTACTATTATAAGTTTAAATAAATATTTCTTTGAATAAGTTTAAATAAATATTTCTTTGAATGGTATAATCTTCTCAGGACACATTTTCACATTTGTTAGTTTTGTTTCATTTTATAGTTTGCATAAATTGAATGGAGTCTAGTACCTTTACACATATTCTTTGTGACTATTAGTATTTATTTGTAAGGTAGCCATCATTCATTATGGCTGTGAAATAGCTTTTGTTTTATAGGAAAAGTTCTATCCAAATTTTGGATATCTTCTCTGTCCAAAACCCAAACTCTCTTTTATTATAACCTTCTTACTTCTTAACAATTGTTCTTTCCTTCATTTCCTACTTCTAGGTAAATGGATTTTATGGACCACTCAATGAAAACTGCCTGCTAGGCTGTATTAACTCGTGCTGTAAGAGACAGACAAAAGTGCATACTGTTTTTCCCGATTTTTTCCTCTTCTGTCAGATTTCTATTTGAGCTCAGAATCAAGAAGAGGGATAATGTTTGGAGTAGAACATTTTTTGATCCTTTTTCCTGTCTGACTGAGTTCTGCAATGGTCCTGGACAGGTAGAAGTGCTTTGAGGTTGTAATTTGCAAAATAAGAGAAGTCAGAGGTAACTATTCTTAAATTTTGTGACGCTTTCAGTTTAAAACTTCTTATAAATCACTGGTATCAACATCAGAAAATAGTTGAAATTATGTTTTTTAATGGAAACCAAAAAAAGAAACATGTGTTTATTTACTGGCTTTATTTTGGAAATCTATGCCTTCTAATAAAAGAGCTTCCCCATGCCAGCCCATGAGAGGCCTTCATATGAGCCTCTCAGCTAACTGGTGATGCTGTGCCTCCTCAGCTGTACCCGCAGCTGCCAGTTCCTCTGTGTGTGTCCCTGGGGCTGACCCTCGAGCATGGTTTGTCCACTTTTGATCTGAAAATGAGAATACTGAATCACCTAGATTGATAGTTTTCAAACTTATTTTAGCTACAGTTTTTTGCTAAATGGAATCTTACATAACACATAGACTTCCTGCATGTGGTGAGGGATACAACAGAACTAAGTATGTTAATGTTATTTAGTAATTCCATTTACATAAAAAGAGCAGCTATTTAGAGAAATTCAAATCAAAACTACAATGAGATCTTACCTCACACTAGGCAGAATGGCCATTATTAAAAAGTCTACAAATAACACTGGAGAGGGTGTGGAAAAAAAGGAACCCTCCTGCACTGTTCATAGGAATGTAAATGGTGCAGCCACTGCGGAGAACAGTATGGAGGTTACTTTAAAAACTAAAAATAAAAGTTACCATATGATCCTGCATTCCCACTGCTGGCCATATAGCTGGACAAAACTCTTAATTCAAAAAGATACATGCATCCCAGTATTCATTGCAGCACTATTTACAATAGCCAAGACATGAAAGCAATCTAAATGTCCATCTCAGGGAAATGGATAAAGATGTTGTGTTTGTATATATACATACATATATATATATATATATATATGTATATATATATAAAATAATCAAATACTACTCAGCCATAAAAAAGAATGAAATCCCATTTGCAGCAACATGTATGGACCTAAAGATGATTATACTAAGTGAAGTAATCCAGAAAAAACAAATATCATATGATATCACTTATTTCTGGAATCTAATACAAATGAAGTTTGTATAAATACTAATACAGATGAACTTATTTACAAAACAGAAATAGATTCACAGTCATAGAAAACAAATTTATGGTTACCAAAAGGAATAGTTGAGATGGAACTAAATTGGAAGTTTGGGACTAACATATACATACTACTATATATAAAATAGGTAGTTTTTACAAGGATCTGCTGTATAACATAGGGAGCCATACTCAATATCTTGTAATAACCTGTAATGGGAAAGAATCTTTAAAAGAAAAAAAATATATATATATATACACACACACACATATATATTCTTTGCTGTACACTTGAAACTAACAAAACATTGTAAATTAACCACACTTCAATTTTAAAAAGCACAGCTATTACTTACTTCATTAATTTTATTTTTTGTATGTAGACGGTAAGCCACAAATACTATTTTTCTCATATTTAAACAACCAAGTTAGCCCTTCTTTACTGGTGACGTAGCTGATTATTTCCACTGTGCAATCTTGGGTGGGTCTTGAGTGGGAAGAAGCCTCTTGGCACATTGAAGTTACTCAGTAAACACTTGCTGAGAACACATGCATACACTTGCTGATGTGCCAGAGAATTCAAGTACCTCTCCTTTGAGACTTTTTTTTTCAGTTATTTTATCCAGAAGTCTGCTGTGATGACACGGAAACAGTTTAGTGAGGGGCAAGTGTTAACTAATAAGCGTCAAAGTTTGGATTATATATCTAGTGACACAATCATTTTGTGAAAGAGAATTGACAAATACAGAAGGGTTTAGAGAAGCAAAGTGCAGAAAAGGGAGCAACACTTTGTTTCTCCCTTCCCAACTTTAGACTTTGTTTGAGGATGTGTTATTCATTCATGAAAAGTGTTAGATGCTCAGTCATGTCCAACTCTTTGCAGCCCCAGACTGTAGCCCACCAGGCTCCTCTATCCATGGAATTATCTAAGCAAGAATACTGGAGTAGGTAACCATTTCTTCTCCAGGGGATCTTCCCAGTCCAGGGATTGAACCGGGGTCTTGGGTACTGCAGGCAAATTCTTTACTGTCTGAGCCACTAGGGAAGCCCCATTCTTTCATACCTCAAGTATTTATTCAATATCTACTGTAAGGAAAGCATAACTCTAAATGTGGCAAAAGATGCACAGATTAATGAGATACAGGTTCTGCCTCCAGGGAATTTATGATAGGCTAACATAGGCAAGTGGGCCTTAGAAAGCATCACTACGAACAAAGCTACTGGAGGTGATGGAATTCCAGTTGAGCTATTTCAAATCCTGAAAGATGATGCTGTGAAAGTGATGCACTCAATATGCCAGCAAATTTGGAAAACTCAGCAGTGGCCACAGGACTGGAAAAGGTCAGTTTTCATTCCAATCCCAAAGAAAGGCAATACCAAAGAATGATCACACTACTGCACAATTACACTCATCTCACACACTAGTAAAGTAATGCTCAAAATTCTCCGAGCCAGGCTTCAGCAATACGTGAACCATGAACTTCCAGATGTTCAAGCTGGATTTAGAAAAGGCAAAGGAACCAGAGATCAAATTGCCAACATCCGCTGGATCATCGAAAAAGCAAGAGAGTTCCAGAAAAACATCTATTTCTGCTTTATTGACTATGCCAAAGCCTTCGACTGTGTGGATCACAATAAACTGTGGAAAATTCTGAAAGAGATGGGCATGCCAGACCACCTGACCTGCCTCTTGAGAAACCTGTATGCAGGTCAGGAAGCAACAGTTAGAACTGAACATGGACCAACAGACTGGTTGCAAATAGGAAAAGGAGTACATCAAGGCTGTATATTGTCACCCTGCTTGTTTAACTTATATGCAGAGTACATCATGAGAAACGCTGGGCTGGAAGAACAAGCTGGAATCAAGATTGCCAGGAGAAATATCAATAACCTCAGATATGCAGATGACACCACCCTTATGGCAGAAAGTGAAGAGGAACTACAAAGCCTCTTGATGAAAGTAAAAGAGGAGAGTGAAAAAGTTGGTTTAAAGCTTAACATTCAGAAAACTAAGATCATGGCATCTGGTCCCATCTCTTCATGGCAAATAGATGAAGAAACAATAGAAACAGTGGCAGACTTTATTTTGAGGGGCTCTAAAATCACTGCAGATGGTGATTGCAGCCGTGAAATTAAAAGACACTTACTCCTTGAAAGGAAAGTTATGACCAACCTAGGTAGCATATTAAAAAGCAGAGACATTAATTTGTCAACAAAGGTCCATCTAGTCAAGGCTATGATTTTTCCAGTGGTCGTGTATGGATGTGACAGTTGGACTGTGATTTGGAAAGCTGAGCACCGAAGAATTGATGCTTTTGAACTATGATGTTGGAGAAGACTCTTGAGAGTCCCTTGGATTACAAGAAGATCCAACCTGTCCATCCTAAAGGAGATCAGTCCTGGATATTCATTGGAAGGACTGATGCTGAAGCTGAAACTCTAATACTTTGGTCACCTCATGCAAAGAGTTTACTCATTGGAAAAGACCCTGATGCTGGGAGGGATTGGGGGCAGGAGGAGAAGGGGGCGACAGAGGATGAGATGGCTGGATGGCATCACCGACTCGATGGGCATGAGTTTGAGTAAACTCTGGGAGTTGGTGATGGACAGGGAGGCCTGGCGTGCTGCGATTCATGGGGTCACAAAGAGTCAGACACGACTGAACAAAACATAATCAGGGCAAATATTTAAATGTCTATACCATAAGATGGAAAATGGTACATGCCATAAGAAAAATAAAAGCAGGTACAAAATTATTATAAAGACAGGAAATATTTTTCCAGTGGAAATTGGTATGCAGTTTTCAATTAAAAAAAAATACCAACCTCTAGAGAACAATCAGGTGGTTTTATATCCTTCTGTCTTTATTTTTTATTTACATACACACCTTTCCTTTCTGCTGAGCTGAAACGTTCTTCATCGCAGGTTGTATCTTAGTCTGTGTAGACTGACTACATAACTCTGCCTGGCTCATAAAATATACTCAATAAATATTTGTTGAATGGATGTGTGTATCACTGATTTTCAAACTTTGTTTCTAAAAAGAAAAATTTGATTACAAAGCACATTCAACAAATAACCTTTGTACAGTTAAAAAGTCTAATTTTCCCCTCAGAACCAAACTTAAAAAAAAAAAGCTCTGATAATATTATACATAATTTTCACCATAAAGAGAGTAAAGAATATCTTAGAAAAGACCAGATCTGAGATTTATAAGTCTGAATAAAGTGCAGACGCATCTATCATGTTTTTCAATTATACTGGTTGTGACAGTATGTATTGATGCTATTTAATGACAAAACAAGGACTTCAGTGAAAGTTGTGAATAAATTTACAGTTCAATTGTAGCTAAATGATTAATCACACAAAATCCTTCTCTAAGTGTTCACCTTGAAGTAGAAATTTTTTTCATATTTAGCACTAAATAATCTCTAAGGTCCTTAAGGTTTTAAAATTTTGTAATTTCATGATTGCCCATGGATGAGAAATAAGTATAAGTATATTGTATGTCTTTTCTTTGACTACTTATAACAATGTCATATGTCTTAGAATGAAAAGTATGGGACAGTCCCTGTAAGTTCAGTGAATATATCTGAGGTAGCCTCTGGAGGTGGGATGGGAGGACTAAATTAAATAAATTACAATGACCAGGAACTTACAGACTTCTGAGGGATATATACAGTCATTGTCGTTCAGTCACTCAGTCACATCCGACTCTTTTTGACCCCATGAACTGCAGCATACCAGCCTTCCCTCTCCTTCACTATGTCCCAGAATTTGCTCAAACTCATGGCCGTTGAGTCTGTGATGCCATCCAACTGTCTCATCCTCTGTTGCCCCTTAAGAAATAGGAGCTTGTTCGTCTCATATCAGAAGTCTGGAGGCAGACAGTCCCGGGTTTGTACAGTAGCTCAACACTGTCAGCAGGGATTCTGACTCTTTTCCTTTCCTTGTTTCCCATACTTACCTCTGGGTTTCCAGTTTCATCGTTGAAAATGACTGTGGCACCTCCCAATAGCTAGTTATGTTCTCCTCTTAAAGTTTGACCTCTTTATCTTTTTATGTGTAGTAGGAAGCCTGCCCCCAGGGACTACTTCCTACATCTTGCTGGCCAGAATTTAGGTGGCCATAAACATATAACATGGCCAGTCTTAGGTGAAAGGCAGCTGCAGAAGTGAATTGTGGATATTAGTTAGGATAGCCAAGCAACAGTGTTTGCGGTTACTCCTTTTGTGTTATCCCTTTGAGCTATAGACTTAAGATTTCAAAGAAAAGGCCAGGTATACTTATGCATTAAGATATTATACTCTAAGAAGTCCCTTTCTGTCATTAAATTATACATCCATTAATTCAAAAACTATTATCTAGTGTGTACCAGATACTGTTCCAGGTATTGAGGATAACAACACTGACTAACAAAGATAAAGTTGCTGCTGTCATGAAGCTTACCTTAGAAGGTTATAAATGTATAAGTATATAGACATGAATATCCATATATGTGTGTATATTTTTTTTTCACAATGAAAAATAATATAGGTAAGGAGAATAAAGAATGATAGTAGATAATATTCTTTATAGGATGTTTAGCAAAGGCCTCTGGTGAAGTGATACTTTAGCAACTACCTGAAAGAAATGAGGGATGAATGAAACCATAATATCTGGGGAAGAATGTCCAAGTAGAGGAAACAGCAAGTATGCAGACCCTAAAGAGAACATATTTGGCTTTCTCAGGCGAGGAATCAGTATGACTAGAGCACCCTGACAAGGGTGAAGTGATAAGAGAACAGTGTAGATTATTGGGCTTTGTAGACCATAGCAAAGACTTTACTCTGAGTGAATTATAAAGTCATTGGAGGGTTGTGAGCAGAGATGAATACAATTCATCTTACAGTTTAAAAGGACTATCTAACTACTGTGTGGAGAATAAATTTTACAATGGGACAAGGATAGTAGCAGAGAGACCAGTTAGGACCCTATTCAATTTCCCAGGAAATAAATGATGGTCCCAACTATTATAGTTGTTATAGGGATGATGAGTAGTGATGGGATTTAGAGACATTTTAATTGTAGTTTAGATATGGTTCTGATAATAATAGAAAAATCAATGATGTCACCAAGGTTTTGGATTAGTAACTTAATGAATGGAATTTCTATTTACCAAGATGGGAATTGCAAGAGAATAAGACATCGTGTAGGTAGGTTAGGAGGATGGGGAATCAAATGCTTGATTTTGACATGCTAGGTTTGAGTTGCCTGTTGCACACTCAGGTGCATGTTTGATGATTTATACATTTGTAGATATATACTCTTATCCACCAACTAGTTGGATGACATATAAACCTGGAGGTGAAGGTAGAGGTTGGGATTGAAGATACAAAATTAGGAGTTTTAGTATATGGGTAATATCAATGCCATGACACTAGATAGGGTTACATTGGGAGTATATAACTAAATAATTATATTTTTCTATGATTTTTTTTAGAAGAAAGAGAATTTCCTATGAAATTCTAAATAAATTTAAACTTGTTTATTTCTTTTCACTAACTGGCTCATTGAGTATTAAAAGTTCACTATAGTAACTAAGGACATGAACTCTAAAGCATGGCTACCTAGGTTTGGATCCTAGCTCTTTGTTATCTATCTTTGCAATTTAGGCCAAGATATGTAAACTTCATTTTCCTCATCTGTAAATAAGGATAATAATTAGGTTGTTGTGAAGCTTAATTAGAATAGTGCCATGACACATAGTAAGCACTGAGAAAAAATTAGCCAGTATCATCATTAAACTTCACCAGCTTTTGCTACATGATATAAAATTACTCACAATTTAATGTTCTGCCAAAGCAGGCTATATTTGGGGAGCAATAGAAAATTTCTCCCCCTGTAATCTTCATTTCTGGACATATGAGATGAAGACTGAGAATTACTGTTGTTTATAAGCCATTCCCACTTTTTAATCAGGTTTCAGCATCACATTCTTAGTTGCTTATCTTCCTGTTTAGGTCACAGTGCTGTCGATATCACCAAGGTGGCTAGAAGACACCGCATGTCTCCTTTTCCTCTGACATCTATGGACAAAGCCTTTATCACAGTCCTGGAGATGACTCCGGTGCTTGGGACAGAAATCATCAACTACCGAGGTACTGTTATATTTGCCCATTGCCTTTTCTTTTCATCCTTTTCCAAACAAGATTACTCTAACACTAATACACAGTTTCCCTGAAAAAAAAAATGTTATTAACCATGATCACAGTTATTACCATCTTTCTTTTCACTTCTTATTTCTACTCAACTCTAGGATCAGTCTTAACAGTATACAGAGTAAAATACTCATAAATCTTCCTTTACATTAAAAAAAAGGAAAAATTCAACTGTGTTTCTCCTATTCATCAAAATATCAATACTCTCAAGAGAGGGCTGTCAGCACTGAGTGAAGAGAATAGTTGACTGTGGTCTGCCTTATGTCCTTTCTGATAGAAGTGAGAGATAACTAATGTGTCTGGTAATTATTTTCATTTATGAAAATCATGTTTTTAAATGTAAATACTACATTAATTAATTTGTCTGTGGATCACTGAGCAGCCAGTCTGGTCTCAGTTTTTCTGCTTCATCTGTCCTCTCATTTTCTGCTCTTGGTTTAGTAGCACATTGAGACTAGCTTGTGAAAGATAATGGAAAGGTAGTATTCCCCAGTGTTTCCAATTTTTAATCAGCTACTTCCCTTTCTAAAAATCCAGTTCAGGTGCAGTCTGAATAAAATGTAGTTTCTAAATTGTTTTTGTTGTACAAATAAAAACAACACAGAAGTATTGATTTTACAAATAAAGGACTTTATTCATAGATTGTAAAATATTGAAATTTCAATGATATTAGAGAACATCTATACAAACACCCTAATTTTTCTACAAGAAAACTCGAAACAGCAGAAAAGAAATGGAATTAAGACTCAAGACGTAATGTTCTTGGGAATTCCCTGGCAGTTCAGTGGCTAGTACTCGGCACTTTCACTGAGATGACTCAGGTTCAGTCCCTGTCAGGGAGCTAAGATCTTGCAAGTTGTGTGGCGCAGCCAAAAGAGAAAAAAGAAAAAAGCTCAATGTTCTTCTTTTTCTACATGATAATGCTCTTCTGCCAATATTAAAATATAGAAAATAACAGTAGATAAAATTATGTTAAAAGGCCTAAAGCTAGTGAAACATTAAATGCCAAATGCTAGCTCTTTGGTCTCTGGCCGTACTTAGGCAAAAATTGCTTTAATTTACACCTGTCCTACTTCTTTGACTTACATCCTTTTAGACATGTATGTCATTAGGTTTAAACCTATTCTTTTGTTTCTGTTTTATTCCTCATTAAAGGAAATAAAGATAGTAAAACTAAAGTGGGGAATTAGAAATTAGCTGTGTGATTTCAGAAATCAATTTTAATGGAATGGTTTCTTTCTGTTATTATATGCAAATACTTAGATATTTTTATGTCAGTCAATACTAAGACATCTTCAGAAAATATGAATGTAAAATTAAGTTGGAAAAAATTTAGCAGTGCTTTACATTATATAAAAATAAGTTAACCATACCTGGCCTCTTGTAATATCAGGGTAGTTTCTCTTATCATCAGTCCTTAAAAGACTCTCACTGTGATGCCAGGTCACATTTAGACAGAAATTCCAGGACTTTTAAGGAAAAAAACAGAACTGGAAATGACCATTTCTATTTCTCCTCTAGGGAAAAAATAATACTGTCAGACGGATTCTCTTTTCCTGTCATTGTTTGTTTCTCCTTCATTTGTTCATCAAATCAGTTGTCACTCATAAGTAAGCAAACTCTTCATGCATGGTTAACTCCTGTCAAGTGTTTCCACCCATGATGATGAGAAATAATAGTTAGGTTTGCATTCAACCTTTGAGCTGGATCAAACTTGGCTTTTAATGCAAAAGAGCATTATAATTAATCCTCCTAGGCACTTTAGTTAGGTGTTTAGAAAACAATACCCTATATAGAAACATAATTTATTCAACAAGTATCTGTTAAAAATCTGCTCAATACTAGGCCGTGTGTTAAGTCCAGATATGTGAAGATGAATAAAATAAAACCCTACTCTGTGGTTCTCACGGTGTAGTACAGAGAGAGACAGATAAACAGGGCGGCCCCTTGTCTCCTGTACTGCCTTTTTTATAAGCTTGCCTTCCTCTGTCAGTTCCTTGAATATGAACTTTCTCTTCAGCTTGTCTCTGGCCCTTTTCAAATCTTACACATCATTTCAGATAACCTCATGTATACCAGTTGTTTCAAGTACCACCTATTAAGTGATTGCTAAATCTATATCTTTACTCAGACCTTGCCTGAGCTCCAAACTCATACAACAGATGTATACCTGCTGCTACTAAATTTAACATCACTGTTACTAAACTTATTTTCTTTACCACTACAATACTCATTTCCTCTATGTCCTCTTGAATCTATCCTTTATTTGCCATTCTCTCTTCTCTCATTTTAAGTCTATATTATTAGCTTCCTGGATTATTGTAACAGCCTTTGCTTCCCCAATTAGCATCTTCCCATCCATTTTCCAATTTGATTCCAAAGTAATCTGTTCAAATGGCAAATTTGATATTGACATTCCTTCATATAGCTCTTCAGTAGTATTCCTCACAACTCCAGATTAAATTCAAAACTCCTTGATACGTTATATAAGGCCCTTTGTAATCTAATTTCCTACTTTTTTAGTTCCTGCTCATCAGAACTTGCTTTCCCCTAAACTTGCATGCTGTTCCTTACCTCTTGTTCTCTTATCTCTAAGCCATTGTCTCTACTGTCTTTGCTTAGGACAATTCTATCCTATTTCTCTGCTCAGTCACTATGTACTCTTTTTTTCTTTTTTTGGTCTGACTTTACTGAGGCATAATTAGTAAGTTAAAAGTGTTTGTATTTAGGGTATTCAACATGGTGCTTTAATATACATATACGTTGTGAAATAATTACCACAATCAAGCTAATCAGTGCATTCATCACCTTATAGTTACCGAGTGTGTATGAGTGTGTATGGTAAGAATGCTTAAGATTTACTCTTTGAGCAAATTTCAAGTATACAATATAGCATTATTAACTATAGTCACCATGCTTTATGTTAGATCCCCAGATCTTATTCATCTTATAATTGAAAGTTTGTACCCTTTGGCCAGCATCTCCCCATTTTCCCAGTACATGTTTTTTAAGAGTAAATTTTAAGAAGCTCTCCTCCATGAAGGTATTCCTGGTGTCCACACCTCACTTTCACCAGCTAAGTTTTCTTCCTCCACATCCCCATAGAACTTTGTTCATGTGTTTTATAATAGAAATGACTGGCATATTTGATAATTCTCTGTTGCAAATGCTGTAATAAACAACATGGGTATAAAAAGTTGAGTGATCTAAATGTGAATCACTATAAATTGAATTGTGAGTCAGATATGGCCTATAATTCTCTTACTGAAGATAAGCGGTTTCTCCCCAGAAAAAGATTAGAAACTCATTCTCACTGTAGCTGTTATCTTTTCCAGGTATGTTTGCATTTTAATGAACAAACCTTCTTAGTTCATTCTGATTTCAGCTGGATGCACCTCTAACTATCCAATTTCATCCATCAATCACTGAATAGGAAAAGTATGCGGATGGGGATTCCAAATATTTTGCCTCTGCAAATACACTGACAACTACAATTACAGGAGCCTGTAGAGAGATGTGCACATTTCCTAAGAGAGATTCAGAATCAGCGAATCTTTGAGGCCATTTGCCACTGTGAGATCTCTAAAATTACTTATTATATCTCTGTGAAGGTTCAGCAAGAATCCCAGAAAACTAAGAATATATCATGTATACAGAAGTGCGTGGAAGTGATGCTCTCAAGGTTATATACATAGGGTAAATCTGTGAAGGAATGTTAACAGTATAATATATTGAATACTTATAATTTTACAAAAAGAAGGTGATTTGGAGATCAAGTAGTCTTTCTTAAAGACAAAGAAATTTAGGACCAAAGAGGTTAATAATGTTCTTAGAAAATTTGTTATTAAAAACAGCTAGAACCTATGATTCTTTACTCCTAGTTTGCTGTTCATTCCATTACAGCAGTTCAGTTCAGCTCACTCAGTCAGTCATGTCCAACTCTTTGCAACCCCATGGACTGCAGCTCACCAAGCCTCCCTGTCTATCACCAACTCCCAGAGTTTACTCAAACTCATGTCCATTGAGTTGGTGATGCCATCTAACCATCTCATCCTCTGTCGTCCCCTTCTCCTCCTGACTTCAATCTTTGCCAGCATCAGGGTCTTTCCCAATGAGTCAGTTCTTCACATCAGGTGGCCAAAGTATTGGAGATTCAGCTTCAGCATCAGTCCTTCCAATGAATATTCAGGACTGATTTCCTTTAGGATGGATTGACTGGATCTCCTTGTAGTCCAATGGACTCTCAAGAGTCTTCTCTAACACCACAGTTCAAAAGCATCAATTCTTTGGTGCTCAGCTTTCTTTATAGTCCAACTCTCACATTCATACATGACTACTGGAAAAACCATAGCCATGACTAGACAGACCTTTGTTGGCAGAGTAATATCTCTGCTTCTTAATATGCTGTCTAGGTTGGTCATAACTTTTCGTCCAAGGAGTTAAGTGGCTTGTAATTTTTAATTAAAGCAGAGTATGTCTCAAATCAGTATGAAAATTATCCTTCTAAAACAAGAACCTAGAAGTGCATGTATATGCAAAGTTTACTGTTTATTTTAATGTGTTTTGACTACAGGTGAATTTTCTTCTGTCTCTGAGCTGTCCTTTATTATATCTACTATTTTCAACTCCTGTCTGCAGGCAAAACCTTTAAGGGGCAAGTGCTCTAATAATTAAACATACCTTCCTTTGGTTTCTTGGAAGAGAAATACCAATGGAGATAATATTTGTCACACTACCATTTATGATTCATCTTTGCTTATAAAATACATGACGTGAATACATATAAATTCATACTTGGTGCAGTACTAGCTGCTGTAAAGCAGATTAAAATATTCTAGAATTCCCTGTTATCCCCAATGTCTTTCAGTTAACAGTGAAAAAACTAAGGTTTGAATAGAAAGGCTTCTGCTTTCTTAGGAACATTATTTTACAAGCTCTAGGGGTTTTTTTTTAAGACTTTATAACCAAAGACTTTGGCCTTTCTGACCTGAGTTCTTTGTATTTCCACAGAAGACTTAAGCAGTTCTAGAGATGGAACCTTTAAGTTTTGCTGAACTCAGTTTAAAGCAGTGAAGTATCCTTAGAATACTGACCACGACAGACGTATTTCTCCCTATTTCTGACCGAAAATGAGATATATTTATAATACTTTTTAAAAGAGAAAAATATGTATATGAAAATATGTAATAATATTCATAGAAGGTATGAAATAGGAAGATTAGTCTACCTATTTGTGACATAGGGATGATTTAGCCAGCATTATAGGTCTGATTTTTTTTCTAAGTGAGTTAATTTTATTTAATTGTATAACTGTAAAAAATAACTTCCCCACACAAGGGGGCTTCGTGAGTGCCTAACCAGTCATATTATTAATATCTAGTCTACTTCTGCCTGCTGCTCTTCTGAAACCACACGCCCAATGTTTATTCAACAGTAGTACTTCAGCTCCACCTATGGGCAAAGAGAAGAGATGGTTTAAGATCCATGACAGTATTTAAATGTAAGCAAGAGAGACAGCTCCAAGTAATAAAGTATTTTGCAGCACTACTACATACTCTGTAAGTTCCCAAATCAATCATCTGGTGAGACATTGAATGAAATCTGTGGACTGCTTGGAAGAGCTAGCCGTTGCCTGATCCGTGAATCCTACTGATATATATTGATATACTTGCTGGTGTGTATTTACATTTATCTTTCAGTTCTCTTATATTTGCTTCTAACTGGAAGCCCTTACCATTTTCCAATCAATTGCATATTTCTCATCAAATCCTTTCCCTTGCCTTAGGCTTTTGGGGAAAAAAGAAATTTGGGGTAGTACATGTTTTTCTCTTTGCTGCTGCTGCTAAGTCACTTCAGTCGTGTCCGACTCTGTGTGACCCCCATAGACGGCAGCCCACCAGGCTCCCCTGTCCCTGGAATTTTCCAGGCAAGAACACTGGAGTGGGTTGCCATTTCCTTTTCTCTTTGAAGAGACTTAAATGCTGCTGGTAAGTTAACTTGATATCAACGCCAGAAGCAGAACTAATCTAATAGAGATCTAATTTACCTTAAAGATAGAATTCCTTATATTTAGTATTGGCCAATTTTCTGTTTTTAGGTTTTTGCTGATAACCTTAAGCATGAAGTTGTTCTTTCTTTCCAGAGGAAATGTTTTATTTTTCTTTCCAAGATATTTCAAAGATCTATAAAGACCAAATGGTATATGTATACTTCAAATATGACTTTTCTTGACTCTTCTAATATAATTATATATGTTAAAATGAGAGAAATATTCTTTTAAAAATCTCTTATTCTTGCCCTTTCAAAAATAACAGCTTTATTGAAATACGATTCATATACCATGTAATTCACCCACATAAATTATATAGTTCAAAGGTTTTTAGTTTATTCACAGATAGATATAGCCATCACCACGTCAGTTTTAGAACATATTATCACTTCAAAAAGAATCTCCACCGTCTTTAGCTATCATCCTCCTCCTATCCCCATAGTCCACCATCAAGTCTTAAGCAACCACTAAACTACTTATATCTCTTTAGGTTTACCTATTCTGAGCATTTCACATAATGGAATTATATAATATGTGGTCTTTTATTACTGGTGTTTTCTACCTAGCATAATATTTTCAAAGTTTTTCCATGTTGTAACATGTATAAGTATCTCATTCCTTCTTTAAAAATTATTGTAATAAAAAACATAAAATGTATCATCTTAACATCAAGTTAATTAAATTAACAAATTATCATTGCAATTAAGTGGCATTAAGTACATTCACACTGTTGTGAAACATATCTCCAAAATTTTCTCATACAGGATATCTGAAACTCTTTACCCATTAAACAATTCCCCTTTTCTCCTCATCCCAGCCCCTGGTAACTACCATTTTACTTTTTATTTCTAAGAATTTGACTACTTTAGATATGGTATACACGTTGAGTCAGCAGTATTTGTCTTTTATGGCTGGCTTATTTCACTTAGCTTAATGTCCTCAAGGTCTATCCATGTTGTGCCATGTGATAGTATTTAGATATATACATCACATTGTTAATCCATTCATCTGTTGATGGACATTTGGAACACTTCCAATTCTTGACTATTATGAATAGCACTACTGTGAACATGGATGTGCCCCTATCTCTTCCAACACCCTGCTTTCAGTTCTTTTGGATATGTACTCAGAAGTGAGAATGAAGGATTATATGGTACTTCTATTTTTAATTTTCTGAGAAATTTTTTTCCCTTTTCCATACTGGTTGCACTATTCTACAATCCTAACAATACTACATAAGAATTCCAATTTTTCTACATTCTCATCAGCACTTGATTTTTTGATAATAACCAATTAATGGGTGTGAGGTGATATCTCATTGTAGTTTTGATTTGCATTTTTCTGATAATTAGTGGTGTTGAGCATCTTTTCATATGCTTTTTAGCAGTTCATACATCATCCTTGGAGAATTATCTATTCAAATCCTTTCCCAGTTTTAAAATTTTTTAATTTTAGTAAATATGCAATTTTCTGTTAGTCTCAAGTGCACAGCACAGTGATTCTTTATACATATACATATATATTCAGATATATGTGTGTGTGTTCGTCTTTAGATTCTTTTCCATTATAGCTAATTGCAAGATATTGAGTAGAGTTTTCTGAGCTGTATAGTAACTCTTTGTTGATTACCTATTTTATATATAGTATATATATATTAATTATATATATTTATGTAATATATAAATTATATATAATTATATAAATTATTATATAAATTATATTTTATATAAGATATATTATATTATAGCATATATATAATTAATATATATAGTGTATATATATTAATCCCAAACTCCTAATTTATCTCTTCCCCCTACCAGCTATCCTCTTTGGTAACCATATATTTGTTTTCTATGTCTTTGAGTCTATTTCTGTTTTGTAAGTAAGTTCATTTGTATCATTTTAGAGCAGTATTTTTATAAGTGATGTTATATGATATATCTCTTTCTCTGAATGACGTACTTCACTTAAGGTGATAATCTCTAGGTCCATTCATGTTGCAAATGATGCAAATGGCATCATCTCATTCTTTTTTAAGGCTGAGTACTGTTCCATTTTATACACACACACACATACACACACACACACACACACACACTATTTCTTTATCCATTTTTCTGTGGATGAACATTTAGGTTGCTTCCATGTCTTGACTATGAACATGAGGTTGCATGTGTTTTCAAATTAGTTTTATGTGGATATATGCCCAGGAGTGGAATTGCAGGATTATATGATAGCTCTTATTTTACCTTTTTAAGGAACCTCTGTACTGTTCTCCAGAATGGCTACACCAATTTACATTCCCACCAACAGTGAGGAGGGTTCCTTTCTCTCCACACTCTTTACAGTATTTATTATTTGTAGATTTTTAATGATGGCCATTCTGACTGGTGTGAGGTGATACCTCATTGTTGTTTTGCTATTCATTTCTCTAATAATTAGTGCTATTGAGCATCGTTTCATGTGCCTGTTGGCCATTTGTATGTCTTCTTCGAAGAAATGTGTATTTAGGTCTTCTTCCCACTTTTTCATTGAGTTGTTCAGTTTATATATATTAAAGCTGTATAAGCTGGTTGTATGTTTTGGAAACTAATCCCTTGTCAGTAGCATTGTTTATAAACATTTTCTCCCAGTCCATAAGTTGACTTTTTGTTTTATTTATGATTTATCTTTGCTGTGCAAAAGCTTTTAAATATAATTAGGTCCCATTTGTTTATTTTTCTTTTTATTTCCCATACTCTAGAAGACAGGACCCCCCCCTCCCCCCACCCAGATATGTGACTTATGACAAAGAGTGTTCTGCCTATGTTTTCCTCTAGGAGTTTTATGATATCCAATCTTACACTTATGTCATTTATCTATTTGAATTTATTTTTGTATATGTGTGCTAGTCACTCAGTCATGTCTAACTCTTTGTGACCCCATGGACTCTAATCCTCCAGGCTCCTCTGTCCATGGGATTCTCCAAGCAAGAATACTGGAGTGGGTTGCCAGTTCCTTCTCCAATTTTTGTATATGTATATGGTGTTAGAAAATGTTCTAATTTCATTATTTTACATGTGGCTGTCTAGTTTTCCCCACACCACTTATTGAAGAGACTGTCTTTTCTCCATTATATATCCTTGCCTCCTTTATGGTAGATTAATAGGCCATAAGTGCATGGGTTTGGGGGCTTTCTGTCTTTTTCTATTGGTCTATAAGTCTGTTTTTGTTCCAGTACCATACTGTTTTGTTTATTGCCACTTTGTAGTATAGTCTGAAGTAAGGGATTGTAGATTGAACTTTTAGCTTCATTCTTTCTCAAGATTGTTTTGGCTATTCAGAGTCTTTTGTGTTTACATACAAATTTTAAAATTTTTTGTCCTAGTTGTGTGAAAAATGTCATTGGTTAATTTGATAAGGATTGCATTGTATCTGTAGATTGCTTAGGTAGTATGATAATTTTAACAATATCGATTCTTCCAGTCCAAGAATACAGTATATTAATATCTTCCATTTGTTTGTGTCATCTTTAATTTCTTTCTTAAGCATCTTATAGTTTTCAGAGTATAGATCTCTTGCCTGCTTAGGTAGGTTTATTCCTTGGTATTTTGTTGTTGTTGTTCTTTTTGATGTAGTGATAAATGAGATTGTTTCTTTAATTTCTCTTTCTGATCTTGTACTGTTAGCATATAGAAATGCAAAAAAAATCTGTTTATTAATTTTGTATCCAGCAGCTATACTGAATCTATTGACAAACTCTAATTGTTTTCTAGAAGCATCTTTTAGATTTTCTATATATAGCATCATGTCATCTGCAAACAGTGACAGTTTTACTTTTTTCCCACTTTGGATTCCTTATATCTCTTTTTTTCTCTAATTACTATAGCTTGGACTTCCAAAGCTATGTTGAATAAAAGTAGCCAGAATGGTCATCCTTGTCTTATTCCTGATTGTAGAGAAAATGCTTTTGATTTTTCACCATTGAATATGATGTTAGCTATGGGTTTGTCATTGATGGCCTTTATCATGTTGAGGTATGTTCCCTCTATGCCCACTTCCTGGAGAGTTTTTATTATAAATGGATGGTGAAATATATCAAAAGCTTTTTTCTGCATCTATTGAGAGGACTGTATGTTTTTTTATTTTTTAATTTCTTTAATTTTTATTTTTTAATTTCTTTAATTTCTTAATTTCTAAATTTCTTTCACATTGATAGGCAGATAGTGAAAAATCCTTGCATCCCTGCGGTAAATCCCACTTGATCATGGTGTACAATTCCTTTTTTACCATTTACTTATTTATTTTTGGCTGCGCTGGGTCTTCGTTGCTTTGCATGGGCTTTCTCTCGTTGCAGCAAGTGGGTGCCGCTCTTCACTGCGGTGCTTGGGCTTCTCACTGTGGCGGCTTCTTTTGCTTCAGAGCACAGGCTCAGGCACATGGGCTTCAGTGGTTGCAGCACGTGGGCTCAGTAGTTGTGGTGCAAGGCCTTAGTTGCCCAACAGCATGTGGAATCCTTCCAAACCAGGGAGCCTCCCAAACTTCACTCATAGTTGTAGGTTTTACATTTAGGTCTTTAATCCTTTTTGAGTTAAGTTTTGTATATGGTGGAAGATAAGAGTCCGGCTTCCTTCTTTCAAAAGTGGCTATTCAGTTTCCCCAACATCATTTTTTTAAAACTATCCTTTCCCCATTAAGTGGTCTTGACACCCTTGTCAAAAGTCATTTGACCATATACATGAGTGTTTATTTCTGTGCTCTCTTTTCTATTCCATTTGTATTAGAGCTCTCCAGAGAAACAGAACCAATAGAATATATATAGGAAGAAATTTATTATGAGGAATTGAGTCACATGATTATGGAGGCTGAGAAGTCCCATGATTTGCCATCTGCAAGCTGGAGACCCAGGAAAGTTGGTGTTATAATTCCATTCCATGTCCAAAGGCCTGCAGACCAAGGGAGTTAATGGATAAAGCCCATCCAAGGGCAGGAGACGACCAACATCCCAAGTCAAAAGGCAGGCAGGAAGCAAAAGGGACCATTTTTTTCTCCACCTTTTGTTCTATTCAAATGCCCAGTGGATAGAATGATGCCACCCATGTGGCGAGGGTGATATATTTTATTTATTTCACCAATTCAAATACTAATCTCATCTGGACATATTCTTTTGGAATTGCATATGAATTTTAGGATGAATTTTTCTATTTCTGAAAAAAAATGCCGTTTGCATTTTAATGAGATTACATTGAATCTATAAGTGACTTTAGGTAGCATGGGCTCTAAGAATACTATGTGTTTAAATTCCTGAACAAAGAATGTCTTTCCATTTATTTCTTTCTTCTTTATAATTTCTTTCAGCAATGCTTTATGGTTTCCATTAGTACCTCACTTCTTTTTATGGCCAAATAATATTTCATTGTATGTATTGGGTTTTTATCCATTAGCCACCTTGGTTTGCAGGCCTTTGGACTTGAACTGGAATTATAACACGAGTTTTCCTGAGTTTTTCTGAATGAACTTTTTGGCTAATCCAATATACATCACTTTTATTTATCCATTCATCAATTGATCTGTTGGATTGTTTCCATCTTTTGAGTATTAATGAATAATGCTGCAATTAATATTTGTTTACAAGTTTTTGTCTGGACATATGTTTTCATTGGACTTCTCTGGTAGCTCAGCTGGTAAAAGAATCCGCCTTCAATTGACTCCAGTTCAATTCCTGGGTCAGGAAGATCCCGTAGAGAAGGGATTGGCTACCCATTCCAGTATTCATGGGGTTTCCTGGTGGCTCATATGGTAAAGAATCCTCCTGCAATGCAGGAGACCTGGGTTTGATCCCTGGGTTGAGAAGATCCCCTGGAGGAGGGCATGGCAACCCACTCCAGTATTCTTGCCTGGAGAATCCCCACAGACAGAGGAGCCTGGCAAGGTACAGGCCATGGGGTCACAAAGAGTTGTACACAACTGAGCAACTAAACACAGCACATGTTTTCATTTCTCTTGGATTTATTGTTCCCTTTTAAGAACAACAGAATTTAAATAATAGCAAAGACTCCTGGAAGTCTAGGCTGCTAAAAGTTATTTTGAATATAACCTGTATTTTTTGTTTTGATTAGACGCAGAGGAAAGAAAAAATATGGTTTTGTGTCTTCAGAAACTTAAGAAACCAAATGCACACTTCTCGCACCCATCACCCTAAAAACTCTTACACACAATTTTGCAAGTACTTACTGACATACTACTAACTGAATATATGGAGTCGTATTCAGAGGGGCATCAGGAGAACCTATATCTTTAATGAAGTCTTGAAATAGATGATGGACATTTATTGATAGCAAAAGGAAAATATCCAGGTTTAGGAAAGTCATGACTGTAATCATGGCGGTAAGCATACAAAAAAGATTTGCTTAAAGGAGTGTAAATGGGGAATAATGAAAGTAAAAGCTAACAAGATATCCTCCTCTATTTTATGTATTCTTTGGGTGAAGTTGTTTGTATTAATATTTGATTGATAAGACTCTTTTCTCTATTTATCCAACATTTCCCTCCTTAGTCCTAATCATTAATGTACTCATTCATTGACTCAGTCATTCAGCAAACACTCATTGAGTGCCTTTTAAGTACCAAACACTGTGTTTGGTACTGGGGATACAGTGATGGGTGAGTTATGCTGTGAAAACAAGGAATTAACAACTTAATGAAGAAGTCAAGATATAATAGTTTCACAAGCAACCTAATGTAATGTGGAAAGTATACCATAACAGATGGATACAAATGTTTGAAAAATATGAAGACTGTATAGAATTCCTTCAAACCATTCTATATCTTGTCACTAGGTACTTAAAAGTTCTATTAAAAAGTGCTATTCCTTAAAAGTTCCATTATCTCTGAAGAGATTTAAATGCTGCTGGGAGGTTAACTTGAAGTCATTACTTTCCTTAAAATCCTCCATTGGATTCCCATTTTCAGAAGATTAAGTTTAAATTCCCTTGATCCTGCTTCTGTTGTTGAAAATGCCCCCAACTCTTCTACTTCGTTTGTACTTAAAACTTTAAAACTCAGCATAGGTATCATCTCATCTAGGAAGATTTTCTTGATGTTCCACAAATTGTTGGTTAGGTGGTTTTTTCCAATTGTTGTCGTCACTAAGTCATGTTAGATTCTGCAACCTCATGGACTGTAGCATGACAGGCTCCTCTGTCCTCCACTATCTCCCAGAGTTTGCTCAAATTCGTGTCTTTTGAGTTGTTAATGCTATCTAACCATCTCATCCTCTGCTGCCCCTTTCTTTTGCCTTCGATCTTTCCCAGCATCAGCGTCTTTTCCAGTGAGTTGACTCTTCACATCAGGTGGTTATAGTATTGGAGCTTCAGCAGCAATCCTTTCAGTGAATATTCAGGGTTAATTTCCTTTAAGAATGAGGGGTTTGATCTCTTTGCTGTCCAAGGCACTCTGGAGAGTCTTCTTGAGCACCACAATTTGAAAGCATTAATTCTTTGGCGCTAAGCCTTCTTAACAGACCAACTCTCAAATCTGTACATAACTACTGGAAAAGCCATAACTTTGAGTATACGGACCTTTGCTGGCAAAGTGATGTCTCTGTCTAGGTTTGCCATAGCTTTAGTTCTTTTGTGTATTCTTGCCATCTCATCTTAGTCTCTTCTGCTTCCGTTACATCTTTATCACTTCTGGTCCTTTATCGTGCCCATCCTTACATGAAATGTTCCCTTGATATCTCCAGCTTTCTTGAAGAAATCTCTAATCTTACCCATTTTATTGTTTTCCTCTATTTCTTTGCATTGTGCATTTAAGGCCTTCTTATCTCTCCTTTGCTAGTCTTTGAAACTCTGCATTCAGCTGGGTGTATCTTTCCCTATCTCCTTTGTCTTCTACTTCTCTTCCTTCCTCAGCTATTTGCAAAGCCTCCTCAGACAACCACTTTGCCTTCTTACATTTCTTTTTCTTTGGAATGGTTTTGGTCACTGCCTCCTGTATATTGTTATAGACCTCCATCCACTCTGTCTAGTCACGTCCAATCATAAGGGATTTGATTTAGGTCATACGTGAATGACCTAGTAGTTTTCCCTACTTTCTTCAATTTAAGCCTGAATTTTGCAGAAAGGAGCTCATGATCTGAGCTGATTTTTTCTGTATACCTCTCATATTATCCTGATGATATATTGTCACTGCCCATACTGTACTATCTTGTACTCATATTTTTATTTTTCCATATTCGCCTTTCTCACATATACTGTTACATGTGAATTCCTTGAGGAAATCAGTCAGGTCTTACTAGTATTTTTGTCCACCATGTCCAGCATATAGTAGGCTCCCAGTGTTTGATGATGAATGAATAAATAGATTAGTCAATGAACTGTTTTTTCTTGTTTAGAGGCAGAAGACCAAAGACATAATATCTGAGCTGAAACTTAGGGGATACCTAAGATTCACTAGGCACAGAAAAGAAAGGAAAAAAATATTCCTGTCCAAGGCAACATTATTTGCAAAGGCATAGAAATAAGAAAAAGCCCACCATGTTTAAGATGCAGCAAATCATTCTTTGTATCAGAAACTAGACGCTTGTCAGAAATAAAGCTCAATCTCAGTATAAACATTTTTCAAATTATGCTGGGCAAGCCTTACGCTAGCACTACAGAATTCTTAAAATAGGATCTGTGTATTATTTTGTAGCCTAGTGAATCTTGGGTAAATTGTGGCATTAAATAACTCACTTATAGGATGTAGAGAACAGGGAACCTCCACCTACACTGTTGGTGAGAATGTAAATTGGTACATCCACTGCAGAAAGCAGTATGAAAGTTTCACAGAAAACTAAAAATAGGACTACCATATAACCCAGCAATTCCACTCCTGGGTATGTATCCAAAAAAGTAAAAACACTAATGAAAAAAGATACGTGCACCCTGGTGTTCCTGGCAGCATTATTTATGATTGCCAAAATATGGAACCAACCTAAGTGTCCATCAACAGATGAATGGATAAAGACATTACACACACACACAAGGGACTCTACTCATCCATAAAAAAAGTATGAAGTTTTGCCTTTTGCAGCAATGTGGATGGAATTAGAGGATATTATGCTAAGTGGAGGGGCTTTCCCAGTGGCTCAGGCAGTAAAGGATCAGCCTACAATGCAGGAGACCCCAGTTCGACCCCTGGGTCAGGAAGATCCCATGGAGAAGGGAATGGCTACACACTCCAGTATTCTTGCCTGGAGAATTTCATGGACAGAGGAACCTGGCAGGCTACAGTCCATGCAAAGAGTCGGACGTGACAGAGCTACTAACACACACTATATATGCTAAGTGAAATAAGTCAGACAAAGAAAGATACTGTATGATATCATTTATATATGGAATCTAAAATAAACTAGTGAATATAACAAAAAAGCAGCAGACTCACAGATGTAGAGAACAAACTAGAGGTTACAAATGGGGAGAGGAAGGAGGGAAGGGGCAATATAGGGGTAAGGAAGTACAAGCTATTAGATATAAAACAAGCTACAAGCATATGTTGTACAACACAGGGAATATAGCCAATATATTTTTTTCATTTATTTTTATTAGTTGGAGGCTAGTTACTTTACAGTATTGTAGTGGGTTTTGTCATACATTGACATGAATCAGCCATGGATCCACATGTATTCCTCATCCCGATCCCCCCTCCCACCTCCCTCTCTACCCGATCCCTCCGGGTCTTCCCAGTGCACCAGGCCCGAGCACTTGTCTCATGCATCAGCCTGGGCTGGCGATCCACCCCACCCTAGATAATATACATGTTTCGATGCTGTTCTCTCGAAACATCACACCCTCGCCTTCTCCCACAGAGTCCAAAAGTCTGTTCTGTACATCTGTGTCTCTTTTTCTGTTTTGCATATAGGGTTATCATTACCATCTTTCTAAATTCCATATATATGCGTTAGTATACTGTATTGGTCTTTATCTTTCTGGCTTACTTCACTCTGTATAATGGGCTCCAGTTTCATCCATCTCACTAGAACTGATTCAAATGAATTCTTTTTAATGGCTGAGTAATATTCCATGGTGTATATGTACCACGGCTTCCTTATCCATTCGTCTGCTGATGGGCATCTAGGTTGCCTCCATGTCCAATATTTTATAGTAACTATAAATGGAGTGTAATCTTTAAAAATTGCAAACCACTATGTTCTATAGTTTACAGCAACTATATTTCAATAAATAATTAAATAAGCACACTAATTCCTTGTCATATGTACATCTCAATCTGTCATTATTATCTGATTCTCCTCAGATTTGCAGGCTATTTTTTAGTGTTTATGTGTATGGTAAAATGGGAGTAAGGAGGGGCAATTATTACTGGAAACTTACATAACAGAATTTTTACTTTAGTCAATCTACTTACACCAAATTATGGTTGAGTAGACCCTATACCTTAGGAACCATCCAGAATGGAATGGCACAATAAGATATATGAGTAACTCAAGCATTAAAGGGAGAAATCAAGTCAGCTGATACGCTTTTCTCTAAATTGGCCATCAATGAGACCTTAGCTAACTTATGTTAACTTGCTGTAGTAGCTAAGACTGTCAGTATCAACAGGCTTTCAGACTTAGCATACTAAGTGTTCAGCCTCTTTCTTCCTGGAATATAGAAGTAAAAAGAGTCTTGATGAGCATGTGTCACTTCTCTTGGGCTACTGGCAAGGACCTAGGGAGGAAAAATACATGTGCTAACTGTTGATGACAGCCGTTCTTGTAGTTTTTTGTGGTGGTGGTAACACATAAGACTTACCATTTTAATCATGTTTAACTGTACAGTTCAGTGACACTAAATATATTTATGTTGTTCTGCAACTGTCACTACCTTCTATCTCCAAAACTATTTCATCATCCCAAACTGAAACTACATACTTGTTAAAAAGTAACTTCCTATTCCTCCCTTTTCCCAGCCCATGACAACCACCATTCTACTTTTTGATAATTATAATTTGAATACTCTAATTACCTCAAATAAGTGAAATCATATGATGTTTGTCCTTTTGTGTCTGGCTTGTTTCAGCTATTTTCACTTATTTCATAATCCCTTCAAGTTTCACCCATATGTATATGGATAACATATGTAAGAATTTCCATCTTTGTTAAGGCTGAATAATATTCCTATATGTATGTACCACATTTTGTTTACCCCTTCATCTGTCAGTGAATACTTGGGTTACTTCCACTTTTTACTATTGTGAATAATGCCACTGTGAAAATAGGCACACAAATATCTGTTCACATTTCTACTACTACTTCTTTTGAACATATACTTAGAAGTGAAATTGCTGGATTATATGGTAATTCTATCTTTAATTTTTTGAGGACTCACCTTGTAGCTTTTTTAAGTGTTAGAACAGAGAAAGAGCAGTATGTGAAGGGTATGTAGCTATTGCCAGTGTAGTAATGACTGAAGTTCTAAGATCTAGATTTCAGGTCTGTCTTAGCTATCTGTAAAATATCTGATCTTGAGTAGGTTACCCTGTTTAAGCTTCTCTTAATTCACCTCTAAAATGAATATAATAATGCTTTACTAGATTTTTTTTTAAGAATTAAATGAAATTATATATGTGATGTTACTTGGTAATTTATAAAATGCAATATAAACATTTATTAGATAACTAGATCAGCTGCCAGAAAAACTCAGCCCTGGTGCTATCTTTGATTATTAAATACTATTATTGAGTTAATCAAATCCCAGCAAAGTTATTCTCTTGGGATCTGTACTGGTGTCATACTTCCATACTGGATAGAATAGTTTCAGATAAGGAGCTAACCCAAATAGTTTATTTTGACCCTAAGCAGATGCCATAGGATCCACTACCAGAGGCTGCCTTATAGCTTCAGGTTCATTTGAGAGTTAATGTTGTATATGTTTATACAAACAAGGCCCTCTAGTCCCACCACTTCCCTGGTCTTACAAAGTATGGTCCATAGCTCAGGATAGCTCTAGAATAGTTTCAGCCTCCTGAAAGTACCTACAGCTAGTTCTCCCAATTCAGGTGTCACTTTCCTTAAAAAAGATCAATATCACTATCACTGTGGATCAGAGTACAAAATTTAAAATCGGTCTGTACTTACTTCTTTGTCCTGGGTTCTGGAAACCAGAGGACCCAAAGTAGCTAGGAATGACAAAGCTAAAAACAAAAGACAGACCCCAAAAAAATTCATCCATCCAGCTCTGGAAACAATAGAATTTTCTAAACCTATACAGACATGTGTAAATCAAGTTCTATATTACTTATAGTCTTTGGAGGGAAGTTTGATTTTTTTTTCCCTCCTCTTCTTCTTCCTTCTCTACCTCCTATTAATTATTATATTATTTCTTTAATAGCAATAGTAATGTTAATAATGGGATTCCCTGGTGGCTCAGACGGTAAAGCGTCTGCCTACAATATGGGAGACCCGGGTTCAATCCCTGGGTCGGGAACATCCCCTGGAGAAGGAAATGGCAACCCACTCCAGTACTCTTGCCTAGAAAATTCCATGGATGGAGGAGCCTGGTGGGCTACAGTCCATGGGGTCACAAAGAGTCGGACACGACTGAGCGACTTCACAATGATAATAATAAGGGCAGATTCTGACTAGAGGATTTAAGTAATTGGTCGTGATTCTTGAAACTTTTATTCTTATTGGCGTGAAATCAAACTCCTGGGAGATTGTCATCCAGAGTATATGAATAGTGGTTTGAATAGTCACTTGACACAATAGATTACTGATGCTCTTCTTCTAGGCACTGCTTTTTTTAAGTTAATAAAGTCAAGTTTTTGGCTAAAGTTAAACAGAATGCTAAGGGAGCTCCTTTCTTTACTTTTCTAAAAGAAAAAAATTATAAATATTACATGTGATCATTGTAGAAAACTTGGAAACTTTCAGAAAAGTATAACATAGGGTATAAAAGTATACATAATTCTAATATATTGCAGTAAAGAAATACTTTTCTATTTTCATGTATGTCCTTCCCGTCATTTTCTATTGATCTATACACATATATTAACATAGTTAAGA
The DNA here is from genome assembly GCF_963930625.1 of Muntiacus reevesi. Classification (NCBI taxonomy): domain Eukaryota; kingdom Metazoa; phylum Chordata; class Mammalia; order Artiodactyla; family Cervidae; genus Muntiacus; species Muntiacus reevesi. Next base: position 75,912,676 of record NC_089255.1, read on the forward strand.
TTATACTTTACATGTAGAGTTCTACATGTTTTAAAATGCATATTATAAGAATTTTCTTGTGTCAGTGAATATTCTTTATAAAATACAAATATTGTATACTATTTTGTCATAAGGATACATCACTGTTTAAATTTCTGTATTGTTAATCTTTTTATTTTTTTCCATTTCTCACTAATGTAGGCAACTCTTAAATAAACACAGGAAGACTTGTCCATTTTCTTAGAAATAAAATTACTGGGTCAATGACTATGACTATTTAAGAACTTACTTTTTAAAGAAAATCATCTTCGAGTTGTTATAGGGTTTATAACACATCAACTTGAACATATCTTTGATGACTATGGAGCTACTCGTATTCAAATAACCCCTACAAGTGTTACTAATCATTGACTGAATCTAATCTTTCATTTCAGACACTAGGATGCATCTCTTCCTTCTGCCACCTATTTCTTGGGATAGAAATCAGGAGATCTGACTGAGCCCTTATACAAGCTTTGTCAGACAAGTACTTAATGTCCATCTTATTTAGGACCACCTGTTTAACCCACTGCACTCAACGTCCATATTTTCCTTTTTTTCTCCTACAGATGGAATGGGGCGAGTTCTTGCTCAAGATGTATATGCAAAAGACAACCTACCCCCTTTCCCAGCATCAGTAAAAGATGGCTATGCTGTCCGAGGTAAATATTTTGGTTTTCTTGGGTATCAACATACTCACATTGGTTTTGGGGGGTTTGTTGGCTTGTTTTGCTTTGTTGTTGGTGTTCTGTTTTTAGATTTTTGGCTCAGCCCAGGTGCCTAATGACTGTTACATCTGGTTCCCACTTGTTTGTAAAAATTTATTCACAGATAACAATATTAACCTACACCTATATATTTCCTGGCACAATCTTGAGTAAAACTTCAGAGAAAATACTGTAGTTACTTGAAAATTCTTACTCACAAATAAATATGTAGAGATTGATAAAGACACTGTGCCATAATTCTTTTGGCCTCTACATACACCAGATAGCAGACAGTCTTAGTCTAAAGTTTTCCAGATGTTCTCTAGTGGAAAACATCTATAGGTCCAAGGAAGATAAGCAAATTCCCACCATGGGGACAAAGTGGGCCAGTTTTTTCTTTTGCTTTAAATTCAAACATCAGTAAGAGCTTCATAGAAAGCAAGTGTGAGGGAAACCTCTAGATCCCTAGAAGGTTCTATATTTCAGAGCTCCAAAGCCCCAGATGGTACCAGCAGTTCACGCCTTCAGAATTGCCTAGGATGACATAAAGCTGAAAAACAAAATCATTTGCCTCCCTAAAGTCCAATTTAAGAAAACACAAAATGAAATTGCAACTGAATTGCTTAGAAACTAATACTAGTTATATTATATTGGCTGACATCATTGAAGAAACGTCTAAAAACATTCCCCATTTTACCAGAGCTGTTAAGAATGCCAGTTCCTTTTCAATGATCATTTATGGAGTCCCTTACTTGACTGTCTTCATTTTTTATTTTTATTTTTATACTCTTATCTAACCATTAAAATATTTTCCTCTTTCTTGTGATTAAATATGTTCACTGATCTCCTCCATGTTGCATGACCAACTCTTAGGAGTATCTTTCTGTGTTGGAGACAGTAGAACAAATGGTTAAAGTTCTGGACTTCAAGCAAAGAAAGAGTGATCTGGGCTCTCGTACCAGTTCCATCTGTGTAACTTTAAGCAAATCAGTTCAATTTTTTGATCCTTGGTTTTCTTGTCTATAAAACTGTATACTTACCCCAACAGGTTATTGTGAGGACTAAGTGGGACTGTAGAAAGTCTTAAAGTATCTGGCATAAAAAAAAGCTTTCAAAGTTTTTAATGTTTAATAATAGTACCTATTATTATCAATCTTATTAGTATTATCATATTTACTTAAACCATCTCTGAAAAAAGGATAACATCATCTGAACTGTTATTCTCATAAAACAATGGAGAGGTTAATTCCTCCTAGTGTATTCTTGCTCACGAAGCTGTCTTAAATGCACCTAACTTAGCCTGATCTCACTAAATTAGTTGTTTTCGTTGTCCAGTCACCAAGTTGTGTCCAACTCTTATACGACCGCATGGACTGCAACATGCCAGGCTTCCCTGTCCTCCACTATCTCCCGACTTTGCTCAAGTTCATGTCCACTAAGTCGGTGATGTTACCTAAATTAGAGCTGAAAACAAATAACAAATACTCACTGCCTCCTTTGTTTTTTAAGTTCATTTCTATAATGTTTATTAAGATGAATATTGTTCAGAAAGAAATTATTTTAGTATTCTGATAGCCTCATTGACTCTTCTTTCTTATTCCTTCTAAAATGTAACTTCTGTCTGAACTTTTAATTGGTAGCCATTTTGGATTGCTTTGAAATGGCAAAGAATTCTTACTTCCAGAGTAGAACAAACTACAGCAGATGAAACACCAAAGGGACAAGAAAGTCTATTCTTTTTTTTACATTCTCAGTAATATAAATAGGAGAAAGTGAGGAAATATATGAGACAGAATTATTAAATAAATTATTATTATTATAAATAAATTATTAAATAACATGAGACAGAATTATTCCAAAACAGAATATTGTTCTGTGATTTTTACATAAGGTAGCAGCAGCTCAATATAAAACTATTGCTTTTAGTTTTTTCAGTTAGCCCACATGAACAATGAAAGAGCCTTTCTGCAACTGTAGAACCTATCAAAGAAATGTATATATAAAATTACCATTTAGACTACCATATTCTATTGTTTTAAAGTGGTGGTGTTTTTAGTTATTTCACACAGGTACACAAACACACAGAGTCATTTGAAATGGCATCTCACAATATAAAAGGTTCAACAGACAATCTGCCATGTAGCTAATTCACATTCTTCCTTTCCTGTGAAGTATTGCTAGTTCTCTAAGCGATGGAACATATAACAGAGACATAACACATAACAGAAAACCATCCTGGAAATGGTTACATTTCAAAGTTGGAATGGTTGGTTAATTACGATCAACATCACAATTAAGGCTGCAGAGGTTCTCAGTGAACAAAAAGGCATGGCCTAAGTCTTTTCTGTGCTGTAACACCACCCCCAGGCAGTGTTTTGGTAAAGAATAGCCTTGAGGCTGTTGTTGTGGCTCTCTACCACTCTGCGTCCTATACCTCTTCTCTCCACCCTGTCTTCCTTTACTCCCAGTCCTTCCTCCCCACTCCCTTTATTCTCCCTGTTTTTCTTCTCCTCTGCCTTTGCCTTAGGCCTTCCAGTAGTAACCCGTGGCACCTGCTAACCCTCTAGGTGTAAAGAGGTTCCTAACTTGCTCTGGATCACTAAGCATTAGCCAGTATCCTTCAGAAACATGTGGGATAAAACTCCAAACCAGTTGGAGGATCTCTTGCTTTAAGGTATGTGGGTTGAAAAATCAAGACAGTAACAAATAGCTAAAGAAATAGGAACAGCTTTTAAAGAATAAGAAAGAATAGAGTATAAAGAAGACAGGAATTAAGCAATGATGATGTAAACTAATAAATCTAAAACTACATTCAGGAGGAGGAGGGAGTGAATTTGAAAGATACAAGCAAAAAAAATGAAAGTAGCATTTACCAGCTGGAAGCAATACAATAGTTTTATTCATATTTTGGAAGAGTTATTTCTCCCTTCACACTGATTAAGCTAATCATCTTCTTGATGCATTCACAGCCTCCTATAGAGATGTGGGTGCCCATTGTCTCACAATTGCTTCTTAGTTCGTTAATAAAGGCAAAGATATCTTATACCAAGTTCACTCTCTTGAAAATGTTCAATTTGAAAGACTTATCGCTTCAGAATTAGTTTAGGTATCATTTAGGCAAAGGAAAAATTATAAACAAGCTGATAATTATTTTAAAAACCATGTGCAGCAAACAATTCTGGAAAATTAAGAGAAATCTTTGCATTTTAAGTTAATAATTTTTTTACACTCTGAATAAATACATGCTTATGGAAATATAGAAAATCAAAAAGAGCATTTTTAAATTACCCATTATCTCACTGTCTAGCTGCTATTAACATCTATGTACTTCCTCCCAGTAGGTTAAAGTACATACTAAAATTTGGTATAACCCTTTAATTTTGAGCTAGTTCTTATTCTGTCTCAAAAGTCATGTTTAAGAGTTTCTGTTTTGTCCAGTTAAATCCTGTTTGGCCATAGCTGGTTCTCCAATTCATTTGACAGCCTTTAGTCTTCCACCATAGGACACTTTGGATGAAGAAGAGAGCCTTATGATATGGGAGCACTACTCGTGTGAGCCAAGAGATAATTTGAAATAATTAATTTTAGTTAATTCCAAAAAGCTTAAAATAATATATTTAAGGAAATAATATATCTTTTCCCAATACTAACAATGTATGAGCATTTTTCTCCTGGAAGATGATGATAAAGAATATGAAATGCCTTCTAATTCATCTGTTCTACTCCTTGCTCCCTGCTTTCCAAGCAGCAGATTTAAAATCCCAAACAATTCTCCAGATTTAATCCCTCAGTATAACAGCAGCAAGTATTAATCCTGTCGTGTCTCTACCCTTGCCTCGTCGTCTACCCTTGCCACCACACCAAACTCTTTCTATAATGTTAATTTTAGTATACACACAAATACTATTACCCTGTTACCTATCCACCAGTCTTATTTGGTTCTATAGTTAGAGTAAACAAAATCTTAGTCCCTCTGCCTTATTCCTCCATTGAATATACTTCCTAGGACCTCTGAAAGTTATGCTATTTCTCTGGCCTCCATTTATTCAACCCTAATATGGAAACAATGAAACTTTTGTTACTGAAAATAAGTGAATAGCTATAAAAGATTTAAAGAGAGCTCCCACGTGACTAGAAAATGAAAATGAGGGATAATTCTAGGGCAAATAGCCTTAGGATGATCATTTTCTGTATATTGCCACATTGAATAGTTATCTAATGCTATCAATTTTATATCAAATGATATAATCAGATCTTCAAATAAAGAAGTGAACAAGACTAAAAGTGTTTTCACATTAAAAAGGTGGAAGTGGAAGCAGCTTCAGGGTCTAGAATTAAGCATTATAAATTGCTTACACAGTGCATTTGCTGTTAGGATTTGGTTTATATTGCTTTTATCACTTCCTTCAAATTAAACTCTATAGTTGCAAAACATGAAAAGCTATTAACCGAAATGCCAGAATTGGGGGGTGGGGGTAGCAGTGGAAAGAGTCTAAGCCTTTACAGAAATCCTTGCAATCCATCCATTGTTTCTAATGGTATACTGTGGCTTATTTAGTTTCTTTCTTTCCAAGCTTTAGGTTCATCTGCCACTGTACCTCTACTTCTGCCCCCTCCCACCCAAACTGGTAGAATTCATCTTGAAAATGGCAACCTTTTTCTTTTTTTTTTTTTTTTTACATATCTCTTTAATAGATTTTTAAAATAAGTATCAACAAGTTAGGTAGATTGATCATTACTTTTCTGCCTTTATAGCAAATAATGAGCCTTGTTGGTGTAAAATCAGAACTTCTGTTGTAGTTCACTAATTTTTTATTTAAGTTTTCTATTAGTCTGAATTTGTCTGGATTCTGTTCAGTCTTACATTGCTCTGCTTCTCAAAAAGGGTAGTCCCTGAACCAGTTGCATAAGCATTAGTTTGTTAGAAATGTAGAACCTCAGGATCTATCCCAGCCTACTGAATCAGAATCTGTATTTTAACAAGTTCTCCAAGTGATTTCTATGTACATTAAGAGCTGAGAAGCACTGTTAAAAGGGAAATGATAAGAATGACTCCTCCATTGGTATCAGGTACTTTCTATAGTGTTGGTTGACTGAACCTTCCTTAACCAGCAACAGAGAGGCATAGTTCCCAGGTGGAAATTTTCAGGGGAAAGTGGAGAACCTAGTTAAAGTGAGACATATTCTCTCCCCAGTCAGTGTACCTCCCTTGGTAACAAAGCATCTTGCTTCTTTCACTTAAAGACTGCTTCGGATGTCGGCTTCCCTGACACTCTATACCAGCTTGGCCCCACGTTATCTCCAGCCACTCATTATATAATGACATTTGCTTGGAGCGCTTGTGCAGAACATTGAGATGAGTGTTTTGAGTGTGTGTATATTAGAATGTGTGAAGAGGGAAACAGGAAAACAAGAGCAGGACTGAAGAGCAGACGGTTTCAGAAAAGAAATATAGGAAGTGATCCCTACCTCAAAAGAGCTTATTATCTAGCTGAAGAGATAAAATACACACATTTATAAAATTATTTAAGAAAATTTACAAAGCACAATACTAATGCATAGAAGACAGTTTACAAACTTCCTACCTAAGTATTATAGAAACGCAAAGTTCATTTCTTTATTTTAACAAGTATTTACTGAGCATCAATGACAAGCTTAGCACTATGTTAGACATAACCTAAGTTATATGGACAAGTTATATCAGAGCAATCTTTCTAAACATTCTAAAGATGGTGAATGTTGACTCTGATTTTGAAGAAAATAATATACCATGAACCAGCAGAAAAAGGAAGGCATTCAAAATACAGCATTTTGTATTAGAAAATATTTATTGTTTCATTCATGGATTCATTTTTCTAAAAAGATTCTTAGGAGCCACGTGTTCATTTCTTTCGCTTGTGAATACTTCATATATTGAACACTTATTGAATACCTATTTTTCAGCAGGTACCAGGAATTTCCCTGAGACAAATAAGCAAATGATTACAAATACATTAAGAAACCATAATCAGAGTTACTTCAGGAATACACTAGGGAAACAAAAGAGAACGGGGAAGGAAGTCAGATATGACTTCCTAGAGAAGGTGACACTTGAGCTGAGTCCTAACAGCCAAGAAGTTTTTAACCAGAAGGCAGGGAGAAGGAAAGGGCACTCCAAGCAGTGGGAGTAGCATATGTTATGGAGCTGAAATATGAGTCATCTTGGTATTCTCAGTACTTGAGAGAGTAGCTAGACTATAAGATAGATGGAGGACAAGAACCAGAGCCTTTACACATACTGTTTCCTTTAGGTGAATATCTTTAGATGCAGCATGTCCATTTCCATTTCCTCCCTCTCTCTCCCCCTACCACCTCTCCCTCCCTCACATGCGCCATGTGCACGCACACACACACACACACACACTTTTTGCCTGCTTAGTTCTGGCTTATCCTTCATATTCAAATCATAAATCCTTTATATCAAGGTGGCTTTCCCTGACCCTCCAGGGTAGTTCAGGTACTCTCAGTGTATGCTCTCATTAAATTGTGTTCCTTTACTTTAGAGTGGTTTGCTTAATTTATATTTACATATTCATTAATGTGACTATTTGATTAACATTAAAATCTTATCTCCCTCACTACCTCAGTGGCTTTAAGAGTTTTGGTTTCACCACACCCATAAAAAGACAGGCACTAAATACATTATACATCACAAACCAAGGATATACATATACAATACATATAAATATATATGCATGCATATAAATAAACATAATATTCATCTTTACCATGTGTGATAAAATATATTTTCTATTTTTCATTAAAAAAATTGCTTACAAGATTATTTTAAAGCCCACCTCTATTTGTGTAAAACATTGCAACAAATTGACACTGCATTAAAATAGAAACAGTAACTAGTTTGCCTTCGGTTTCCCAGGTGGCTCAGTCATAAAGAATCTGCCTACAGTGCAGGAGACACAGGTTCAACCCCTGGGTCAGGAAGATCCCCTGGAGAAGGAAATGGCAACCCACTCTAGTCTTCTCACCTGGGAAATCCCATGGACGGAGGAGCCTGGGGGGCTACACTCCATGAGGTTGCAAAAGAGTTGGAGATAACTTAGCGACTACACAACAACTAGTTTTACTCTCTACCCTGTCCCAGCATCTAGTATGACACTTATGGCATAGAAGACACTCAGTAGAAATTCAGTGAATTAATGAAAGAAATAAAAAGCCTTAAAAGGTATTATTTTAAAGTATGGGTATTCCCATTTTTATCAACAAGTGAACTGAAGTTTAGAGAAAATTTTAGTAATTTGTTGAAAGTCCTAAGGCTAATAAAAGTCAGAACCAGGATTCACATTCAACTTTTACTCTAAAACCATGCTAATTTCCCCTTGTTCAAGAGGCAAAAAAAAAGAAAACATCTAGGTTGCTTATGGGGAGGCAGAAAGCTGATAATATCTCTAGCAGAAAAATAAAAATGTTTATTCAGATTTGAGATGCAATTAGTGCAAAACTCTGAAAGATAATTGACTTCTTAATTTTCTAAAGTAAGAAAATTATGATTAGTTTTAAATACTGAGTGTGAGTATAGAGGAAACCAAATTGGTAAAATGTTGATAATTGTTGAAGCAGTGATTTCTCTATCTATTTTAAATTGTTTCATTTAAAAAGAAAAAAGAACCCATGAAAGCAGCATAATAAGAATGCCATTCAGGAAAACTGCAGTAGTCTCTTTTTTACAAGTAAACACTGAAAACATTAATACAGTAGGATTCCAAAAATCACCAGAAAGCCAAGAGTTTATTAACTGAGAGAAAATCTAAAAAGCACAAGATACAACATCTAGTAAGTAGAAGATACCTAATGTTAATTTTTTGTTCCTCTTCACATTAGATTAACCAAAGCCAGCTATACAAAAAAAGTGACTTATAAGCAGCATTGTATATATAAGCCTTTAGAAAAAATACTGCTTTGCAATCACATAAACAATGAATTTTATATCTCTTCTCTAAAAGATGGAAAATGCTTTTTATTATTTATAAACATGGCTGCAAATATGATTTAAATATTCTTATAAATAGTGTTATCTTTGCTGTGTGTGTGCCCCCAGACCCTTGCTGTATGCCGATTACAGGGAGGTAATGGTCATGATCATAAAACTCATTAGGTGCATATTGCCTTGCCAGTAGTATTGGTCTGAAATCCACATCGTATGTGAAGAAAACCCTTTTAAATACATTTATCTTCAGGAGTATTTTTTCATCCAGCCATTACTGTACTGTATGTGGGAAAAAAATTGGATAAGTTTTCTCCATCTCAATTCTGAAAGTGTTTTCTTCCAGTTTAAAAATAAGCAGTCAGTGGAAATTGTGATGCAGCACTGCCTATGTATTTTGTTTTTTTAGCAGCATTTTGATCCTTCGTAAAAAAAATAATGTTGTATTGGAAATTCAGGGTGTGAGTTTTTAAACCCTAGCTCTATCACTATCACTTGTTAAAGGTACTGAACCTCTTCTACCTGAGATACTTCATTCTGTAACTCATTTTCTTCAACCATCAAATGAAGAATATATGTTCTTCCTACTTCATGTATAAGTCTACACAAGTGTGTACACACACATCACACATACATACCCTTTTATTTAGGAGGATAGGCTAAAAGAACTTCCTATTTAAAAGTGCAAGAGTGGAAATTATGGAACAACAAGAAAACTGCCTCCAGAGACACCAGGAAAGGGCATATTTAGAGCCACTTCTATTGGTCTTGTAAGTTGTGGATACCAACGATCTAACTAGTGTAGTATTTTGTAACAAAACTTTTTTCTAAGCTAGGAGATCAGAAAAGTGTTCCAATTTCCTGAAGCCTTACCTAATCATTTGAGTCAACTTTTAGAATTCCAAGACTAGGTTCTTATTCCTTGCCATAGATGCATTCTGATGATTGTTCTTGGTTCTGTTCATCTCACAGCTGCTGATGGCCCAGGAGATCGTTTCATCATTGGAGAATCCCAAGCTGGTGAACAGGTGAGATTCATAAGCCTGAAAAAGGCCCTAAAAATTTTAGTTTCATGGATTTTCAGAGTCTGATCCTAAACTTCTGCCATTGTTTTTATGGAAATCTTAGAGAAGGATTAGATGGGTCATCAAAGAGATGAAATGATGATTCCCCTGAGAAAGAATCATGAATTCCTTCTTAACTGAAAGAACCTGCATCTAGTCATATGCAGCGTGGACATAGTGTTATTAGTATATCTCACAGACATGCCCCACAAGCATTTTCCAGCCCTGTAATTGGATGAATCTTTCTTCTAGTATAAACATTAATGTTCTGAACAGAGCTATAATTTCTAAGTGGTTTTCTCAGACTTTTCCCCAACTCATTTATAAACAGGAAAACTTAGAAGAAGCAAATTATTTAATCTTTCTTGCTAATCATTTTGATTAATTTTACTCATTAGGGAGCTCACCAGAAAACAGGTATACATATATTTCTATTAAGAAATGAAGTACTAAAAAAAGAAAAAAAAGAAGTACTAATGGGTCATGGTGGACATACAAAAGAAATCCTCTTACTGCTTTTGATACTAGTAATTGGTCATTTGATTGGAAATAAGTTACAAGTGGCAAATTATCTTTTAAAATAAATATAAATTTAAATTAAATAAATGAACATTTATTTGTCATTAATCTGATGGAGAGCCAAGGCTTTTCTTTTAATAAGTATCTATTATTTGAGTTTCTATTATACCCACAAGGCACTATATGGTATTTCCAGTGTTGGTTTCTTTAAAGTGGAAGAAATTTTAAGGACCTTTGCACAGTGTCTAAGTATAGACTCCTTCTAGATTTTTATTATATTTTTACAGTACTTTTTACAGTTGTTTCACCTACACCTAATTTGACAGGAGTTCTTTTTTAGCAGACTTTTTTAAATGAGATGCTCCAAAGGTTTAGGTTAATTTTTTCAGGAAAAATAGAACTCTTTTTACCCTTATATATCATTGGTTTATGGAATATTTACGTAAATAACTTGGTCAGGAGCAGCTGTCGCCACAAACTGGTACAAACAAGTTTGGGAACAAATAGTTTGCATCTTAGACCAGCAGTTTACAAGTGTCTAACAGTTTCAAACTTAAGAGTATACTGTAGGCATCATCTTGTTCAGTAGGAAGCATATGTTAACCTAGTGAGCTGTGAAAGTTGATTAAAAGAGCTCTTTCCTTATTGACTAGAATCAGAAAAAGACCAGCACACTTTCCTGCTGTCACCAAGCACTCATAAGCATTGTATAAAAATAAAGGAGGAAATAATAAATAGAGCAGTTGAGCAAAAGCTATGTCCCACACCTTAGCATGTCCTCCCATGTGTACTAAAAATAGAGAGGGGTTGAGGAAGTATACAGGAGCATATGATGCTAATGGTGGCAACCCTCGCTCCCTCACCTCTACCAAGGAGTATGTGTACAGAGCTCTGATGCTGAGCCTAGCACTACAATAATTAGATCCTTATCCATGCTATACCTATGCTGATTTCAGTCTTCATGACTGTTTTCCTGGCAAAAAGAACAACTAGTCTTGGGTCCCTTTTTTTTTTTTTATAAATAACTTACATTGTGATGTCATAAATTTCTTGACCTCTTGGTATGTATATCCATCAACAATGGACATCTAAAGCATCCAATTTTTTAACAAAGCTCCAAAATATTAATTATTCAAGGAATACTTCTTTGATCTTCAGTTGAGTCTATCCAACATTTATCAAGCATACTTAACAGTTTGTACCAAGCACTCTGCTAGGTTGTAGGGATTGCAGCCTAATCTACAAAGTAGATTAATACATGATTAATACTTTGAACAGTTTATATCTAGTGGAGGAAACAGAGTATAAACAACTAAATATAATACAATATATTAAGTGTTAAACTAATGCTGTCAGTCATGTGCTGTGGAAAACAATAGAGAGGTTAAGCGTTTCATCCTAGAAGGGTTAGGAAAATGACATTGGAGCTGAGCGTAAGAGAGTTTTTACAAAAACAGAAATGAAAAAGGACCATTCCAAGCAGAGAGGATAGTGTAAGTCAAGACCTAGTAGTGTTTGTGGTAGTCACAGCCTAGTATACTTAGGCATAAATAGTAGATTGTTAAGAACCTTATGGACCCTTAAACTTTATTACTACTTATGACTTCCAACTGAAAACTAGAAGCACAGAAAAAGTTGTGAAATTTAAAAATTGCCAGCCTCTTGTAAGTTCTCATAAAAGTATGATAGGAAAAAAAGATCAACACTATACAAGAAAACAGGGGTTTTCCTCAAATTACCTGGGATGTATTTTATCTCTAACGGATGTATCATACACATACACACTTTAAAGCAATCTCAGAGATCTTGCAAAAACCAAATTGCTCACTTAGTGAAAGTACATATACTTGAGACCTAGGGTGCCACTACATCCACTAAGACAGTTTTTTATTTACAACATACTTTGTTGGTGTATGAAATACTTGATCTTAGTCCCTTACCATTTGGTCCTATTGATTAGCATTCAATATCAATTCAGTCACTCAGTCATGTCCTGCTCTTTGCGACCCCATGAACCACAGCACGCCAGGCCTCCCTATCCATCACCAACTTCTGGACTCTACCCAAACCCATGTCCATTGAGTCGATGATGCCATCCAACAGTCTTAACCTCTGTTGTCCCCTTTTCCTGCCCTCAACCTTTCTCAGCATCAGGGTCTTTTCAAATGAGTCAGTTCTTCACATCAAGTGGTCAAAGTATTGGAGCTTCAGCCTCAACATCAGTCCTTCCAATGAACACCCAGGACTGATCTCCTTTAGGATGGACAGGTTGGATCTCCTTGTAGTCCAAGGGACTCTCAAGAGTCTTCTCCAACACCACAGTTCAAAAGCATCAATTCTTCGGCACTCAGCTTTCTTCACAGTCCAAGTCTCACATCCATACATGACTACTGGAAAAACCATAGCTTTGACTAAATGGACCTTTGTTGGCAAAGTGATGTCTCTGCTTTTTAGTATGCTTTCTAGGTTGGTTATAACTTTCCTTCCAAGGAGTAAGTGTCTTTTAATTTCATGGCATTGGACACTTTCAATTTCAGTTATGCAATTATGAAGTGCTATCTTTGGACAAAGTTCAAAAAATCCAACTCAATACCTCTATTAAGGAAAAATCAAGATTTTGATAGTTTTTATTTTATATAAAGTATATGAAGTATAAAAATTAAAAACAGTATTCTTAGCAATCTATAGGAAGTACCTCATGTATTGCTAGAGTTTTTCCGGTTGATTCAATTCAATTGCCATTTATATGTCTACTCTCAGTGGATATATAGATATCTTTGTATATCTGGGAATATGTTTTATGTTGGGTTTAATATAAGTGAGCTGGTAGGAATCCTTCAGCTAGCACTTAGAATTACTGTTTTGGGATAGGAGCCAAATTTTTTAATAGCGACTCAAGAAACACTTAAGACTTGGTTTAAGCCAAGAAGTAGAGAAAATTACAGGTATAACCACATTAAAACTTAAAGTAAATTTGCATAGTATGGTACATTGATCCAGACTAAATTGAGGTAGCCTGCAGGCTAACACACTTCAGCTTAAGAAGCAACTGCCTGAAACTCAGTTTGGGATTCACTTTCCCAAAAAGGCAATTGCAGCGGGAAAAAGTCTTTAAGTCTGCATTAAATATTTTAATTGCACAAGCTCATAAGATAGTTTTGACTTTGACACCTGTACTGAAAAACAAATGTATCAAAACATTCATACTTGTCATAAAAAAGTCACTACACTGCAAAATGGTCATGTTTAATGAATTAAGAAGTGTATCAGATAATAAGCAGGATCTGGCACTGAAGAAACAAATTAATGCATTGGGCCCTAAGTTGTTTTTTTTTTTTTAATTCTATGTATTATCTTGGTAGAAAATTACAGTGTTGTTGTTGTTCAGTCGCTCAGTCATGTCCGACTCTTTGCAACCCCATGGACTGCAGCACACCAGATTTCCCTGTCCTTCACCATCTCCAGGAGCTTGCTCAAATTTGTGTCAAGTCGGTGATGCTATCTAACCATCTCATCCTCTGTCATCCCCTTCTCCTCCTGCCTTCATTCTTTCCCAGCATCAGGGTCTTTTCTAATGAGTCAGCTTTTCACATCAGGTGGCCAAAGTATTGGAGCTTCAACTTCAGCATTAGTCCTTCCAATGAACATTCAAGATTGATTTCCTTTAGGATTGACTGGTTTGATATCCTTTCAGTCTAAGGGTCTCTCAAGAGTCTTCTCCAAAACCACAGGTCAAAAGCATCAGTTCCTGGGCGCTCAGCCTCCTTTATGGTCCAACTCTCACATCCATACATGACTACTGGAAAAACCATACCTTTGACTATACAGACCTTTGTTGGCAAAATAATGCCTGCTTTTTAATATGCTGTCTAGGCTTGTCAGACAAACCCTGGTAGCTAAGCTGGTAAAGAATCCACCTGCAATGCAGGAGACCTGGGTTCAATCCCTGGGTTGGGAAGATCCCCTGGAAAAGGGAACAGCTATCCAATCCAGTAGTCTGTCCTAGAGAATTCCATGGACTGTATAGGGACTCAAAAAGTTGGACACAACTGAGCAACTTTCACTTTGCAGGTTTGTCATATCTTTTCTTCCAAGGAGCAAACGTCTTTTAATGTCATGGCTGTAGCCACCATTTGCAGTGATTTTGGAGCCCAGGAAAATAAAGTCAAGTGTTTCCATTGTTTCCCCATCTATTTGCTGTGAAGTGATGGGACCAGATCCCATGATCTTCATTTTCTGAATGTTGAGTTTTAAACCAACTTTTTCTCTCTCCTCTTTCACTTTCATCAAGAAGCTCTTCAGTTCCTCTTTGCCTTCTACCATAAGGGTAGTGTTATGTGCATATCTGAGGTTATTGATATTTCTCCTGGCAATCTTGATTCCAGCTTGTGCTTCATCCATCACAGCATTTCACAAGATGTACTCTGCATATAAGTTAAATAAGCAGGGTGACGTTACACAGCCTTGATATACTCCTTTCCCAATTTGGAACCAGTTCATCGTTCCATGTCCGTTTCTAACTGTTGCTTCTGGACCTGCATACAGGTTTCTCAGGAGGCAGGTAAGGTGGTGTGAAATTCCCATTTCTTTAAGAATTTTCCACAGTTTTTTGTGATCCACACAGTCAAAGGCTTTAGTATGGTCAATGAAGCAGAAGTAGATGTTTTTTTGGAACTCTCTTGCTTTTTCTATGATCCAGCAGATGTTGGCAATTTGACCTCTGGTTCCTCTACCTTTTGTAAACTCTGCTTGAACATCTGGAAGTTTTCAGTTCACATACTGTTGAAGCCTAACTTGGAGAATTTTGAGCATTACTTTGCTATCATGTGAGATGAGTGCAATTGTGCGGTAGTTTGAACATTTGTTTACATTAGAATATAATATTTCTGAATAAACCTGAAATGTCTCTTATTCAAATATCAGAATAAGAGGATATAAAGTATGTAGCTCAATGCCAGATCTGATCTCAAGAATCTTTCTCGAATGACTTGTTGGAAAAAATTAACGAGATCACTGGAATTGTAAGCCAAGAAGGATTACATGCTTCATGTAGTTGTTGTGATAATGAGATCGTGCATGTTTATTCATTCATTCTGGAAATATTTATTGACTGCCAACTTTGTGCCAGTTACTCTCTAGGCTTTGGGTTGATAGAGCAATAAATATGTCTGCAAAGGGAGTAATTAAAGATGAATGCAAGTACTCTACCGAAGATATAGACAGGATTAAAGGAAACTAACAAAGGAATGTGAAACATTCAGGTGCTAGCAACAATAAGGTTTCATTCCCACATTTAGGTCTGAAGGGGCAAAGAGAGAGAGTGGTACCTGGACCTGGGGAGATTGATAGCTATGGGAGAAGGCCACCTAATAGGAAATGTGGCATCAGTGCTATTAGATATGACAATAGCCATCACCAAACTGCAACCCAGCAGGGAAGGAGCACAGGGAATAAAAATTGTACTTCTCTCTCTCTCCTACCCTCTAGTCTCTTGTTGTTCAGTCACTAAGTCTGTCCAAGTTTTCACAACCCCACGGACTGCAGCATGCCAGTCTTCCCTGTCTTTATCTCCCAGAATTTGCTCAAACTCATGAATTGGTGATGCCATCCAACCATTTCGTCCTCTCTCACCTGCTTCTCTTCCTGCCCTTGGTCTTTCCCAGCATCAGGGTTTTCTCCAGTCTCTTGTTAGCCCCTCCCACTGATGAACTTAACCAGAAGCCAGAGCGATGGGAACCTGGTTGAAACAATCCACAGAGATCAGCCTCTAGGCCACAGCACAGGATAGAAAATAATGATGTGATCTAAAGAGGCAAACAGAAAATGAAACAGATTTCTGTCTTTATAGGGCTTATATTCTGAAACATAATAATGCACTTAACCCTAAGCCTAGCGTAGATGGAGTATTCCACAAATATTAGCTATTGGTTGCATTATTTGCAGCAATAACATTATAGAAATAAGCTTCTTAAGGCCTTTCTAACAAATGAATTTCCAGTTTTACTTTGATTGTACATTTAGTGGAAGGATAGTTTTCCTTAATCATTCCTTTTTTTTAATGTGGTGAAAAATGTGTAACATAAAATGTACTATCTCAACCATTTTAAAATGTACAGTTTTTTTAGATTATATAATTATATATAGAGATTATATAATTATATTTGCTAGACTTTTATTAATTGCATGGTACACTAATATATTTTATAAAAATTTTCAAGAACAATAGTTAAAATTTTTCTGGTTTGCCTTTATTTATCCAAAGTGTTGGTTAATAAAGTACTATATTTCTCAAACATCAGAACTTCAGCAAATGATCAACATGCTGGTTTTTCATAATTGTCATTCATAAAAATCATATTGCATGGCATTTTTTTAAAGACTGTCCTATCACTTTACATATATTAAGAAAATTCACAGTGAGTGAGAGACAGTAGTGGCAAATATAAATGGCAGCTCTTCAAAAAGAAAGTGGTGCACCAGGAAAGACATCTGCTAGTCATCACCTTAAGTCAAGTGAAAGCCTCTTTGATGTACCTGTTTGACTTTTACTATATTTTCCCAAAATGAATAAGACTCTCCTTTCATGAAAGTGGGGAAGAAAAGAAAGTATTAGTCACTCAGTCATGTCCAACTCTTTGTGACCTCGTGGACTGCAGCCGGCCAGGTTTCTCTGTCCATGGGATTCTCCAAGTGAGAATACTGCAGTGGGTAGCCATTTCCTTCTCCAGGGGATCTTCCTTTTATAGTTTGTTTCAAGAACTGTTACATCTTCAAGAGTTTCCTTTGCAGGAGCAAAGTAAATCATCTCTTTCTTGTGTGTTTCTATTTCCAGCCGACCCAGACAGTAATGCCAGGACAAGTCATGCGGGTTACAACAGGTGCTCCAATCCCCTGTGGTGCTGATGCAGTAGTACAAGTGGAAGATACTGAACTTATCAGGGAATCCGATGATGTACGTCATTACCAGGTCTTATGGCTTCATTCCTGTGGCAGTATTATAAGTCATGTCCATTTTCTGCAATGTTTATGAGATGATCCAAATTTTTTTATGTTAGAACCTTACATTGTAGTGTATAGTGAATAAGGAATTACCTTAGGCTTGAAAACCTTTTATTATAGAAATTGTTTTTATGACCATTACTGGGATTACAGCAGAATTTGAACCACATTTGAGCCAAGAAATTGCATTTGCAAGCAAGGAAAGAAACTACCTCAAGACAAAAGAGCAGTGATTTTAACTGTTGTCCTACCATCTAGCTGAGAAATTTGCTCATCAATACTCGCTTCTGATAAAATGTGAAAATTTTAATAGAGAAGAATTTAATGAAGAACATTTGGGCGAGTTCTTGAATACTTCACTAAGCCAAGCATTTAAACCAAATAACCCTTTCAGCTTTGGTTTTCTATAGTTCAGGAAAATTTGTGCCACCAAATTGCAGTCTGGAAACATTAAATTTATGTCAATTCCCCCTCTATTTCCTAAAATAAAGGGCTCTGTTCTTTTATAAATAAAGGCCCCTAAGTAGGCCTTTATCTCACTGAAGCTACTGGCAGTTATTGAATCCAGAGGATCAGTCAGGAATAGAAGTTTCAATGGAGGATTTACTGATTTTGTTTTGTGAAGAAGTTTAAAATATCTTGTATTTTTTAATACAAGAATAAATGACAAAATATATTCTCCCAGACTGGATACTCCCAGACAAATTTGGCCATGCTGAGACATACCCTCTTTTCTTCATTTGAGGATTTTCCTTTTTATCACCCACAAGTACTTACTTCCCACAAGTAAGGCTTATAAAATTCAACTCTTGGCATACAAGTCACATTGTCCTGCTGTTAAAACTACCCAACAATTTTATTGGCATCAAGGAAGCCAGCGGAGCATTGAAATCCAGAACACACTCTGCCAGATGACAAGACACATTTCCAATATCACAATATTAGTCACAGTTCATAAATGTAAAAATTATGATCACCATTAATTTATAGAAATCTACTACCAGGCAAACTGTAAGTCCTTCATTGAAATTTCTACAGATATTTGGGAATCTTGGCATAGTATTAAACCCATGATTTATGGGAACAGAATAGTTACCTCCACACACATTCACTGTATCATTAGGGTAGAGGTCTCTCTCTCTCTCTCTCTCTGTGTATATAAATACATATATATGTGTGTGTGTGTGTGTGTGTGTTTCCTTGAGAATGCTATTTACAAAGTATGAGTCAATATTTGAATTGGTACATTTTTTTAAAAGTATGAGAATCAATGAAAATGTTTACTTGTTCTTTGGGATCAAGCCTAATTTTTCAGGAACCTGTGGTAGAAATTCATCATATTCAAAGAATTTCGCAAAGGATTTCCTGTTCCTCTGTATCTTTATATATTCTGAGCCTATCTGACAATGAAAGCATCTGGATAGCTAAATTCTATTGATCGAAATTCAGTCAGATTGCTCTGTTTGAAATTATATGATTTGCTGTTACCATAGGGCACTGAGGAGCTTGAAGTACGAATTCTGGTGCAAGCTCGGCCAGGCCAAGATATCAGGTAAGTTCATAACGCATAGAATGTATAGCCAACTTCTGTTTCTACCATGACTATGAACTCAGGAGAGCATAGCTATTATAAAATCATGGCTCAGTCAATTAGCCATTAGCGTTCAGGGATTTTAACCAGTAGCAAAATGATTTTCGAAATTATATATCCCATATCTGCCCTACCTACTTTTTTCCTGAAGTTAGTAAAGGCAAATGATTTATTCAAAAGCAACATGAGAAGGAGGCAAAGTCATGATAAGCCTGCATAATTCATAGTTGATCCTATTTCTAGATTATCCAGAATTTCCCATCCTTACCCCTAGGTAACTGACAATTTGATATTAACACAGATACTTTCAAAGTTGAGTATTTATATAGTTAGTTGAAAGCCCCTCCTCAACTACCAATAATAATGGAATAACGTGCTACTCTTTATATACAAAGTTATTATAAGTAGTGTATATCCTTCAGATGATTTTTCTCATGATTGAATATGTTTGCCCTGCTTCCATTAGTCCTAATTTACTCAACATTTTGTAACAAAGCTACACCTCTTACACTCCTGTGGGGCAAAGTGAATGGGGTGGCCACAGAGCTGGACCAGTCTAAGTGGTCTAATGGAAATTATCTCCATGGCTGTAACCTCATTAGCGTTATTCTCTTCACCACAATGCTAACAAGCTCTGGAATGGCATTAGATATTTTCATACAAATGCCTGCCTTACACCAAAGAAAGTCTGCAGTTGGTGTTTTTGACTATAATGTGTTACAAAGCAATTTGTAAAATAATTTTCAAACATAAAGTAGCATATTCCTGTTTAACAGCAATAGATACAAATCTGTTTCTGTCTTCCATTGTGTGATTTAAATTTTTTTAATTAAAAAACCATAGAGTTTAAAATCTCTTCGTTTTAGTACTCTGTTCCATGCCTCATTTCCCCTTTTCCCCCTTGAGCGTCCTCTTTCTCTGACACTAAAGTTTTCCTCTGAGTTGAGAAAATATTGTTCTTAGTCATACTGCTTATGGTTCTGCTTTGATTTTTCAGACCCATTGGCCATGACATTAAAAGAGGGGAATGCGTTTTGGCCAAAGGAACCCACATGGGCCCCTCAGAGATTGGTCTTCTGGCAACTGTAGGTGTTACAGAGGTTGAAGTTAATAAATTTCCAGTGGTTGCAGTCATGTCAACAGGGAATGAGGTAAAAAAGGCAGGGGGAGGGGCGGGTTGTGGCAAGGGAAGGGAGGTAGTGGGACTTTCAGAGAAAAGCATTTCTGACATTATGTGTTCTTTATTATAAATAGAATATTAAGAATTATAGATCTTACCACATTTCTATAACAAGGGAATAATAAATGGGCCT
The DNA here is from genome assembly GCF_963930625.1 of Muntiacus reevesi. Classification (NCBI taxonomy): domain Eukaryota; kingdom Metazoa; phylum Chordata; class Mammalia; order Artiodactyla; family Cervidae; genus Muntiacus; species Muntiacus reevesi. Next base: position 75,932,868 of record NC_089255.1, read on the forward strand.
CGGGATAGTTCAAGTACAGAAGATGAAAAGGAATAACTAGAAATTATACATTAAGAAGTGCTCCCTTCCATTTATTACAATGAAATATTACAACCAATGGCCTTCCACAAACTCAGCACATATAAAAAGAGAATGTTGACTGCTAGCTATAGATACTCAACTGTGCGAGCGTAGTACTTAGCCTACTGGTATAGTGAATCGTGCCTGCTCTGCTGCTGAGATGATGGGCCACCACTGTGTGAGAAGTAATTCAATGAATTGGGACACCATGGCTAGCCCTTTTTCTTGCTTAACATTCCATGTGATCTTTAGTCACCAGGAAGGATTTGAAAATCATTTTTCTCGCTAAAGATAGCATCTCTAGTGGCATGCTATTCAGAATATGTCAAAATGTCATTTCAGTCCTAATTTAGGAGGGGAAATTTAGTCAGTATTCTGAGAACTTTTGAAAAACTTTCTGTTACCTCTTTGCTTAGGTTATACAGAACTTCAATTGGAGGCTATAAGGCCAAACTAGGAATATTGAAAAGTGAATCTGCTGGAAATTCAAAGCCTAAAAGCATAATCAGAAACTACTGAGATTTTTTTTCGTTATTCCTTAAGATCTTATGCTATTTTTAGAAAGATTAACAGGATCTTTTTTTTTCTATCTCTCTTTTAATCTCTAACATTATGAAAATAAGTCATTTGGTACCATTATTTTTCATTTCTTAGACTTGGAAATGGACATTTTCAAAGGTCTGTTGCCTTTATAGCTCTTTTGGAAAGGACAGAAGAAAAGAATATTTTGTTTTGATAATGAAGAGATAAATCAGCATTCTACATCTGTTTACTTCCCAGTATAGGTGTACTAATCATTCCCTAAAACTATTGACTGACCCAAAAGAAACATTCTTTTCAGTTGATCTACACAGTGATGATTTTCTGTCCTTAGGACCAACCAACACTATGTTTAGCTTCAGAAAGAAATTTCCGTTCAACTTATTTACTTAATGAACTGTTCTTATTTGAGATTTATGTATATGCTTTGTGCACCTAAGTGACTTCATGGGGCTTAGGAAAGCTAGGTAGAATGAGCAAACTAATAGACAGCTATTTATTAGGCAATTTTGTGTAAGCTACATTTTTTGTTTTCCTCCTAATGACTTTGTAGGTCTGGATTCTCAGTTACTCCCGGGAGTACATTGGCAGTATTTTTTAAGCTACCTTTTATACTCTTCACTAAAACTATTTACTAGTCGTAGGGAATAGTGACAGAATGAGACTAGAGATGGTACATACATGGTAGAACCTAAAGAAGATTTTGTAGTTTTAGTTCTCTGCCCCCATAGACTTGATTATCTTTGAGGAGGCTTTGATAGATCTTGTTTGACCCTCTTTCGCTACGTTTTCTGGCCTACTGTACTTACATGGTTTTCCCAGGGAATAATGCTTTTAAATTCCATGATCTCTAGTTCTGTGTAGTTTGACATTCCTCCCTGTGCTGTGCTTGCTTAGATGCAGAAAGGATTTTGTTAATCTTTAACCTCACACTCGTGTCCGACTGTTTGCAACACCATGGACTAGCCGACCAGGCTCCTCTGGCCATAGAGATTCTCCCGGCAAGAATACTGGTGTGGGTTGCCATGCCCTCCTCCAGGGGATCTTCCCAACCCAGGAATCGAACTGGGGTCTTCTGCATTGCAGGCAGATTCTTTACCAGCTGAGCTGGTAAGGGTAAATGTCAGGGAAGCTCTGACATTCCTCCCTACTCCCATCCAAAGTTAGCTGTTATTAAATTTATGACTCTTTGTCACCATATAGTTCAACAAATGTTGAGTACTTCTATGCCAGACACTATACAGGAAACTAGAGATAAAAGAGATAAATAAAGCATAGTATCTCTCCTGAAGGCTTGAGATCCTTAGATAGCCAGAAAACAATAAGAAAAATTATTCATTTATTTCAAAGAAATCAAAAGTAATTACATTTGTGTATTAATGTGATAAGTCTATAATTTACTCACTCACAGCACAAGCTCCACTTAAGTATTAGTTCTGACTTCTCCTGATATGTATGGCTTCACATATGCCACCTCTTGAATCCAGTATGGTATATTGATAAGCAGAACAGTAGCCTTAGGCAACCCGAAGAATACCATACGAAATGTCTATGTAGACTCACTCAGAATCTGCTCTGTATTTTGTGACTACATGAGCTTATTCAGGATGAAGGGATTATTTTAAAATTGGGAAGCCAGAGTTGCAAACTATAACTCACACAGAATAGGTGGTGTAGACGTTTGTTAATTTTAACAAACTGTGCATGTTAAAATTTAAGTAATAGCACCCAGTAGTTAAATAATTGTGGTCATACATTTCCAACCTCATGCATTTGCTCAATAAATGTTTGTTGAGCATCTGTTATATGCTGAAATACCCACCAGAGGTTCTCAACTAAACATCAGACTTAACAAGATATGAATAATCTATACCTTGAACTAGTTTCCTGAGATATTAAAAAGGAAACTCTGCATTAAGGAGGGGAGCATCAGGCCTTCTTCAGTGGGACCAGTCATCATGGTCCTTCACACAGCCATTCGACAACTGTTCTCTCTGTTCTTCAAGTAACATTTAGGTGCAGGGAACAAGAGTTCTACTAGGAGAGTAGGAGAGCCATCAGCATAAAAGCACCATGCCCTACATAGGAATCAGTGTTTCTTATAATAATCTTAGGCAGTTTGTAGAGTCTCTATAAGGGAAATGCCCAGTTTCAAATGTCACCATATCCATGGAAGACCAAAGCCTGGCTTTCCATTATGGATTCATTTGTAATCCCTTCTATTCCATTCACAAGTTCCTATTCAGAGACCATTTTTACCATAAGAAATGCTGTCTACTAGCAAGTTGACCTTTTTCATTGTCACATTTCCAGAGAAACTGAGCTAGAAAGTTAACCCAAGCTCAAATTTTTCCTTAGAGATGCAGAAAGGATTTTGTTAATCTTTAACCTCACATAAAGTAATGCACTGTCTGCAGAAAATTAGAAAACAGTAGTAAAACTAACTGCAAGTCATTCTGTTCTTTATTATCAGCATGCACTGGAAATTCTAAACAATGCCAGTGATAAAATACTCCTTTCCACTGAGGCAGCCACTCTCACAACCCCTCCTCTCTCTCTGTGCTGTCATGCTGATGCAGGCACTATTCTGACTGCTGGAGATGACAGCAGGAAGCAAGACAGGTGAAGCCCCTGCTCTTATAGAATTTACGTTCTGATGGAGGGGGAGAGTCAGTAAACAAACAGTGGTAAATTGTATGAATTTTTAAAGCAGAGTAAGATGATAAAGATTGCTAGTAGAAGAGGTATATGCCAGGTATATAACAATTGTAATTAATATAATAAATTATTCATTATATTCAATTCTATTGAATAATGTAATTATATTCAACATAATCTGTTGAAACTTACTCCATGTCAACCCTTTTATTCTCTCCCTGATACAATAAAACTGGAAGCCTGAAAACACAATTTCTCAGGCTCTCTTTCCCTGTGGTCCAGGTAGCTTTTGGCATTGGGATGCATTAACATGATAATTAGAAGGTGGGAAAAGGCAGCAGCAGTAGAATCTCCTCAACTCAGTGGCATCTCTCTCCTCCAGCAGCCCCAGGGACAGTGGTGACTCCTGGCAGTTACTGATCTTTAGTCATATACTTTTCTTCTTTTGTTTCTCCAACTTGGCAACACACTTATAACCAGTCCCATGCATTAAATCCTCTCTTTTCCCACTCTCTCCATTTGAAAGAGCTAAAGGAGTTTTGATTTTCATGTCTGGACCTGACTGGCAGACAGATAAGAGTCCTCTGTTTTACAAAGACTAATTAGGCCTCACTGATGAGGGAAATCAGAGTGGAAATCTGAAGACATTGAAGATACATGCCATGTGACTAGAACTGTGTTCCAAGCAGAGGGAATGACAAACACAAAGGCCCTGGAGTGTGGTGCATGCTTATGTTTGAGGAACAGCAGTGAAGCCAACGTGGCTGAAGGACAGAGGGAAGGAGCACAGTGAGAGGAGATGAAGTTGGAGAGGTAACAGAAAGAAGATCCTTTTATCCTAAATAGACAGTTTTGAGGAAGTGGGACATAAAATATCTTAACTTTGCAAATGCTTACTCTGTCTTCTGTATGAGTGATTTGGCATGTGTGAGGGAAAAGGTGAAAGGCCGAGAGGCCCATTGAAAGGCTGTGGAGATTTGGACCAGAATGATAGTGGAGATGGTGAAAAGTAATCAGATCCAGAATATATTTTGAAGGTAAAGTCAGCAAACAAGATTTGCCAAGGATTCAAAGTAGAAGATAAGAGAAAGTTAAAAATCAAGGTGAACTCTTTAAGGTTTTGACCTGCGCTTTGATAACTGGCCTAAGGAGAGTTATCATTTACCCTGATACGAAAGATGAGGCAGCAGAAATTAGGGCTTCTTCTTTGGAAATGTTAAGTTTGAAATACTTATGAGAATTAAGAGTAGGCAATTAAACATATTAGTCTGGAGCTTAGGAGAAAGGTTAGAATTAAAGGTACATATTTGGAAGTTATCAGCATAAATATATATATAGTATTTAAAAATAATACATATATATAAATATAGTATTTAAAATCATGAGACTGCATAAGGTCACCTAGGAAATCAGTATAAATAGAAGATAGGAGGTGTAACTTTTACACTTAGACAGCTGTCCCTTCTTCCTCTTTCCCCAACCTTTATATTTCCAAGTTTTATTTTCTAATTTTGACTCTTGATGACATCATCTCTCCATTCCATAAAATATATTGTTTCCCTTGAAACTGTAAATGGTAACTTACAGATCTTTAAACTGGATATCAGTCTGCCAGCTGCCATTAGCTTCAAGAAATCAAGATTGTATGATTGTTACCTAGTTACCAAAGTACTACAATAAGTATTCCTTCCAGAGATGGTGAGTTTTCATCTAATTTCAGTCACTTTCAGCCATATTCCATAACTCATTCATTCATTTTTATTCATTCTTTCCCCGACCTCCTTCCCTGTCTCTCCCTCCCTCTCTGCAGCCCTCTCTCTCTCATGCACATACACACAGAACTAGGTGTATTTATGTCCACTATTTATTTTATTTCATCTTTTATAAATCTCTTGGCCACTCTAATAACAGGTGTTTGTACAAACAAGTTTATACTTCAGACACATAAAGTCTGTCTAAAATCTCCCTGTACTGTTCTTTGGGGGCTGCCACAGGCAGCTGTTGTTTATAAAAGTAGAATCTTTAAAATCTTTGTCCCCACTAATAAGAGAAAGAATAAGAAGTTGAGTACTATGACCAGTACTGCTATGTGCTTTATGATTAAAGCAACACTATGAGGTTAATATAACTATCCTTCATTTTATGTAAGAGAAATTTGAAGCTCAAAAACAAAGCAACTTACCCAACATCATTTATTTCATCTAAGTAGTTAAGCCTGGTTTCATACCTAAGTCTTGCTGTAATGACCTTTTCCCGCTGTTCCACAATGCTTCCCAATTCCTTAAATTTCATTTCCCCAACTTTTTAATGGCAGTCTCTGAAACCTATCAGGTTAGATATTCCTCTACTTCTAGCCATATTTATTTCTTGTCCAGATTAAAGACCATGACTCACCACTTTCAAATTGCCTTCTCTAACACTTCAGATAGCTTCACTCCTTCAATTTATTCCTTTGCTTACCTTGGTGATACCCAAAGTGAATGACTCCTTTCTCCACTTTCTCCATTTTTGTTCCCAAGCAGAAAGACAGTACTGAATAAAATTCATAGAACTATGATTACCTGAACAACTACAGATTACTGCCATTTAGTGGCAACCTGGAACTTAAAGTTGTTCAGTAATTCTGGTGTAACTGTCTTGTTGCTTTCAACTCTTGGCAGATGATCTCACTACCTTTGTGGGGAAAAGTGAAGCGTAAAAATAAATAAATTTGTGAAACTGAGCACTATGAGGGCTCCCGCTTCTTCCTGTCTCATTACCTCAAAAATTTCCCCATTGCTTTAGTTATATTACTTTCTTTCAATCTAATAGGAAGAGGTACATCTCCTTCCTAAGAAGAACACTTCTGCTTTTAAGCCTACTTTTTCTCACCTTCCTCAGAACTTTGATTTCTAAATTATTTCCTATGTCTTCTGGGTTCTCTCTTTTCTCTCTAGTGGCTCATCCTCCTACATCCAAATAGACAAAGATTACCACTATCACAAGAGAACCTATATTTAAATACTGCTTTTCCTCATTGAGCTACTGCATAGGCACCTCCTGTCCACTACTAGATTTGTTGAAAGAGAGGTCAGCAATACTGCCTTTCCTTCCTCACTCTCTACTCAAACTCCCAAATCTCATTAGTGTCCCATTAGTACAAAAACTGATTTCCTGAGTACACTCATCACCTCCTAACCTCCAAAACCTGCTCTGATATTCAACCTCCTCACCATGTATATATCATTTGACACCAGAGACATTCCTCACCCACCTCCTGAAAACTACTTCATTCCTAGTGATCTATGACAGTTCTCTCTTGATGCGCTGACAACTACTCCTTTTTATCCTCATCATGCCTTTCTCCATTCCCTACTTGGAATATTCCCCTAAGATGCTGTCCTCTGCTGTGTCCTCCACTCTCTCCAGATTCTCCATTAGACTTTTCCTCTCATGCCAAGTCCAGGCTGTATATTGTCATCCTGCTTATTTAACTTAAATACAGAGTACATCATGTGAAATGTCATGCTGGATGAATCCCAAGCTGGAGTGAAGATTGCCAGGAGAAACATCAACAACCTCAGATACCTCTCTAATGGAAGAAAGTGAAGAGGAACTAAAGAACCTCTGGATGAAAGTGAAAGAGGAGAGTGAAAAAGCTGGCTTAAAACTCAGCATTCAAAAAAATGATCATGGCATCCTGTCCCATCACCTCATGGAAAATAGATGGGGAAACAATGGAAACACTGACAGACTTTGTTTTCTTGGCTCCAAAATCACTGCAGAGAGTGATTATAGCCATGAAATTAAAAGACGCTTGCTCCTTGGAAGAAAAGTTGTGACAAACCTAGACAGCATATTAGAAAGGAGGTTCATCACTTTGCTGACAAAGGTCCATCTAGTCAAAGTTACGGTTTTTCCAGTAGTCATGTATGGATGTGAGAGCTGAACTATAAAGTAGGCTGAGCATCGAAAAATTGTTGCTTTCAAATTGTGGTGCTGGAGAAGACTCTGAACAGTCCCTTGGAGACTCAAGGAGATCAAACTAGTTAATCCTAAAGGAAATCAACACTGAATAGTGCTTTGGCCACCTGATACAAAGAGCTGACTCATTGGAAAACTCTGATGCTGGGAAAGATTGAGGGCAGGAGGAGAAGGGGGCGACAGAAGATGAGATGGTTGGATGGCATCACCGACTCAGTGGACATGAATTTGGGTAAATTCCGGGAGTTGGTGATGGACAGGGAAGCCTGGCTTCCTGTCCGTGGGGTCACAAAGAGTTGGACACAGCTGAGTGACTGAACTGAATTGGAGCACAAAAACTTCCCATATATGGTTCTAGGTTCTTTGGCTGGTCTAATAATTAAATTGACAGATTACTGGAGAAAATATTAATCTTGTACATACAGGAATCCCATAAAAATATGAGACTCAAAAGCAGTCATGCATTTGAGGTTTGTATGCAATCTGAACTGAGGAAGGGAAAGGCCCTGGGACTTCAAAGGGGCAGAAGGGCAGTTCACAGGAAGATGAGAAGAGCAGATGTTTTGTAATCAGTCGTTTGCCCTGCCATACAGGTATGTCTTTCAGGTGAAAAATTTTCTCCTGGTAATAGCTCTTTTTCTGGGCCAGGTCCCCTGTCTAAGTTCTTAGGGAGTCAAGGGAGTCATAAAACTTTTTGTTGAGTCTGCTAGGTTTTGATTGCCTTCAGCTCAAAATAATCCACGTACCAAAGAGGTTCATTTTGCAGTGGCATATGCTGCTCCCCTGCTAAACAAAATAAATTTCAGCTAACTTTGAGAGCTCAACAAAAAAAGGATCAGTGCATGCTACGTCACTTCAGTCATGTCCAACTCTTTGTGACCTCATGGAACTGTAGCCCACCAGACTCCTCTGTCCATGAGATTCTCCAGGCAAGAATACCATAGTGGGTTACCATTTCCTTCTCCAGGGGCTCTTCCAGGCCCAGGGATTGAACCATGTCTCATGTCTCCTGCATTGACAAGTAGGTTTTTTTCCACCCGCGCCACCTGGGAAACCCTCTACTTGTAACTTCATCACTAAGTTATCTTGAACATGCTGCTGCTCCTCTCTGGTATTCCTGCCACACCGTCTATAAACTGAATCTTCCAGGCTGGACAGGCTCCCAGCTCTAACGCAGTGTCACTAGTTCTAAACAGCCCCACCCAAATCTTACAATGAAATCCTCCAACCACCTTTATTTTCTGGAAACCAGCATCTGTCAGAACTTTTCCATAGCTCAAAGTTTAACCATCTTTCTGTTTTTCCTGAGGTTTCTTGCTTTGTGAATGATCCTGTCAAGATCCCAGGAATAAAGCTGTCTCCAAATCTTGAAGCAGATAAAAAGCAACAGCAGTATAAGAGAGTAAGCTCCAGGAGTTGGTGATGAATAGGGAAGCCTGGAGTGCTGCAGTCCATGAGGTCGCAGAGTCGGACACAACTGAGCAACCGAACTGACTGACTGACTGAATACAAGAGAAGAAGAAATTTGTGGGCTCTTTTCCCTTCCTCTCCTTAGTTTTACTTCTGACCAATTTAAAAATTTGTTATACTTTTCCTGGAAACTTGAAAAGTTGAATTTGGAATCCAGTCAATGAGAGAAAAAAGGATCAGAGCTTAATATAAATGCTAGACTTACCATCTTAGATAATAACTTCTCCCAACACAGACTTAGAAGACCTCAGTAAAGTACAATGTAACCAAAATGAGAATACTGGTGGCATGAGGTCTTGCCTAAGTGTGGTGGGGACTTCAATGACTATCATGATCTTAGTACAGAGACCACCTGGGAAACCTGCTGATCATACAGAGCTGTGTATAATAAAGTTTCTGAACAAGGGAGAGCATCACTTTGATAGAGTGCTGAGTTTTCCAAATTTGCTGGCATTTTGAGTGCAGCACTTTCACAGCATCGTCTTTTAGGATTTGAAATAGCTCAACTGGAATTTCATCACATCCACTAGCTTTGTTTGTCGTGATGCTTCCTAAGGCCCACCTGACTTCACATTCCAGGATGTCCAGCTCTAGGTGAATGTGAGTGATCACACCTTCGTGATTATCTGGGTCGTGAAGATCTTCTTTGTACAATTCTTCTGTGTATTCTTGCCACCTCTTCTTAATATCTTCTGCTTCTGTTAAGTCCATACCATTTCTGTCCTTTATTGAGCCCATTTTTTTTTTTTTTTTTTTTTTTTTATTGAGCCCATTTTTGCATGAAATGTTCCCTTGGTATCTCTAATTTTCTTGAAGAGATCTCTAGTCTTTCCCATTCTATTGTTTTCCTCTATTTCTTTGCACTGATGGCTGAGGAAGGCTTTCTTATATCTCCTTGCTATTCTTTGGAACTCTGCATTCAAATGGATATATCTTTCCTTTTCTCCTTTGCTTTTTGCTTCTGTTTTTTTTCACAGCTATTTGTAAGGTCTCCTCAAACAGCCATTTTGCTTTTTGCATTTCTTTTTCTTAGGTATGGTCTTGATCCCTGTCTCCTGTACAGTGTCACAAACCTCTGTCCATAGTTCATCAGGCACTCTGTCTATCAGATCTAGTCCCTTAAATCTATTTCTCACTTCCACTGTATAATCATAAGGGATTTGATTTAGGTCATACCTGAATGGTCTCATGGTTTTCCCTACTGTCTTCAATTTAAGTCTGAATTTGGCAATAAGGAGTTCATGATCTGATTCACAGTCAGCTCCCAGTCTTGTTTTTGCTGACTGTATAGAGCTTCTCCATCTTTGGCTGCAAAGAATATAATCAATCTTATTTCAGTGTTGGCCATCTGGTGATGTCCATGTGTAGAATCTTCTCTTGTGCTGTTTGAAGAGGGTGTTTGCTATGACTAGTGCGTTCTCTTGGCAAAACTCAATTAGCCTTTGCCTTGCTTCATTCTGTACTCCAAGGCCAAATTTGCCTGTTACTCCAGGTGTTTGTTGACTTCCTACTTTTGCATTCCCGTCCCCTATAATGAAAAGGACATCTTTTTTGGGTGTTAGTTCTAAAAGGTCTTGTAGATCTTCATAGAACCGTTCAACTTCAGCTTCTTCAGCGTTACTGGTCGGGGCATAGACTTGGATTACCATGATATTGAATGGTTTGCCTTGGAAACGAACCGAGATCATTCTGTCATTTTTGAGATTGCATCCAAGTACTGCATTTCAGACTCTTTTGTTGACTGTGATGGCTACTCCATTTCTTCTAAGGGATTCCTGCCCACAGTAGTAGATATAATGGTCATCTGAGTTAAATTCACCCATTCCAGTTCATTTTAGTTCGCTGATTCCTAGAATGTTGACGTTCACTCTTGCCATCTCCTATTTGACCGCTCCAATTTTCCTTGATTCATGGACATAACATCCCAGGTTCCTGTGCAATATTGCTCTTTATAGCATCGGACCCTGCTTCTATCACCAGTCACATCCACAACTGGGTGTTGTTTTTGTTTTGGTTCCATCCCTTCATTCTTTCTGGAGTTATTTCTCCACTGCTCTCCAGTAGCATTTTAGGCACCTACCAACCTGGGGAGTTCATCTTTCAGTGTCCTATCTTTTTGCCTTTTCACACTGTTCATGGGGTTCTCAAGGCAAGAATACCGAAGTGGTTTGCCATTCCCTTCTCCAGTGGACCACATTCTTCAGACCTCTCCACCATGACCCATGCATCTTGGGTGGCCCCACACGGCATGGCTTAGTTTCACTGAGTTAGACAAGGCTGTGGTCCTGTGATCAGATTGGCTAGTTGTCTGTGATTGTGGTTTCAGTCTGTCTGCCCTCTGATGCCCTCTCTCAGCACCTACTGTCTTACTTGGGTTTCTCTTACCTTGGACGTGGAGTATCTCTTCACAGCTGCTCCAGCAAAGCACAGCACTGCTCCCTACCTTGGACTTGGGGTATCTCCTGTTGGCCACTCCTGCGCCGTGCCCTCAGAAGGATACTTATAGGATTTTGAGGACTGGGATTGGTCATGGGCTGGTTGTAAGGTAGTTTGTAAATGTGGTCTAGGCAGAGACTGATCACATTTTGTAAAGCAGGTGAATTGCTGAAACAGCTTCATTTTTTCTTTGGAGTAAGAGTCCATATGGATTTACCATTGTCTCTATTTGTCCATAATGTTATAGGAATATATAGGTCTGAATAATCTTGTGTTATAACAATTTGACTTAAGATAGTTTGTGTTAAATATCATGGTTTGGTATACTTTGCCTGTTTTGCAAGTTGATATATCTATTTTCTCTCAGAAAAAAGAGTTTGTTGGCAAGATAGCCAATTATAAGGCTTTTGAAGAAATTCAGATATATTGAATACCTGAAATTCATAAGAATGGGGAGTTGATAAGAGAGTGAATGGAAACCTAGGGTCATTGAGGAATGGAGTAAGGATTAAGGATTGAAACCTTTGGGAAGATAGTAGACTACAAAGGGAAAAAAAATCAAAGGTTAAATGTTTGAAAACTGGAAATACAATGGCACCATTGATGGTAACAGAAACAGGAAATTGAAATTTGGCATTTGGCAGATAAGAAAGTAATAAGATATGAAGATAATGGGTTATGTTTTTTTACTTTGTATTGTAGGTTTTCTTTTATATTTTAACTATAAAAAGTTTTAGGCATCATTCTAGAGATGACCAGAAGATGTCAGAAAATTAGATTCCATTTTAATGAGGAATATTGTGAATTTATTCTAGTGTGTGCAACCTTATAATCTTTCGTTCAATTCTGCGTATTTTCTTTGAAAATACTTAAAATGCGCTGGAAATCCCACACCTTCATTTAACTAGCTAATATTTCATTATGTCAGTTTTACAGACAAACAGCCAGTGATCTCTAATTGTTGTATTATTTCTGGAACTTTGTGCAGCAGAATAACAGAGAGGAACATGAATGGCAAAGAAAACGCCCTATTAACAGGGAAATCTTATTCCTTAGTTGGTGGTCAGTACCCTTTGTGAAAAAAAATCTTTTCTGTCCGTTGCAACTTGTCTGATTAATGCAATTAAAAAGCTGTAAGTCTTGGCCTTTATAAAATTATAATAAGTTCAATAACTATGTGTTAGTTAAGATCAGAAAATCAACCTATATTAGTACTGCAATAGCAATTTTCCCAGCTCTGCCAGTGACAAAGGATACGAGTGGGTTGCAGTGTCACATGGCGTCTGATTAAGTTAGATAAGTACAGAGTTTGAAGGGAAGTCTCCCAGGTGACAGTGAATAAGATGATCAAAGTCTTTCTCCAGATATTTTAAGGGGACAGTTGGTTGAAAAGCTACTACTTTTCCAGCATAAAGTCAAAAGTCCACCCACATGGTATCACTAGTGAGTCAGAAGGAAAGACTGAAGGGGCTTGAGGTTACTGTTTGGCAATACTGATATAGAAAGCCCTAGGTATTAACCATATTAACAGCCTAAGTGTCTGAAATATGCAGGCTTGACTTCAGCCTCCTAAGATAATACTTCAGGTTTTCTCACTTCAAAGATGTACTTTTTTTTCATTTTCTAATTTTCTGAAATCAGAGTACATCTTAAAATTGTATAAAGTTGCATGTTGAGTGTGTGTGTGTGTATGTTAAGGACCGCTTACTCTTTAGTATTTTATAATCTAATGTAAATCTATGTTCACATTATCAACTGATTCCATCTATACTAGCATGTGGAAGTAACAATATTAAGGCAATAGGAATTAGGTGCTTTTTCAATATTTAATAAAGAAAGGACAGAGAATTGCATTTATTTCCTATTTGTCTATTTTAACTGAGTGTTCATTATCTCAATCCTAACAGCTGCCTTTCAAGGTAGTTATTACCACTACTGTGTATTATAAATGGGAATATTATGGCATAACATATTTGGGCAACTTGAATTTGAACCTCATCTGAATAAGGCAGACTCTTGCTACTATGCCATACTGCCTCACTAGGACATCCTAACATAAAAGAAATTTCTTATAATTTTCTGTATGACATAATTTTAGATATTAAATCTCTAAAGGGTGATTCAGTTCAAAGTCATGGAATTGTGAGTGTGTGCAGTTAAGTATTACTTGTTTAAGTTTGCTAATATAGACAAAATATCTGGCTCCTTCTCCTTCAAATAAGTTTAACTTTTTTGGTATTACTGCTCCCGCTTCACAAAAGATATCCAAAAGCTTGAAAGAAAAGATAAAATATCAGTCTCTTCAGGCTTGAGAATATCATGTCAGAGTCTCTACCTTAAGTATTCTCAGTGGAAGACAGTTTGGAAAATAATAGTGAAAGAGAAAATAGAAAGTTTGTTGTGTGTGTTTTGTTTTTGGTTTTTTTTTTCCGGTTTGACCCAGTAAACAGCCAGTGGGAAAGCCACTATCTCCAGAGCACTATTTTGTCAAATTATAGCCAAAGCTGGTGTGATATTTGACCTACTATTTAGTCACTTGAATTTCTGCATGTTTTTTAATTCTGGAGAAATGTTTTTTCATTCTCCTGGCTTTCACTATTTACCAAAGATCCTTTGAGTATATATCTTTCTGGTGCCAGATAATGTTGTAGGTGCTAGATATGCTAAACTCTGTTTATTAGATCTATTTTTTTTCCCATTAACAATAGGCAGTATTATCCTAAGAAAATAATTTGTGGTGGTTTTTTTGACTTTGTAGTTGCTAAATCCTGAAGATGACCTCTTACCAGGAAAGATTCGAGACAGCAATCGTTCAACCCTCTTAGCAACAATTCAGGAACATGGTTACCCCACAATCAACTTGGGAATTGTGGGAGACAAGTAAGTATTGGATTTTATTTTGAAGTTGTTATGGTACAAATACAAATTTGGGGGATACTAACTAGGTGAGATTGTTGCTAAAGAGAAAGGGATTTAATTCCATAATTTCCACTTATTTCATTCTTCAAAAGCCAAAGATTTGTGGAGGTGTCTATTTCCTTTAGTGGTAGACATTTTTCTGGAAAGCCTTTTACAACCTGAGATATGTTGCTCTGCTATGGGTGTTATTCCTATTCACACTTTTACTAGTTTCAAGAAAGATGAGGAAGATACAGGCAAGATGAGTAAGAGAGAAATGTCAAAATTAGCACTAACTGATGCTTTGAAGTTTAAGTACAATTATTTCCTAGGACTTTTGTGTTGATTTTTGTGTTCTTATATAACTTGAGTTTCTCCAGACTTCACCCACCTGTAAGTACAAAAGGAGGCACATTGACTATAATTGCCCATCTCCAAGAGCACATTACCCCCATTTACTCAATTAACTCAGCTGTCTGCTAAATTCCCCAAGTATTTCTCTAAATCTCCAACTGCATCTCACTTGTGATCAAAATCAAGTCTGCTCTTCCTGAGCAACCCCTTCCATGCAAAATGCCACCTTTCACCAGGTACTATTGCCAGTTCACAAGAGGTGTGCCTGCCCTTAGTAACCCTCAAATATCAGCCTGCAGGAGACAAAGGTAGGAGACAGATGTAAGTGAGAGATACCCTGATGTATCTGTCACCCATAACTGCCTCTTTCTGTCTTATCACCACCTTGTCACTAAGAAAACTCATTATGCCTGGCTCCTTCTGCTCTAACGATGAGTGCTTTCCCAGGGCTCAAATATGCTTTTGAGGAGGCTCTGCCCTACCATTCCACAAGCTATGTTCAGACACCTATAAACCCCAGCTTAGGCTCAAACTGGACACAGTATAGTCCAGACCTAAAACACAGCATCTTGCCAGTAACCCGAAAGATAATAGTTTTTAATGTTAATCTCACCTTTTAAAGTTCTCTTCTTACCTCTTGATTTTTTCTTTTTCTGAGAACACTGGAGTAAAGGCTAATAGACATATTTTTCAAACATTTTTTTTAATTCACCATTTATAATTACCTGAAAGTTTAGTGCTAGAGAAGTCCATATAGGTAAGTAAACAGCCAACTTAGAACCCATGCTGGTAAAGTCAGTACTACAGGTCACCTAGTATTAACTTGACTCTGACGCCCTAGCCCTGGGAAGGAAAAAAAAGAACCCACTGAAAAGACAAGGAATAGGTTAAATTTGAACCTGACCAGTAACTTGTCTTTTTTTTTTTTTTAAGATTTTTAAGATAACATTTATTTCTTAAGAGTTAACATGCATAATGGGAAACCAAAAATGCAAAAAGCGAAGTCATTCATAATCGCAGGCAGTTTACCATTTGATGTGTCCTTCTAGGTTAATTTGTGCATTGCACAACTAAACATCCATTTTTATGTAAGTATGATCATACAGTTATGTATCATGCTGTTTCACACATTATGAATGTTTACTGTTTCAAAGTCCCAAATCTATGAGTATTTTGATAACCAAGAATACACGACACCAACTCAATCTGGAAGGAAAAAAATATATAATCCTGCCTTTCTTGGTGACAAAAACTTCAGAAAAGACAAAAATGGCAACAGTCCTCTAGATAAAGATAATGGCAGAGTTATGATTAAAATACTACATCCCTTAATGTTCAATTAAAAGTGAGACATAAAGCAACAGCGTACACCAAGTATAATACTTCTAAGAGGGTTCATCATTATCCGATCTAAACTGTTAAACATGTTTCCTTTGAATACAATGCATTCCTGTTGTACAATCAAGAGATGCACACACATGGATGGTTATCATCAGAATATAAATGTACATACATCCCTTCCTTCATACTTCCTTCTGCCCCTCTGCTGCCAGCCTAAATGAGCAAGGCCTGATGTACATTTCTCAGAGACGGTCATATCTAAAAATTATCCTGATGCAGATACACCTTTAAAGATGACAAAAATTAATTTCTGAAGAGAAATAGGATGAATCCAAGAGTTCCAACAGCACAGAGCAGGCCTGAAGTTCTAAGGAACAAACTCACCAGATGTTGAGTTTGTTTCCTACCCACTGCTGACCCTGGCCCTGCCACCAGGTGCATTCATGAACTCTAAGACTATCCTAAGGTAAAAGGTGCTTTTGTTTGTGTGTATCATTTTTACCTTATGCTGTTCTAGACTACAATTCTGTTCATTCTCTCCTCCTAATGTTGTACTTTTGTATTAAAAAGGAAGTAACTTGTTATATATACTACATGTTGCATTGTCTTACTACGAAAGCCAAAGAACCATTAAAAGGTTACTGTGTTGATAAGCTAATATTTTATTATCTGGGGCTAATTGTTGACTTGCTATAGACATTTCCCAATAATTAATGTACCAATAATTTCCCAATAATTAATTAAGAACAACAAAACTGTAAGCTAGATATAGGCAATTCTGAGAATATGCAGATCTTTAGTGTATTTTTTTCTTGGACTGAATACCTTACATAAAACTGAGAACAATTTTTTAAAGTACAATTGATGCAAATCTAAATTTTCTCAGTCTTAGAGTGCTATATTGAAAAAGCCCAAAGTAAATGGTTTAAAATGCAGAGGTGGAATGTGGGAGGAAAGAATTTATAACTGTTCAGATGGAAATCTTTGCTGGGAATTTAGCAGAGGAAACAAGGTACATTTAATCTGTAGCCTGTTGATATTATGTGAAGGTTGCCTCCCTCTTTATTCTTCTCTTTCCTGTATAAGACATTTGCTTATGAAACAAAGGCTGTTATACAGAAGCCTTTGTGTGAAACTCTCCAGGGAAATAAGCAGAGTCTTGAGAGAAACTACCCTATGTTTAAAGCAGGGAGAGAATAACTCAAAATGTCAGCAATCACAGAACCCTTACTCAGCTAGGCAGATAAGAGTAGGGAGTAAGAGTACTATTTTTATTACTTTCAAAAGGTTTCAGTCTGGGTTTAAATTCTACATGATTAGATTTCTCAGCTCTTTTTCTTATCACCTTCCATAACTTTAACAATAAATGTTAAAATTGACGAATAAGACTATATAAAACATTTGTTATTTGTGGTCTTTTTAATAATAGCCATTGTGACAAGTGTTAAGTGACATTTCACTGTGACTCTGATGGGTTAGTAATGTTGAGCATCTTCTCATGTGCCTATTGGCCACATGTATAAAAAAGATGAATTTTTAAACCCAGAGAGGTTAATTGAACTTTCCCAGCATTATACAAGTGAGTGGCAGAGGTGGAAATGAAATCTAAATTTCTTGGAATTAACTATCATTATGAAGAAAAGAGAATAAATATAAATATGTCAAAAGATAAGCATCATATAGGTTGGAATGGTCTGTGAGAGTTTTAAAAAGGTGAATTTTTAGCTAGAACAGAAAGGATGGATAGGATTTGTGTAGTTAGAAAGAATGTGTTAACCAAGTAGGAAACAGGGAATGAACAAAAACAGAGAAGTAGAAATGAACAACTTAGGTCAGGACACACTGTTTAAAATAGGAGGTTTAGGAACAAGGATACATGTAAATTTGATAGAAATTTGAGGCCAAATCTTGAAAGGATTTGCAATCCAGGCAAAACTACCCAACTTGCTTAAATGTACAGCTTTTTTAAGAGCAGAATTGACATAATAAATCATTATTTTGGAAAGATAATTTGACCAGATGTTATCACATGGACTAAAGTTGGAGACCTATTAGAAATAAGAACAATACAGTTTGTTTCTTGTTCAGTTCAGAAGTACTGACTGTGAATCTATGCACATCATCTGGAGAGCTTATTAAAAATGCTGATTCTGATAGAGCAAAACTGGAGTGGGCCAAGATTTTGCATTTCTAACAAGCTCCTAGGATATCAACCCACTGGTCCATGGATCACAGGAAGTAAAAGGATGTAGTCATGTATCATGTATCAGGACTTCCTTGGTGGCTCCCATAAAGAATCTGTTTGCAATGCAGAGGACTACCTGCAATGCAGGAGATGAAGGTTCAGTCCCTGGGTTGGGAAGATCCCCTGGAGAAGGAAATGGCAACCCACTCCAGTATTCTTGCCTGGGAAATCCCATGGACTGAGGAGGAGCCTGGTGGGCTACAGTCCATGGAATTGTATGAGTCAGCTACAACTTAGCAAGTAAACCATCACCATCACTACAAAGCCTCATTGAAATGGTATGTGTCTATTCTATAAACACAAATAAAATGCTTGCGAAACCCAGTTATTAGATCTATCACACTCTTACATCCCTCTCTAGCAAAACACCATTTCAGCTTCTTCATTCTCCATTAGTAGTTTATCCTTTCTTGGTTTTGGCAGCATCTCTTCCTATGGTCATTTCCAAGTATAAGTGTCAACCATGGCTCACGCTTGACTATCTTTCCTTCTAATTCTTTATGCTGACTCCCAAATCTGATCTCTGTCTTGAGCTGTATGCCTAGATCTACCTGCTTGCTAGGTGTATTTTCTTTTTAAGTTCAATAGGCAGAGCAAACTCAACATGTCCCAACTAAATTCATTGTCCCTCCTGTCCTCTCTCACTGCCTGCCTCCACTGCCATCTTTTATTCCATGTCCTTGATTTTTTTAACTTCTATACAGAGTACATCATGAGAAACGCTGGGCTGGATGAAGCACAAGCTGGAATCAAGATTGCTGGGAGAAAGATCAATAACCTCAGATACACAGATGACATCACCCTTATGGCAGAAAGTGAAGAAGAGCTAAAGAAACTCTTGATGAAAGTGAAAGAGGAGAGTGAAAAAGTTGGCTTAAAACTCAACATTCAGAAAAATAAGATCATGGTGTCTGGTCCTATCACTTCATGGCAAATAGATGGGGAAACAGTGGAAACAGTGGCAGACTTTATTTTGGGGGGGCTCCAAAATCACTGCAGATGGTGACTGTAGCCATGAAATTAAAAGACGCTTGCTCCTTGGAAGAAAAGTTATGACCAACCTAGACAGCATATTAAAAAGCGAGACATTACTTTGCCAACAAAGGTCCATCTAGTCAAGGCTATGGTTTTTCCAGTAGTCATATACGGATGTGAGAATTGGACTGTAAAGATTTCTGAGCGCCAAAGAATTGATGCTTTTGAACTATGGTGTTGGAGAAGACTCTTCAGAGTCCCTTGGACTGCAAGGAGATCCAACCAGTCCGTCCTAAAGGAAATCAGCCCTGAATGTTCATTGGAAGGACTGATGCTGAAGCTGAAACTCCAATACTCTGGCCACCTGATGCTAAGAACTGACTCATCTAAAAAGACCCTGATGCTGCGAAAGATTGAAGGCGGGAGGATAAGGGGACGATAGAGGATGAGATGATTAGATGGCATCACCGACTCAATGGACATGAGTAAACTCCGGGAGTTGGTAATGGACAGGGATGCCTGGCGTGCTGCAGTCCGTGGGGTCGCAAAGAGTCGGACATGACTGAGCAACTGAACTGAACTAAACTGAGTTTTCTGGCTCAGCAACTGCCCACACCAGCCACCCAGTCTTCCAAGCCAGGAAAAACCTGAATGGAAAACTTCTAGGTCTCACTCACTCCTGCATTTAAATCCCTTACAATTTCCTCCATCAATATTTCTTATACTTTCCTCTCTTCCTGTCTACCATCCTGGCTTAGTTTGGGGTTCCATTTACTTTTTGTTTAGACATGTGAGACTAGCCTCTTAACTGGCCTCACTGCTTCAAATCTTGTTCTCTTCCAACTCACCATCCATTCTGCTACCAATATGATCTTTCCATGGTGCAAATTATGTACTTATGGCAGAATTGGGGTTTTATTTTATATGGGTAAGCATACTCCCCAGTGGCTCAGGCCTTAAGAATCTGCCTGCAATGCTAGAGCCATAGGAGATACAGGTTCAATTCCTGGGTCAGGAAGATCCCCTGGAGAAGGACATGGCAACCCACTCCAGTATTCTTGCCTGAGAATCCCATGGATAGAAGAGCCTGGTGGGCTACAGTCTATGGGGTCCCAAAGAGTTGGACACAACTGAAATGACTTAGCAAGAGTACTCTAATAATTCAAGAGACTTTCATGAAGTGTTATGCTATATCAGGCATTATCGCAATCTTTGGTACTACAGGGAGAAGGAATTGGCAACCCACTCCAGTATTCTTGCCTGGAAAATTCCATGGACAGAGGAGCCTGGCAGGCTACAGTCCATGTGGTCGCAAAGAGTCAGATATGACTGAACAACTTTCATTTCACTTGGTACTACAGAGATGAATAAGATAGTTATTAGTAAGAACTACAAAGAAGATTTCAATACTATTTCACTCCCCTCTTTGCTCCCCAGCTATTCCATACCCATTACCTCCAGCCTCCTCACTCCAAACTTGTCAGTCTTTACCTGGGAAGAGACAGGAATCTTTACTTACTTCCTACTATATATATAACCCTATACTGCACTTTTTTCACTTGTCTTATTTAGGCCTCATAGTACAACAGATCCAGATAAGTATCTTTTATCCTCATTTTGTATATAATATTGGGTTAGCCAAAAAGTTCTTTTGGGTTTTTCCACAAGACATTTTGGAAAAACCCATGTTGCTACTGCTGCTGCTAAGTTGCTTCAGTCATGTCCGATTCTGTGCAACCCCATAGATGGCAGCCCACCAGGCTCCCCCGTCCCTGGGATTCTCCGGGCAAGAACACTGGAGTGGGTTGCCTTTTCCTTCTCCAGTGCATAAAAGTGAAAAGTAAAAGTGAAAGTGAAGTTGCTCAATTGTGTCTGACTCTTAGAGACCCCATGGACTGCAGCCCACCAGGCTCCTCCATCCATAGGATTTTCCAGGCAAGAATACTGGAGTGGGGTGGAAAAACCCATGAGACAAATGAAATTTTTGGCCAACCCAATACTACTGAAGCTCAAAAAAATTAAATAAGTTGTTCAGAGTCTTACCCTTTCCTATTATAATCACTTCTTTTATCTTTCCTCCCACAACTACTAGAGCCACTTTTGCAGCATTTATTACCTTTAGGTAATTTATTATACCAAGTTCATAGTGTCTTCAGGAGTAGAAGAGAATGGAGTCTTGACTAGATGGACCTTTGTTGGCAAAGTAATGTCTCTGCTTTTTAATATGCTGTCTAGGTTGGTCATAACTTCCCTTTCAAGGAGTAAGCGTCTTTTAATTTCATGGCTACAGTCACCATCTGCAGTGATTTTGGAGCCCCCCAAAATAAAGTCTGCCACTGTTTCCACTGTTTCCCCATCTATTTGCCATGAAGTGATGGGACCAGATGCCATGATCTTAGTTTTATGAATGTTAAGCTTTAAACCAGCTTTTTCACTCTCCTCTTTCACTTTCATCAAGAGGCTTTTTAGTTCTTCACTTTCTACCATAAGGGTGATGTCATCTGCATACCTGAGGTTGTTTATATTTCTCCCAGCCATCTTGATTCCAGCTTGTGCTTCATCCAGCCCAGTGTTTCTCATGATGTACCCTGCATATAAGTTAAATAAGCAGGGTGACAATACAGAGCCTTGAAGTACTCCTCTTCCTCTTTACTTTCCTCTTAATTAGGTTTGCCGATGCTGCTGCTAAGTCGCTTCAGTCTTGTCCGACTCTGTACGACCCCACAGACAGCAGCCCACCAGGTTCCCCCGTCCCTGGGATTCTCCAGGCAAGAATACAGGAGTGGGCTGCCATTTCCTTCTCCAATGCATGAAGTTGAGTAGTGAAAGTGAAGTTGCTCAGTCATGTCCGGCTACTAATGACCCCATGGACTGCAGCCTACCAGACTCCTCCATTCATGGGATTTTCCAGGCAAGAGTACTGGAGTTAATTAGGCTTAGCACCCACAATTTACTAATATTAAAGTTAATAAACTAAATATTCTACATCCATTTTAATAGATAAAACCTCTAAGTAAATAGTAATTGTCAGTATTTCAAAGGCCAGAGAGGAAAATTTGGTTTAACTTTGGAATTAAATACTGATTATATATATGAATGAATGAAAAGGACTTGAACTGCAAAATCCTAGATCTTTAGATTTTATAGAAGTGGACAGAAAAACAGGCAGGAGGATTTATTTTTTATCATCTGGACCCCTAAATAAATCTTACTTACTGTAAAACAAACGCTTCCTTCCATAACAAGAAAAGCCCTTTCCGATCATAATCTCTTCTTTTATCTTCTCCCCCGCCCCAGTTACTGGGGCCACTTTTGTAGCATTTGTTACCTTTGGGTAGTTCGTTATACCAAGCTCATAGTGTCTTTGGGAGTGGGAGAGAATGGAGAGAAAAGGAGTGTGGGAAAGAGAAAAGAGTGTGCATGCAATGTGACTGTATAATAATGTCGTATTCAGACCTCCATTAATTCAATTTACAAATGACCCAGATTCACAGATGGCCTATTCTAACCTTTCCCCTACTCACCATCTAAGTACTTCTGTCAGTACTTTAAGAG
Organism: Muntiacus reevesi; assembly: GCF_963930625.1. Taxonomy (NCBI): domain Eukaryota; kingdom Metazoa; phylum Chordata; class Mammalia; order Artiodactyla; family Cervidae; genus Muntiacus; species Muntiacus reevesi. Next base: position 75,955,363 of record NC_089255.1, read on the forward strand.
AAGGGAAAGAGAAATAGCTTTTAGAGAAATGAAAGGGGGAAAGCCATGAATAGCAAAAAAACTGTCAAGAGACAGTTAATCTCCTTATTCCCTGACTCTCAAGATCCAGGCTACTTAGGGGAGCCCAAGTCATTGGCTCCATGTGTTTGTTCTGTTGACTTTGCTATACTTCCTGATAATCTAATATTTACAGTTCCATTTGTGTTTTAAAGTATTCTACCTGAGGATGAGTCATTTACATATTAACATTTATTAACTCAAATCAGATATCCAACATGTGGGTAAGTCTGCTGTCTGAAAAAAACAGGAACTAACCACTTAAAACGAAGTTCTCTGACTTAGAGGAGCAAATTCTGAACAAGACCACATCAGAACCTTAGCACAGCAAGATACTGTAGGCATGGCAAGAAGTACATTTTATTTATTTGGGTCCTCTCTCTTTTTTCCTAATGAGTTGGCTAAAGGTTTACCCATTTTGTTTACATTTTTGAAGAAACAGCCATTAGTGTCATTGATCTTTTCCAGTATTACTGTTCATCTTGTCTTTAATTCTATGCATGTAGAGTTTATGTGTATGTGAATGTGTATAGAAAAAAACAAGAAGTTGTACTTATTTTCAGCTTCCCTGGTAGCTCAGATGGTAAAGAATCTGCCTGCAGTGCAGGAGACCCAGGTTCAGTCTCTGGGTCAGGAAGATCTCCTGAAGAAGGGAATGGCAATCCACTCTAGTTTTCTTGCCTGGAAAATTCCAAGGACAGAGGAGCCTAGCAGAGTACAGCCCACGGGGTTGCGAAGAGTCAGATAAGAATAAGACTGAGCGACTAACACCCATACTCATTTTTACCTTCCATCTTCCTTCAGTTTTTTTTACTGAGTACATCATAATATCTGTCCATATCATTACATAGTACTCTGCTACATCATTTTAATACCTCCATATCCAGTTCAGTTCAGTCAGTCAGTCATGTCCGACTCTTTGCAACCCCATGGACTTCAGCACTCCAGGCCTCCCTGTCCATCACCAACTCCTAGAGTTTACTCAAACTCATGTCCATTGAGTCAGTGATGCCATCCAACCATCTCATCCTCTGTCGTCCCCTTCTCCTCCTGCCTTCAATCTTTCCTAGCATCAGCGTCTTTTCAGATGAGTCAGTTCTTCGAATCAGGTGGCCAAGGTATTGGAGTTTCAGCTTCAGCATCAGTCCTTCCAATGAATGTTCAGGGCTGATTTCCTTTAGGATGGACTGGTAGAATCTCCTTGCAGTCCAAGGGACTCTGAAGAGTCTTCTCCAACACCATAGTTCAAAAGCATCAATTCTTTGGCTCTCAGCTTTCTTTATAGTCCAACTCTCACATCCATACATGACTACTGGAAAAACCATAGCCTTGACTAGATGGACCTTTGTTGACAAAGCAGTGTCTCTGCTTTTTAATATGCTGTCTAGGTTGTTCATAACTTTTCTTCCAAGGAGCAAGCGTCTTTTAATTTCATGGCTGCAGTCACCATCTGCAGTGATTTTGGAGCCCCCCAAAATAAAGTCTGCCACTGTTTCTACTGTTTCCCCATCTATTTGCCATGAAGTGATGGGACCAGATGCCATGATCTTAGTTTTATGAATGTTGAGCTTTAAGCCAACTTTTTCACTCTCCTCTTTCACTTTTATCAAGAGGCTCTTTAGTTCTTCTTCACTTTCTGCCATAAGGGTGATGTCATCTGCGTATCTGAGGTTATTGATATTTCTCCCAGCCATCTTGATTCCAGCTTGTGCTTCATCCAGCCCAGCATTTCTCATGATGTATTCTGCATATAAGTTGAATAAGCATGGTGACATTATACAGCCTTGACATACTCCTTTTCCTATTTGGAACCAGTCTGTGTCCAGTTCTAACTGTCGCTTCCTGACCTGCATACATATTATTATATAGTAAAAAGTAGAATTTGACTGATGGATACAACCCCTTGTTGACAGACATTAGATTGTTCCCTAATCTTTCTCAATTGTGAGTAATTGATGAGGATCTTTATAACTAAATCTTACCATATACCCACAATTATTTGATAGCTTTTAAATTTCTATTTTATTCATTTTATAACCATTTATTGAGTGTCTGATGTATGCAGAGCTATAGTGAAAACGAGGGTAAAATGATAAATAAAATAACTGCTGTCTTCAACTGCTTGGTGGTAGGCATGTGAAACAAATTGTTCATGGCTTTATACTTAGCATTTAGAATATTGCCAGCACATGGTAGCTACTCAATGAATTCCAGGAAGTAATAGGAAAGGAAAGAGGGGAATACCAAATATAGCCTGAATATGAAACTGGTCAAACCTGGGGATGTCAAACAGGTACAAATTAGTGGGTGTGTACAGGGCTGAAGTACTTCTAAGTGCCATCCAATTTCTACTTTGAATATGTAACAGTAGGTATCCTAGTCTTCTTTTTCCCATGACTGGTTCAAAAACCTGTTAGCCTCCTTTTGTCCTCCTAGGCAGCATGAACTATTGTTTCCTACTGTGGAGAAAGTCTTAGACAAATGAGGATGGTTGCATAGGTACATAAGTACAGAGTGCTGTGTGTGCCAGCCTTGCGGCCAGACTTGGTTAAGATATTAGGCATTTGGCATATATGTGCTTCTCTATTTTTACATTTTCCTCTTTTCCCTCAGGGTCCTGATGTGGCCTAAACAGGGTGGGAAAAGGATTTGTTCCTATTGAGCCAGAGTTGTTTTCTTTCCCATCACACTAACAAGCTCCATAAAAGCCAGGATAAGATTTGTCTTGGTAATCCTATGCCTTAGTAGGAGTACCTCCTCTAGATTATACAACCCTGCCTTATCCTATACCACCCTCCTTTTCCATGGTACCTAGAAACTTCCAACTGTGCAGCTATCCAGAAAAATCTTACAGGGTTCCCTCAAAGTGGGTACAAAAACCTTAGCCGTGGGAGCAGATCAGAAAATATGTCTCTGACAACAAAACTGAATTAGTAACTGAGGCATATCACAAAAAAAAAAAGCACAATGAAAAGCTTTATACCCAGGATGATTCATTTTGTATTTCTGAAGAATGTGCCGTAGGATGGGAAAGCAGAATTCCAAATAGATTTAGGAAGCTTCTAATGTTAAAAGTTGGAGAGTTATCCCACTGGCTTTGGGTGTTCTTACACATTTACCTCTTAAATATAACAAGCAGTGATCATGGTTCACATATACAAAATCCACTTGGAGAAATTTTTTCTTTAATGAAGTTCAACATTGATTGAATTTATATCATTCCTAAAACTGAGTTTAACTATTGAGCTGCTTTTATTTCTACATCAGTTTTGAAACAGCTTGGTAAATGTAGCTTTCAAACTGCTGACTTGTACTTTCTGTTCTAGCCTTTCAGAGGCTGGAGGGCTGGGAAATTCCCTTAATTAAGAAAAGAATCCCCCTTTCTGGAAAATTGCCATCCCATAAGCCTACCCCATTCAAATCATGCTGGGCTTGCTTGGTTCTGTCATAAATTGATGCTTTGGATTTAAATTTCCTGATCCTACTGCTGCCAATTTGTGAAGCTGCCTCCTTGAATTAAAGCATGAAACAAGAGGAATAAGCAGTAAGATGGCAAATTGGATTCTTTTAAAACTGGCACATTTAGCAGGAATTAACAAGCTAGACTTAACAGTACAGTGATTATTTGAGCAAAGCCCAGGGCCTTAACATCCTCCAATTTGTGAACCAAACATATCCTAGCTTCCTAGTGCTTAATTTATAGAACTAGAAATCTCATATATATCAGTCAGAATTTAGATCTGGATTTAATCAGTTCATATGCTCTTTATAAACTACCAGCTTCCCTTATGGAATAAATACCCTTTTCTGTTCAAAATACAAAGTTTTAATTTTAAGTCAACATAATAGATTTATTTTCTGATCACTTATTTTCTATTGGCTAACCAAAAATATTTTTTATTGTAACAAACGTTATGGTATTGACAAAAGAGTCTTCCTACTCTTAATGACAGACTTTTTCATTCTACTACATTTGCCTTTTTTAATCCTCAGGAGTTGCTATTACAGTTGACATGACCGTTTCTTCTGAGAATCACCTCTAGGTACTACTGTAACTTTAGAAATTTTTTCTCATATGACCTGGACCTCATAAAAAGCAATATATCCAGAAAGCCTTTCCTAATTATTCCAGGCCAATTCTGATCATTCTCTTCTACTCAACATTTGTAACATTTCTTTTCATATGTATTTTCATTTTAATTAATGTATTTAAATTAAATCAATCAGTGTTAATTTAATTGCTCCTTTTATTCACCTTTCTAAATTTTTTCATATGTTGTCTGCACTGATTTGTAAACATAAAGGTGGTAACCTTACTTTGTTCTATTTTTATATGATTCCATAGTCTTTAAAAACCCAGTGGGAATGAAGGAGAACTAAATGATCACTATATGAATATACAGTTTGATCCTGTACCTGAAATAGACACCCAGGAAGTATTTATAATTCAGGAATTTATCCTTCCTTGACTTCTGAAGAAATTAGTATATGATTAGTTTATCTTTAACTATCTTTTTTGTAATCTCGGTATGATCAACAGCCATTATTCTTTCATCTCCAAATCCTAGAATTTCTTCTCACCCTCCTACTGTCATCTTCACTCTTCTTAAAATGATACAGCTCACAGTTGGTATAACAGATGAAACAAGAGACTAATTAGCAGTTGTTGTCCATCTGTGTGTTTATATTAAATATTTTAAAATAAAACTGCATTTGCATTCTGAATACTCTGTATGAAATCCATAAAAACTAATCTTGGGTAAAGGTTCTGTCTTTGTTTTGACTTTGCAGTAGACTACATGGTAAAGCAAAAAAAAATTGTGCCAGATTCAGGATTCTAGTGAGTTAAGACAAATGCAGTTTTTTCCAGTTTTATTGAGATATAACTAACATACAGCACTATATAATTTTCAGGTATACAGTATAATCATGTGACTTATGATAGGTCTATATTTAATTTTATAAGAAACCTGCATACTGTTCTCCATAATGATTCACCAATTTGCATTCCCACCAGCAGTGTAAGAGGGTTCCCTTTTCTCCACACCCTCTCCAGCGTTTATTGTTTGTAGATTTTTGATGATGCCATTCTGACCAGTATGAAGTAATACGTGCACTATTATAAATAGTGCTACATGTTCATCACAGCACTGTTTACAATAGCAGGACATAGAAGCACCCTAAATGTCCATCAACAGAGGACTGGATAAAGAAGATGTGGGATACACACACACACACACACACACACACACACACACACACACACACACACATAATGGAATATTACTCAACACACACACACACACACACACACACACACACACATAATGGAATATTACTCAGTCATAAAAAAGAATGAAATAATGTCATTTGCAGCACCATGGATAGACCTAGAAATTGTCATGCTGAGTAAAGTAAGTCAGACAGGGAAAGACAAATATCATGTGATATTGCTTAAATATGGAATCTAAAAAATGGTGAACTTACTTACAAAATAGAAATAGGGTCACAGATGTTGAAAACAAGCTTTTAGGTATAAGGGGGAAAGGGGAGGAGGGATAAGTTGGGACATTAGAATTGGTCTATAAGGCTAGTTAACTAATAAGGACCTACTGTATAGCACAAGGAAGTCTACTCAAAACTCTCTAATAATCTTTATGGGAAAAGAATCTAAAATAGAGTGGATTTATGAGTTATATAACTGAGTCATTTTTACTGTACCACTGAAACTACCACAGCATTGTAAATCTACTCCAATAAAAAAATCTTCAACAAAGGAGGCAAGGATATACAATGGAAAAAAGGCAACCTCTTTAACAAGTGGTGCTGGGAAAACTGGTCAACCACTTGTGAAAGAATGAAACTAGAACACTTTCTAACACCATACACAAAAATAAACTCAAAATGGATTAAAGATCTAAATGTAAGACCAGAAAGTATAAAACTCCTAGAGCAGAAAATAGGCAAAACACTCTCCGACATAAATCATAGCAGGATCCTCTATGACCCACCTCCAAGAATATTGGAAACAAAAGCAAAAATAAACAAATGGGACCTAATGAAACTTAAAAGCTTTTGTACCACAAACAAAACTATAAGCAAGGTGAAAAGACAGCCCTCAGATTGGGAGAAAATAATAGCAAACAAAGCAACAGACAAAGGATTAATCTCAAAAATATACAAGCAACTCCTGAAGCTGAATTCCAGAAAAATAAATGACCCAATCAAAAAATGGGCCAAGAACTAAACAGACATTTCTCCAAAGAAGACATACAGATGGCTAGCAAACACATGAAAAGATGCTCAACATCACTCATTATCAGAGAAATGCAAATCAAAACCACAATGAGGTATCATTACACGCCAGTCAGGATGGCTGCTATCCAAAAGTCTACAAGCAATACATGCTGGAGAGGGTGTGGAGAAAAGGGAACCCTCTTACACTGTTGGTGGGAATGCAAACTAGTACAGCCGCTATGGCGAACAGTGTGGAGATTTCTTAAAAAAACTGGAAATAGAACTGCCATATGACCCAGCAATACCACTTCTGGGCATACATACCAAGGAAACCAGATCTGAAAGAGACACGTGCACCCCAGTATTCATTGCAACACTGTTTATAATAGCCAGGACATGGAAGCAACCTAGATGCCCATCAGCAGACGAATGGATAAGGAAGCTGTGGTACATATACACCATGGAATATTACTCAGCCATTAAAAACAATTCATTTGAATCAGTTCTAATGAGATGGATGAAACTGGAGCCCATTATACAGAGTGAAGTAAGCCAGAAAGATAAAGACCAATACAGTGTACTAGCACATATATATGGAATTTAGAAAGATGGTAACGATGGCCCTATATGCAAAACAGAAAAAGAGACACAGATGTACAGAACAGACTTTTGGACTCTGTGGGAGAAGGCGAGGGTGGGATGTTTTGAGAGAACAGCATCGAAACATGTATATTATCTAGGGTGGAGCGGATCACCAGCCCAGGTTGGATGCATGAGATAAGTGCTCGGGCCTGGTGCACTGGGAAGACCCAGAGGGATCGGGTAGAGAGGGAGGTGGGAGGGGGGATCGGGATGGGGAATACTTGTAAATCCATGGCTGATTCATGTCAATGTATGACAAAAACCACTACAATATGGTAAAGTAACTAGCCTCCACCTAATACAAATAAATGGAAAAAAAAAGAAAGAAAGAAAAAAGACTTTACACTATAAAATCAATTCAATAAATATATATTGAGCAATTTAAAAAAATCTTTTGATTTACATACATCTTGAAATGATTGCCACAATAAATTTAGTGACCATCATCTTGTGTAGATACAAAATGAAAAAAATTTTTTCTTGTGATGAGAGGTCTAGGATTTAGTCTCCTAAGTTAGAACTTGCATATATAACATACAACAATGTTAATTAATCATGTTGAACATTACATCCCTAGTACTTACTTATCTTTTAACTGGAGGTTGGTACCTTTCCACTGCCTTATCCAATCCCTCTTCCCCCCTGCCACCTGCCTCTGGTAATCACAAGTCTGATCTCTCTTTTCATGGGTTGGTTGGTTGGTTTATTGAACTGTAATTGATCTACAACACTGTGTTAGTTCCTATTATACAACATAGTGACTCAGTATTTCTATATATTACAAAATGATCACCACAATGTTAGTTACCATCTGTCATCATACAAATATATTACATTATTATTGACTGTATTCCCATACTGTACATTTTATCCCTGTGACTCATTTATTTTGCAAGTTTGTACCTCTTAATTTCCCTCACCTATTTCATTCATTCCCCCATCTCCTCCCCTCTAGCAATCACCTGTTTGTTCTCTGTATCTGTAACTCTGTTTCTGATGTGTTTGTTCATTTGTCTTGTTTTTTAGATTCCACATATAAGGGAAATCATACTGTATTTGTCTTTCTCTGTCTGACTAATTTCACTTAGCATAATCCCCTGTAGGTCTATCTATGTTGTCACAAATGGCAAGATTTTATTCATTTTTATGGCTGAGTAGTATTCCACAGACACTGTATACATACCCCCTCTTCTATTTATCCAGTCATCTATCAGTGGACACTTCAGTTGCTTACCTGTCTTCACTATTGTGGATAGTGCTACAGTGAACATAACGGTACATATATCTTTTCAAAATATTTCTTGGAAATATACAAGATTTCTTGTATACAAAATATTCCTTGGAAATATTCTTTGGAAATATACACAGAAGTGGAATTGGTGGATCATATGGTAGTTGTATTTTTAATTTTTTTTTTTTAAATATTATTTTATTAGTTGGAGGCCAATCACTTTACAACATTTCAGTGGGTTTTGTCATACATTGACATGAATCAGCCATATAGTTACACGTATTCCCCATCCCGATCCCCCCTCCCACCTCCCTCCCCACCCGACTCCTCAGGGTCCTCCCAGTGCACCAGGCCCGAGCACCTGACTCATGTATCCCACCTGGGCTGGTGGTCCGTTTCACCATAGATAATATACATGCTGTTCTTTCAAAACATCCCACCCTCACGTTCTCCCCCAGAGTTCAAAAGTCTGTTCTGTACTTCTGTGTCTCTTTTTCTGTTTTGCATATAGGGTTATCGCCACCATCTATCTAAATTCCGTATATATGTGTTAGTATACTGTAATGTTCTTTATCTTTCTGGCTTACTTCACTCTGTATAATGGGCTCCAGTTTCATCCATCTCATTAGAACTGATTCAAATGAATTCTTTTTAACGGCTGAGTAATATTCCATGGTGTATATGTACCACAGCTTCCTTATCCATTCGTCTGCTGATGGGCATCTGGGTTGCTTCCACGTCCTGGCTATTATAAACAGTGCTGCAATGAACATTGGGGTGCACGTGTCTCTTTCAGATCTGGATTCCTCAGTGTGTATGCCTAGAAGTGGTATTGCTGGGTCATATGGCAGTTCTATTTCCAGTTTTTTAAGAAATCTCCACACTGTTTTCCATAGTGGCTGTACTAGTTTGCATTCCCACCAACAGTGTAAGAGGGTTCCCTTTTCTCCACACCCTCTCCAGCATTTATTGCTTGTAGACTTTTGGATAGCAGCCATCCTGACTGGCGTGTAATGGTACCTCATTGTGGTTTTGATTTGCATTTCTCTGATGATGAGTGATGTTGAGCATCTTTTCATGTGTTTGTTAGCCATCTGTATGTCTTCTTTGGAGAAATGTCTGTTTAGTTCTTTGGCCCATTTTTTGATTGGGTCGTTTATTTTTCTGGAATTGAGCTTCAGGAGTTGCTTGTATATTTTTGAGATTAATCCTTTGTCTGTTTCCTCATTTGCTATTATTTTCTCCCAATCTGAGGGCTGTCTTTTCACCTTACTTACAGTTTCCTTTGTTGTGCAAAAGCTTTTAATTTTCATTAGGTCCCATTTGTTTATTTTTGCTTTTATTTCCAATATTCTGGGAGGTGGGTCATAGAAGATCTTGCTGTGATTTATGTCGGAGAGTGTTTTGCCTATGTTCTCCTCTAGGAGTTTTATAGTTTCTGGTCTTACATTTAGATCTTTAATCCATTTTGAGTTTATTTTTGTGATGGTGTTAGAAAGTGTTCTAGTTTCATTCTTTTACAAGTGGTTGACCAGTTTTCCCAGCACCACTTGTCAAAGAGATTGTCTTTTTTCCATTGTATATCCTTGCCTCCTTTGTCAAAGATGAGGTGTCCATATGTTCGTGGATTTATCTCTTGGCTTTCTATTCTATTCCATTGATCTATATTTCTGTCTTTGTGCCAGTACCATACTGTCTTGATGACTGTGGCTTTGTAGTAGAGTCTGAAGTCAGGCAGGTTGATTCCTCCAGTTCCATTCTTCTTTCTCAAGATTACTTTGGCTATTCAAGGTTTTTTGTATTTCCATACAAATTGTGAAATTATTTGTTCTAGTTCTGTGAAAAATACTGTTGGTAACTTGATAGGGATTGCATTGAATCTATAGATTGCTTTGAGTAGAATAGCCATTTTGGTAATATTGATTCTTCCAATCCATGAGCACGGTATGTTTCTCCATCTGTTTGTGTCCTCTTTGATTTCTTTCATCAGTGTTTTATAGTTTTCTATGTATAGGTCTTTTGTTTCTTTAGGTAGATATACTCCTAAGTATTTTATTCTTTTTGTTGCAATGGTGAATGGTATTGTTTCCTTAATTCCTCTTTCTGTTTTTTCATTGTTAGTGTATAGGAATGCAAGGGATTTCTGTGTGTTAATTTTATATCCTGCAACTTTACTATATTCATTGATTAGCTCTAATAATTTTCTGGAAGAGTCTTTAGGGTTTTCTATGTAGAGGATCATGTCATCTGCAAACAGCGAGAGTTTCACTTCTTCTTTTCCTATATGGATTCCTTTTATGTCTTTTTCTGCTCTGATTGCTGTGGCCAAAACTTCCAACACTATGTTGAATAGTAGTGGTGAGAGTGGGCATCCTTGTCTTGTTCCTGATTTCAGAGGAAATGCTTTCAATTTTTCACCATTGAGGGTGATGCTTGCTGTGGGTTTGTCATATATAGCTTTTATTATGTTGAGGTATGTTCCTTCTATTCCTGCTTTCTGGAGAGTTTTAATCATAAATGAGTGTTGAATTTTGTCAAAGGCTTTCTCTGCATCTATTGAGATAATCATATGGTTTTTATCTTTCAATTTGTTAATGTGGTGTATTACGTTGATTGATTTGCGGATATTAAAGAATCCTTGCATTCCTGGGATAAAGCCCACTTGGTCATGGTGTATGATTTTTTTAATATGTTGTTGGATTCTGTTTGCTAGAATTTTGTTAAGGATTTTTGCATCTATGTTCATCAGTGATATTGGCCTGTAGTTTTCTTTTTTTGTGGCATCTTTGTCTGGTTTTGGAATTAGGGTGATGGTGGCCTCATAGAATGAGTTTGGAAGTTTACCTTCTTCTGCAATTTTCTGGAAGAGTTTGAGTAAGATAGGTGTTAGCTCTTCTCTAAATTTTTGGTAGAATTCAGCTGTGAAGCCATCTGGTCCTGGGCTTTTGTTTGCTGGAAGATTTCTGATTACAGTTTCGATTTCCTTGCTTGTGATGACTCTGTTAAGATCTTCTATTTCTTCCTGGTTCAGTTTTGGAAAGTTATACTTTTCTAAGAATTTGTCCATTTCATCCAAGTTGTCCATTTTATTGGCATAGAGCTGCTGGTAGTAGTCTCTTATGATCCTTTGGATTTCAGTGTTGTCTGTTGTGATCTCACCCTTTTCATTTCTTATTTTGTTAATTTGGTTCTTCTCTCTTTGTTTCTTAATGATCATATGGTAGTTGTATTTTTAATTTTTTAAGAAAGCCCCAAGATGTCTTCCATAGTGGCTGCACCAATTTACATCCCACCAGCACTACAGAAGAGCCTCCTTTTCTCCATATTCTTGCCAACACTTGTTATTTTTTTTGATAACCATTGTCTTTTTTATAATAGCCATTCTGGCAGATGTGAGTTGATACTTCATTGTGGTTTGACTTGCAATTCTGTGACAATTAGTTAGCCTGAGCTTCTTTTCATGTGCCTGTTGGCTATCTAAATGTCTTCTTTGGGAAAATATCTATGCAAGTCATCTGCCATTTTTAAATCAGGTTATTTGGTTTGTTTGTTTGCTTGTTTGTTTGTTTGATACTGAATTGTATGAGTTGTTTATGTATATTGGCTATTAACCCCTTATTGGTCTTATCATTTTGTAAACATTTTCTCCCATTCAATAGTCTGCCTTTTCATTTTGTTGATAGTTTCCTTCTTTGTGCAAAAGCTTTTTAGTTTGATATAGTCCCCCTTGTTTATTTTTGTTTTTTGTTTCATTTGCCTGAGGAGACATATTCAAAAAAAATATTGCTAAAACCGATGTAAAAGAGCATTCTGCCCATGTTTTCTTCTAGGAGTTAAACAGTTTCTGGACTTACACTTAAGTTTTTAACCCATCTTTAGTTTGTTTTTGTATATGGTGTAAGAAATTGGACAAGTTTGATTCTTCTGCAAATAACTGTCCAGTTTTCCCAACACCATTCGTTGAAGAGACTATCTCTTCTTCATTGTATATTCTTGCCTCCTTTGTCATAGATTAATTGACCATAAGTATGTGGGTTTATTTCTGGACTCCCTGTGTTGTTCCACTGATCTGTGGGTCTGTTTTTGCGCCAGTACCATACGGTTTTGATTGCTGTAGTTTTAGTATGGTTTGAAATTAGGGTGCTTGATACCTCCAACTTTGTTCTTCTTTCTTAAGATTGTTTTGGCTTTTCATGGCCTTTTGTGTTTTCATACAAATTTGAAAATTATTCTAGTTCTGTGAAAAATGCCTTTGTTATTTTGATAGGGATTACATGAAATATGTAGATTGCCTTCGGTAATACAGTAGTTTTAACCATATTAATTCTCCAGTCCATGAACACAGTTGGTGTATCCTTCTGCTTGTGACATCTTCAGTTTCTTTCAACAGTGTTTTATAGTTTTCCAAGAACAGGTCTTTTACCTCCTTAGGTTTATTGCTAGGTATTTTATTCTTTTTGATGCAGCTATAAATGGGATTATTTTCTTAATTTCTTTTTCTGATTGTTTGTTGTTAGTGTATAGAAACACAACAGACTTATATATATTAACTTTGTATCCTGCAACTTTACTGAATTCATTTGTTAGTCCTAATAGGTTTTTTTTTTTTTGGCTGATATCTTTAGGATTTTCTATGTATAGTATCACATCATTTGCAAACAGTGACAGTTTTTCTTTTCCAGTTTGGATCCCTTTTATTTCTTTCTCTTGTCTGATTGACGCAGCTAGGATATTCAATGCTATGTTGAATTAAAGTGGTGAGAGTGGACATCCTTGTTTCGTTCCTGATCTTCGAAGTGCTTTCAGCTTTCCACCATTGGGTATGATGTTGACTGTAAGTCTGTCATATATGTTCTTTATTATATTGAGGTACATAGCCTCTATCCCCACTTTATTGAGAGTTTTTATTATATGTGGATATTGCATTTTGTCAGAAGCTTTTTCTACATCTATTGAGATGATTGTTTGATTTTTATTCTTCTTGTTAATGTGGTATATTGTATTAATTGACTTGTGGATATTAGACCATCCTTTTCTCCCTGGAATAAATCCTACTCGATCATGATGTATATTGTTGAATTCTGTTTGCTTATATATCATTGAGGAGTTATGTGTCTATGTTCATCAGTGATTTTGGCCTATAATCTTTTTTTGCGATATCTTTGACTGTTTTGCTATCAGATGATGCTGACTTTGTATATAAGTTCAGAATCATTCCTTGCATCTCAGTTTTTTGGAATAGTGAGAGAAATATAGGTATTATCTATTCTTTTACTCAGTAGAAAATTTCTAACCTGGCCATCAGGTTTTTATACGATAATTTTACTGAGAAAGTTATTATTTGCCTCATGAGATAGCACATTTATTCTTGGATGGCTGTTATGACAGGATTTTTTTCTTTTATTACACTAGGCCAAAGTCTTTATCCCTGTTTCTCTCAGCTATTAGTTCTAATTCTGCCCTCATGAGCAACACCAAATAAATTAACTCCCTCATCTACATGACAGCCTTTCAAAGGAAATGCTATTTATGATTATATAAATGTTAAGTAGTATCTTCTCTTCCATCCACAAATAGTATTATTTGCCCATAGTATCATTATAGTTATAAATATTGTATACTGTTCATTTCCAAAGCTACTGTGGAGAGATTAAGTTGAGACCAGGGTTCATTCAGTTCATTTATTGAATGCCTACAATGTGCAAGGAGTTGGCAGGACAATCAAGAAGCCTAGATAAAATGAGACTATGTCTTGTGAGACAGACATATATTATCAACTTTATAAATTTGCCTTTCATCACAACTTGTTTCCTCTCTTTATTCTGTTTAGTTCTTTTGACTTTAAATTCCACTTTGACATCAAAATACCATTCCTGATTTTTTGCATGTTTACATTAGCTTGGTGCCTTTTACCATAGCTTTTATTTTTATTCTTTCATATCTTTTAAGTGTATCACTTATAAATAAGATCCAAATGGGATTTGAGCTTTAAAAAACTAAATCTTGAATTTGCCTTAAGTTACTGTAACCCTGAACCTAGCTTGAAGTTCATTTTGCTTTACCATATTCCCTTGATATTTTTTCCTTCCACCTTACTTTATTTTTACTATTAATAGAACTTTTATTATCCTTGTCCTTTTCTCTGTTATTGGTTTAATCCAGGTTCCCCTTCACTCATTATTTTGGTAAGTATGGGGTACTCTACATCCCCCTCATACTTTCCTTCCAAATTCTGATACTAATAATCAAATAATCATTTCTCCACTGTTTTATTTTTTAAAGGTGCTCACTATACCCCTCCTGCACAGCCTTCCCGTTTCCTCCCTGTGCCTCCTACATCACTGAGACTTTGAGAATACTTTTACTTCTCCCAGCTACTTCCACTCCCCCCACTTTTAGGCATTGCTGAAATAATGCTTTTAAATCTAGACTAAGTTTTCTTTTGTAGTATACATCTCTACAACTGAGGAATCCATGTTTAGCACATATATTATAATTTCCCTTCTATTTGATTGTCATTCATTTAGATTTAGTTATATATTTTAGAAATGTGTGTGAGTGTGTGCATGTGCGAGTTTTACTAGTGTTTTCTCTACTCTTCATCTTCCCCTATCTTGAGACCTCTGATCTTGTTATGTTTTTTTCATTTAGAATTATTTTTTCTGTAACGTTATTTATTGATTTATTTTCTAAATTTTTGCATTTTCACAAACATTATTATTCTGTACTGATAGATGAAGAGTGTCTGGGTATAGGATTTGGGTGTTGCAAGCCTTTTTTCTCAGACTACATTGATGTTAATCTACTGTTTTATAGTTTTTAGTGTTGTAGGTAAGAAATCCAAAGTCAATATTCTTTTTTTCTTTGTCAGTAAATCTAATCTTTCTGTCTGATAGTTTGTAAATTTTTCTCTTTATCCTTGAAATCTATTTACATTCTTAGGTTTATACTCTTTTGTCAGTCTTAAACTAGATACCAATCAGCTTCTAGTGCTTTAAATCAGTGAATGTTAGTCATAGAAAGGACTTTAAATCAGTGAATGTTAGACATGGAAAGGACCTAATCCAAATTTTCATTTTAAAAGTAAGGACAGTGAGACCCAAAAAAATGATGTTCATTTTTCAAAGTCATCTCAGCAGTAGAGACAACTTGATTCTAGACCCTGACACACTCAAGCCTTCAGTTAACACTTCTGTTTTCTGTCACTGAGCATTAAAATTTTTAGCATTTAGCACTAAATCATTGCTTTTATATGTTTTTATGTAATGTTGATACTCTCAAAGAACCATGGGTAGGTTACTTATTTCAAGTAAAAGTGGAAAGAAAGTGTTAGTAAATAAAGATTAATACTAGTATTAGATTTATCTTTAAAAATGGTTAATCACTCTCCAAACCTAATTAAAACTACAGTTTTTAATGAATTAAGAATTAAATGATATCACAGTATCCCCTTAAGACCTGTTGCTCTTTGAGGAAAGGGAAGCAACTGATATATATATATATATATATATATATATATGTAAAGCTTAATCTGCTTAATTCCATATACCTTCCAGTGTCAATGGTGAGACTGTATTTCGAATGTAAAAAGTACAATTTATTGGATATTGATCATCACTATTTGGCATACATAAATTAGATACATTTTCTTAGATAACAATGATAAATAGCTGTTTTTCTAATGATAATATAACAAAGTATCTTTCACAATGTGAATAACTACTGTAGTTTAAAAGAATAGTAAAATGAACATAGGTGACCTTGAATCTGTCACTGCCTTTGTTAATTTCATTGACCTCTCTTGTCCTGCCTACATTGTAGAGTTGTAAAACTAACACATAAGTGTGAGAGTGTGTTGTTCTTTTAAAATGTGAGAATTACTGTCATTAATTTTATTTCTTAAATATCAATTGATCTTATATATAGGAAGTAATGTCATATATAAGACATATAAGGTCATATTGTGTTTTCATTTTGCTCTCCTCTTTTTAAGAAAATTAATATGCTATGCCCTCTGTTTAACAAAACATAAAATCAGGGATTATTTTTATCCTACTGTAATATCCATGATTATAATCTTTGCTACCTATTTTTTATCATTATTCAGAGTAATTTCAGTCTTAGAAAGCAAACTCAATTTTTATTTCTTAACAGTAAAAAGGTTGAGGTGAGTGAATATAAAATAAATACAGGAAAATATCAGCATTTATCAGATCTGAGAGATGGATACATGGGTGTTACACTATTATCTTATATTAGAAATATTTCATCATTTAGAATATATTATGACTCACAAAAAAGAGCAAATTTATGACTTGTAAGCAGTCCTAAGTTATGTTTAATCAAATCTTATTTAGTTTTCATCTGAATATAGGATTCAGAATTATGTTGGTTTCATCCCCCAGAAATGTACTAACATGTCCACACACGCACTTTTCTTGTCATCCCAGACATCCTCACCTGCTGCCTTAGCATCCTCTGTTTGATGCTTCTGCACAATGGTCTATTCTGCTGAGAACTTTCCTATTATGACATGTCTTGTGCCTGAAAAAAACTAGACAATTACTCTTCTTAGGCACTTGACAAGGAGGCAGAGGTTCTAATCCTAGCTCTGCCCTGTACTGCTCCACCTAGCCTTTAGTATGCCACTTTGCCAGTCTGAATAGCGTTCTCCTTTTCTGTAAACTAGGGATAATTCATACCTGTTCAATCTACCTCAGACATTTATTGTGAAATAACAAGTGGAGTTCTATCATGCGATATAAATGAAGGTACAGATCCTCTGACAGTTGCCTCACTTTGCTGCCTATCCCTCTAAGCTATGATCTCTTACTAGATCTACGCAATGAAGGTAGAGTTAAAGAGGTAGGCAGAGGAAGATAGAGAAGCGCCAGCCCCAGAGTGCTCAGAGCTGTGCTTCTGAGTGACCCCCAAAGATCTTTCCGACTTTAAGATTCAGTGACTTTGTGAATCCACCAGCCTCAGAGTAGAAAGCAGCATTGAGCATATTCTTTGAAACATAATAAATTACAGCAAGGACTTGCTTGATATAAAAGTCCTTTTAGTTTATTTCTGCAAATTAGAAATGTTCCTATGGAAAGTTGATGACTCTTCAGTTTTACAAAAATAGGAAAAAATTTTTCCCAGATAATATGAAAACAATAAATAAGGAAACAAATCACTGAAAAGTATGCTTATGTGCAGTCATCAGCTAGCCTGTCCCAGGAACTTTATCCATATACAAAGATGTCAATGTGTATGTCACTGCTACTGTTTCCAGTGACTTTACCACCCTGTAGTCAACATACTACAATGAAATATCGTTAAATTGGTGGAATTAGCTAATGTCTCTTTATACTAGCACAAAATTCTATTATGTGTTGATAACAGTCACTGTCCATTCACCTGAACCACAGTCCACATCACCCTGTGTTTGTAATGCTTTACCATTTTCTCCATAGGGCAACCATTTGGCTCAACTTCATGATCCAGCAAGGCAGAGGGGCCAGAGTGCTGGGCATATAGTAATTAAGAATCCATCACATTCGTATCTTACAGTATTTCAATACAGAGGATAATTTGCTTTTTTTCCTTAAAGCAAAATGAAAAAGATTGATGAAAAATCTGTTCAAAATACACAGTCCAAGAATACTTTAAATACACCCATTTTGAATATATTTCTTCCAAGATGTTCACCTAACCAAGTTAACTTCAAAATCCATTTCAGGGATTTTTTTTAGGTTTTTTTTTTTCTTTATTTTTTTTTTAGTGTTTACACATAAATCCTTCCTTCATCAAATGCCCGGGTATTTTTTGCTGCATAAGCAATTAACTGGATGAATTCAAAGGATCTCTGTGTTATAGATTGAACTTCATGTCAGCCATTTTTCAACTTTTACTATTGTTTTGTCTTCTTGGGAGTTCATTCACCAAAGCCAAGCAAACTCCAGTGTACTCATGGACAGACCAGTGCTTGGGGTGCAGGAGAGTTCTGTCTAGATTCAGTAAAAGAACCTAGTAGTAAATGGAACTATTTGGGCTGAAACCAGCCCTGGGTTATTGAGCCATTTAGACTTTTCAAATATAGTTCTATGAATGTATTTTAGGTCCAATCTATGATATTCTTCTGTGTTAGTCATCGGTATTCTCCTAAATAAAAACTGCCAAATGTGTTAGAGCTGAACTCTGCCAGGTTGTTGGGTATGTTTGTGTGATAACTTCTCTCAGTACTTCCAGTAATATCAACAACAACAGCCAAACTTCCCTGAAAACTTGTTTTGTACAAGGTTTTATTCCATAAACTTATATGTACTGTTACTTAATCCACATAACAACCTTATAGAATCCCCACTTTTTAGATGGAAAACTACGGCAAAGAACAGTTAAGCAACTTATCACTTTTCCAAGGTTCTGCATCTCCCAGGTCACAGCACCAGGATTTAAACTCAGGCAGTCCGAGTTCAGAGCTCACAGTCTTCATCTCTGTGCTGTGCACCTCCCGGCTTTGTCTCTTGTATAGACTCTTGGGTAGATCTCAGGTTTCTTTTCTTACCTCTGTCACTCCTGGATAAAATATGAAATGACGCTCTACTTAAAAACCAGCCCGTTTCTTAAGGCTTAACCAAATTAAGTCATATTCCCTCTAAAGGGAATCAATCTCAAATTGAGTGATCAGTTTTCCTGGTATGCCTGAAATTTCCTAGGACGTGTAACTTTCATGTTACATGAAACTAAATACGGGATATTCCTAGGCAAACTGGGAGGGTGAGACAGCCTACTTAAACCTTACTGTGTCCCCTCATTATACCGCCTTGTTATATGGAGCAAAAAGCCCATGAAAGTACCAGTAACCACTACTTCTGCACTTACAAGTTTCTTTCTTCACAACAAGTTATGCTCCTACTGCATAGAGACCTTTTTGAATCCCACTTCATACAAAATTTAGTGCTGTGCTCACGTTAATGCCTACTCACTGAACAGGTGGTTTAGTTTTCAGCAGGCACTATAATATAAAAATTTTTCCTTGTGTGTTAATTTGTCTTTTTTTTTTTTTTCCAGCCCAGATGACTTACTCAATGCCTTGAATGAGGGTATCAGTCGTGCTGATGTCATCATCACATCAGGGGGTGTGTCCATGGGGGAAAAGGTATGAAAAAATGGGGTTCTTGAAACATAAGATTGATTAGCAGTGGTCTGGTAGACATCTTGTATCCATAACCAGACCCCCATGAAGCTGGAAATCCACAGGGGTTCAGAAATTCCTGAGCATTCTAAAAGGGATGCAGTACAATAGGTCAGACAGCTTACCATCTCAAATTAAATCCAGGAGTGAAGGTGCTAAAGTGTAGATATTGTATATGGAATTTAGAAAGATGGTAACGATAACCCTATATACAAAACAGAAAAAGAGACACAGAAGTACAGAACAGACTTTTGAACTCTGTGGGAGAAGGTGAGGGTGGGATGTTTCGAAAGAACAGCATGTATATTATTTATGGTGAAACAGATCACTAGCCCAGGTGAGATGCATGAGACGAGTGCTCGGGCCTGGTGCACTGGGAGGACCCAGAGGAGTCGGGTGGAGAGGGAGGTGGGAGGGGGGATCGGGATGGGGAATACATGTAACTCTATGGCTGATTCATGTCAATGTATGACAAAATCCACTGAAATGTTGTGAAGTAATTAGCCTCCAACTAATAAAATAAAATTAAAAAATAAATAAAGTGTAGATATTAATAGATATCCTCCATATAGCAGACAGATTGCTGGGATAGTCTTCCCTCAGTCTCCTAGAGATCTTGGGCAGATTGCTGCCATTTTCTCCCAAGATCACCATCACAAAGTCTAGGGGCTGAGACCTGCATTGTCGCAAAGGTGTAAAAAATAATTTGCATTACCATCAAACTACCTGAGGGGCTCTGAGCATCATAAGAGCAGACCCTGAGGTTAAGAGTACTTAAGTGTTATATTTATTATTTCTAGAGAGTGTTTCACGTGAAAGTTTTCTTGGTTGCTAATGAACTTAATTATGGGACAGTAACTGTTTGGCAGACCGAAAGTTTGTTTTTCCAGAACTTCTAAAGAGGCAGCAAGCTTGTAGTTAGCATAGGCTTGGCAGTTAAGGCTCAGGTATGTTAAGACCAGAACACTCTCAATCTTAACCTTCTTTATTAGTGCTAACAAAGATGTCATTTATCCTAGGGATTTTCTCACAGGTAAACAGCCAATATAGTAAAGCCTATTGGTTTTGTTTATTTTACTCTCTGTGTAGTAAGATACTGACAGTAATCCTTTAATTTACTAAGAAAGCGGTTTTAAGAACTGGGCATCCCAGAGTATTCCATAGTGTTAGTTGCTCAGTCGTGCCCAAATCTTTGTGACCCTATGGATTGTAGCTTGCCAGGCTCCTCTGTCCATGGAATTCTCTAGGCAAGAATACTAGAGTGAGTTGCCATTCCCTTCTCCAGGGGATCTTCCTGACCCAGGATTTGAACCCAGGGCTTCTACATTGGAGGCAGACTATTTACTTTCTGAGCCACCAAGAACTAATAATTGTCCTTCCTACCTCCTTGAGGGGGAATGAGATGAGAGAAGAACCAGGAAGAAAGAGATAAAGCATCAATGCAGCAATCTCCTGCCAGCCTGCAAACTCTAGTCCTCAAAAGAATTCCCGTGTACTTCAGTAGCAGAAAGAAAGAAAAGTATAAGAGAGAGAAGATCTGTTTTAGCCCAAGGGCTGAGTCTGAAAATCACTCATTGAAAACACAGGGAAGTAAGTCAAAGAAAGATCCAGAAGCATTATGTAGCAGACATGAATTTTAAGTACAGAAACTCAGGTATGCAAGAGATTTATTTACTTGTTTAAACTTATGAGCACCTGTGCTATGGAATTGGCAGGAAATTTACTTAATGCACTACAGAATTAACTGCCTCCAGGAACTATACTAAAAAACAGGCAGGGGCTTGAGAGGTAGCAGGGAATCAAGGAGATACACGTCTGGTCACCAGTCTTCACTGGATACATCTAGAGTGTCCTTGTCATGTTACTATATATCTCAGGTCTTTGCTATTTGGGGGCCATACTAATAGCCCTGAGATCAAAGGGGAGGCTGGAAGCCTTAGAGCAGAGGGAATGGGCCCCTGCCACAGAAATGACTCTTCACAGTTGCTTCCTTTAAAATCTCTCCCCAGCCCCACCTCTTCCTGCTCCACATAGCCTTTTCAAAAAGTTTTCATTTTTTATGTATCTGCTTTCTGCCCTAAAAGCTAAGGAACTATATGCATTACTATAAACTCTCCACCACCTACAGAACTGTGAAATAGCTCAAAGGCAGTGAAAGGTACAGAGGACCATTAAAGATGCCCTGGACTGAACACCCAGTAATTGTTTCTTCTATTTCAAAGCCTCTTGATTCTTCCTCGGGCTTGCCTCGTGACTCAGCTGGTAAAGAATCCACCTGCAGTGTGGGAGACCTGGGCTCGATCCCTGGGTTGGGAAGATCCCCTGGAGAAGGGAAAGACTGCCCACCCCAGTATTCTGGCCTGGAGAATTCCATGGACTGTATTGTCCATGGGGTTGCAAAGAGTCGGACACAATTGAGCGACTTTCACTTTCCATTCTTCCTAACAGTGTCTCCCTCACCCCACATGATCAGAAAAAGGGCTGGTCTCATGGGTTTGCCCTGATTATTTAGCACCAAAGGTATTAATTAATCATATAGGTCACCTTGAGTATGGCTCCTAGGGCCATAAAGCCGTAGAATATTAAAACTAATTAACAATATTCCAAACAAACAATTTGTTAAAATATTTTTTTTGTCTCTCTTATTTCATTTAGTCCTATGTTTCTTGTTCTGCAAGATCTTGGCTTAGCAGTCTGCTTTCTTAAAACCTTCTGCTTCCATTCTAGAGAGTCCTGGGTTTCCCGACTCAGTCCACTGGTACTGTATAAAAGTGACCTAAGCTGTATCACCTCAGAGGTCTATACCCTAGAGAGTAGTCTTTGAAGCATCAATTGTTCAAAATTCCTATGATGGTCCTTTTTCCTAGTGCTCTGGATCTGTCTCTGTTGTAGACACAGACTATTTACTATAGCTCACAGCAGTGCCTTCAGACCAGCACCAAAGTAAAACAGTAACTTTCCTTAGGAAATAGATAATAAAAGGTATTAAAGTAAGACTCTCTATTCAGATACAATATGTAATAATTTCATAAAAAATCTTGGTCAGTGTGTTCCCTACAGGTGAGAACACATCATTGACAGTATAAGCATTGTCAAATCTCCAGACAGACACTTCCCATAAAGCATATAGTTTCTGAAATATTATATTAATGACATTTTACCTGCCTGAATCTAACCTAGCACACAGTGAGCCTCTTTTCTCAGATGTAACAGTAACTTCCTTTCCATGAAATTCTTATAATGGTAACATCAAACAAACCTATTTCTAATGTCTCTTTTTATAAGATAAAAGAACAAACCTTCATGACTTTCTGGGAGCCCTCTAGGAAATTTCAAATATAGTTTTAGACTTAAAAAATATTCTGCAATTTTTCTATATTTTGGTCTGATCTTTAGAAGGCACAATCAAAAGAGTTGTCCAAAAAAAATGGGCCCTTGATTAAGATCATGGATATCTAAGAAACAGTTCTTGGTTACCTAATTTTTCAAAGCAACAATAAAATATTTGAAAACAAGCATAGAGAACCTGCTTGCTATGCTTTTTTATTTCCTTAGAATAATCAAAGACAAAATAAAGTAAACAAAAAGGCAGATTACACAAAAAGAAAAACACTACATATCATAGGGAAAGCATTAGTCAGTAAACCCAAGAAGTAAGCTCATCAAAACTGAGTAAGCTTACTAAAATTTTAATATATTTCTCAGCTTCATTTCAAACACAGTTATTATAAACCAAGGCAAATCAAAGTCACTTTCAGAGTTTTATCCTTTATTATGCTTTTTTTTAATGTTTTGAAACAACCTGACACTTTACTTTAGAACTAAGAGTGGTCCGTAGATCCAAGAGTGTCCTTGAGATTCTTTAAGCAGGTCTGCAAGGTTAAAATTATCCTTATAATAAAACTAAGTCTTTATCTGACTTTTTTATTTTCCTTCTCTCATGAGTGAATAGCAAGTTTTCCAGTTTTGGAAGATGTATGATCTCATCAGACTGAATACTGAAGCAAATAAGAGAATCTACCTGACTTCTCTTAAGCGGAACATTAAAGAGAGTTTTTAATTATAAAATACATAAACAATAAATTACTTATGTTAACGTAAAGTAGTTCATCATTGCTATTTCCAGATGAACCACCCAATAAATACTTTTAACTTCTTAGTTTTAATTTCTGACACAGTAAACACTGATAGACATAAGCCACATACATAAACAAAAGCGCTATAATATAGAATATTATAAAGGGTCCTGAGACGAAATATTTTGAATATTGGATGTCTTTAATTTTTTTCCTTGAAAAATGAGAGAACATGCATAATTATACTTGTCTGTCATTATTACTCCAACATTTAAGAAAATAACTAATGTCTATCTCATAGTGAAAACTAGGGGCCATAAATAATTGACAAATCATATGTAAGCATTTTAGCAGACTAGCCAAGTTCATATACACACAGAATACAGCTTTGTAGAGCAGACACATCCCCTTTTTTACCTTCTTAATGGAGCAAAAATGAAAATATATTCATTAACACAACCCAAAGATATATCCTCCCTATGGCATATTAAAATAATAGGCAAAGTAAATTAGCTTAAAGTTATGTTTAGTAAACAGTGATCCAGTGTTCTGTCTTACTTAGAAATCATCTAGGTTTCCCATGATTGTTCATTAATTAACCAATTTAATAACGTCAAGATTTTAAATTACTTAAAGATCTTGAAAATTATTTTCAAGCTAACATTCTACAAACATAATTACTATTGAATTAAAAGTTGTCAGAATAATGATTCAATTTCATTGAACCAAATTTTAGATTTTCACAATCTTAAGTATTATATAAGAATAGCATTAGCTTCTTTGGTGAATTAATCTATATAATTTTAGGAAAAAACAAACCCAGGCAAAATGCATTTGCCTACTTAACATTGATAAATAAGAGAAAGAGCGTGGCTGGATTTACTTATTAACCAAAATAATTAAGCTAGTCTCATTTACCAAAGGTTTACCTTAACTGTGTGAACTTTGACTCTTAAAATTGTAAGAAGAATATTTTTTTAGCATAGCATATTTAAAACATTATAAGATAAATTTTCTTATTATCTGTGAATTTTTGGAATATTCTGTTTATGTAAGTACTTAATCTCTCTAAATCAATCAGAATAGAGCACCTTTAATTTAAGAGATAATAGAAGTGTTTTGGTGTGTTGGTTTTTCTCCCCTCTGGCAAAGCAAAGTTTATTGTAGGCCTGTGGTCAGGGCTTTTCTCTCCAAGCCCTGGTGAAACCAGAGTTGGGAATGAGGGGCTCTTGTGTTGCTCCCACCAGGGGCAGAGACAGGGTAGGGGACACCCTGGATCTGCAGTTGCCCTGAGAAAGGCCCACTCTGCATGGTGGTCTTACAGTCATGTAACTTATGAATACCCTCCAGAAGTAGGAGAACATTTCACTGTCTTAAAGCAAGGTAAATGGCTTTGTGGATCAGACACGTAGTCACACAACCACATAAAGAATATACAGCTTCATCTCCACAATTTCAATGACATGGTGAGAGTAAACACAGAAGCAAACAAAAAACTACTCAGTCTACAAACAAACAACTATTTTCCTACCTAGACGAAGGAAAAATTCTTCATTGATTTAGGTTCAAAATGGCCATAAGAAAAATAAATTCACAAAACCAAGAAACCAGATTCTCTGTCTTCTCTTACCGAACAGAGAATAGATTTCAATCATCCATTTATATGAGTCACCAAATGGTGAGTCCATAAAACCAAATTCTCAATCACTGCTGCTACAAGGAGGACTGCCTTAATGGCCATCCATAGAAACAGAAATAGAACCAAAATTAATAGAGGAGGTAAAAGTAGAGAAACCAACATTTAGCAGTTTTCAAGTTTTATTGCTGCTTGGCATTCACTCCAGAAACCAAGGAAAAATGTGTCCAGGTTTAAACCACCCATAAAGTACACTTTTCTGACAATCGACTTGACCTGGGTTTGTCAGATAAATCAGTATGGCGTCTCTGTGGAGCCTTCAGAATCATTAAGGTATAGTTTTTCAAAGATAAAATCATGCATCTCATAAATATATATTTTATTTTATAAAATTAACATGTGTCAGAGATTTTATTTAACTAACTAATTAGTGAAGGAACTAGTAAGATATTATAACTGGTTCTAAGGATTCAAAAAACACAGACACAGGTAATCCAAAATGCTGAAATCAGTTTTTCTAATAGATGTAAAATTGTTCTATATCTGGAGGAGAATAGTCAATTACAACCTACTGACAGAATTAATTTGTATTTCTTTCGATACTAATCATGTTCACTATTACACTATTATTTTTCTGCAGACTAATTTTTGTAGAATAACTCAAAGACAGTGAAAGGCACAAATAACCCAGAAGGTTATTTGGACCTCAAATAATCTTTTTTACCCATTTCAAAGTCTTTCACAATTTTTCTGACATTGTTTGTTCTTGCTTAAGTTGAGGGAAAGACCAGTCTCCTTCATTCATTCGTGTTTCCCTTTCATATCTGTGTATCTAGCTTTCAGAATATCAGAGGTCCTTGCTGTTTCTGTAGATAGACAAAAACAAGCACAATGATGATTCTCAACGTTCATTACTACGTCTGGTACAAGCTTTCTGTCACAAGAAACATGAAGCATTTCTTCATGTTCAAAAAAGAATTGAAAGGGGGCATTTTTTACAACAGAGACGATTTTTTTCAAGAAAAATAAAATACTTTCATTCATTTAGCAAATATGTAATGAGTGTATATGCTTTCCAAACTCTGTATCATTATCCTTAGAGAGCCCTGCATGTATGGCCTCTACCTGTCTCTTCAGCCTCCCCTTATGCCTTTCCCCTGCTCATTCACTACCTTTTATTGTCTTTTCAGTTCTAGACACACTCTTTACTGCTCTAGAAGCTTTTGTATATACTTTTCTCTGCCAAGAATTCCCTCCACACTTCATATGACTGAGTCCTCCTCATCCTCACCACCTGTTTTAAAGTGGTCTTTCCGTATTCTCCACTTCACACATTGTTCTCTATCCTAGCACCTGCTTTTTTCTTCAGAGTATGTTCCACATCTTACAGTTAATCTATTTGTTGGTTTGCTTGTTTAGGCTGTCTCCCTCTGCAGTAAACTATAACAGGACATCTTTGTGCCAGGGACCTTGTCTGTCTGGTTCACTAGTGGGTCTCTAACACAAATGGAATTCCTGATACATAGTGGGCACTCAGAAATATTTGTTGAACTAGCAAATTAATGAATGAAAGGCATGTGTATGTCACTATGGACTCATTATAAATATATATACAGGGTTCCTGCTCTTACAAACTATCTAGTACAGTAAAGAATACAGATAGTTATCAGGCAGTTGCAGTATTACCTAAGTGTGTGGTGTCAGGACGACTTGGTATTATAAGAGCATAAAAGAAAGACCTGGACAGTCTCTCCCAAAGGAAATTCATTCCAAATACCTTTTCCACTGAGGTCTTTAAAGGAAAATGGAATTCTGGTTCATACTGTGGTCTCTTGCAACCTCACATCTTTAATATGATCACTTTCAAATTTAAAAGATCCAGGTGGAAATATTTTAACTATGCTGGTAATAATTCTACAGAATACCTGAATTCTTAACACTGTTGTGTTTCAGTGTAAGTGGTGGCTTTTTCTTTTTATGTCTTTGATCTGGTTTCGTTCCTGTAATACAGCCACCCGATTTTGTGAGGGGGTGGGAATAATACATGGTTTTTGTACAAAAAAAGAGAAAGGCCTGGAGTATGGTGGAGTGGCTTATTTGGACCAACTCTCCCACCAAGAACAACTATGAAAGCTATGTAAAAGAAAGATTAGGGAAGCATGAAAATGCTAGAAAGGACTAGAGGGCAAAGGAAAGGGTTAATATGTAGGTAACTGTAAATGAATTGTTGATTATATGAAATAATATCTTGAGATTTACATATATATAAATATATACTAAATATAGACTATATATTGTCTGTATAGTATATATAGACTTTATAATAGCACAAAAAGCAAAGAGGAATAAATAGAGTTAACATGTTTTAAAGTTCTTACATTTTGGGGAAGTGATAAAAATACCAGATCATGATGGACTAAAGTAAGTTAAGAATGCATTTTGTGATCTCTAAAGCAACCAATAAGAGAATGTGTAACTAACAAGCAAATAGAAGAGAAAGAAAATTAAAAAACAAAAAAATTTTGGCAAATCAAAGGAAGACTTGAAAGGAGAAAAAAGGAAATAAAAGCAGAAGTGACAAATAACTAACGAATAGGAGGCAAATAGTTTTAAATCCCAATATAGCAGTAATAAGGGACTTCTTGATGGTCCAGTGGTTAAGAATGTGCTGTGCAGTGTAGAGGATGTGGGATCAGTCCCTGGTGGGGGAGCTAAGAGTCCACGTGCTGCAGAGCAACAAAGCCTACACCTGGCAACTGCTCAGCCCATGCACCACAAACAGAGAGCCCGGGCACTGCAACAGAGACGCAGCACAACCAAAAATAAAGACAAACAGATAACAATTGAAAATATATCGCAGTAATTATATTAAGTGTAAGTGGACTGAGTCCTCCAATCAAAAATTGTCATTCTAGATTTTAAAAAACAACAAATTGTATGGTGCTTATAAGAGACCCACCTTAAATATAAGAACACAGCTACTTGAAAGTAAGAGATCAGAAAAAAGTTATAGAACAGCTAGGTGGCTGTCTTGATATCAGAGAAAATTAAGGTAAAAAGGCTTACTAGATATTAAGAGGAGGGACACTTCCTATTCCTGAATTTACATGGATCAGTTCATCAAGAAAATTCTGAATTATTTCATCTAATAATGTAATCTAAAAATAATCATGAATCAGTAATCAATCTACTGTCCAGCCCTGGGAATTCAGGGGAGATTTGAATTTTGAATTCTCTATTTTGAGAATAGAGAGATCTGGGCAGAAGAAAGGGTATTCCAGACAAAAGGGAGAATATTTTCAAAGATTTGAGGCAAGAAAGTATGAAAACTGACAACAGTATAGACTTGCAGGAATGTTGAGAGAGATTGAGGAAGAGGAATGGGGCTGGTGGGAAACAGATTGCCTGATAAGAGCAATGATTGGCAAAAGGAGGCTAGAAAATATCAGTATAAGAATCCTAACTATGATCATTTAAAAGATGAGACTTATTGCTGGAGACCATGGAGTTATTGAAGTGTTACATAGTGATTTGATCAGATTTGTCTCTCTCACGACTGTCGGGGGAATGAATTGGAGAATTGGCAGAGAGACCTATTTCAGTAATTCAGGTGAGATGATGTTGGCTGAGGCTGTAGAGATGGAGAGAAGGAAATAGTTTTTAAAAATAAAGTGTCTCATAACTTGTGAAATACTTAATATTTTAGTAGGATACTAGACTCTCTTGAATTAGTGAGCAGGAAACTCAGTAACAGAAGTTGTATTACCTTGGGGAAATTTTTTGAACTGCTATTTTTCTCTTTATATCTATAAAACCAACTACAAGGCACTGTTGCCTTTCCTTTCCGAAGATCAGGTTTTGTTGGTTTGCTCTGGGTTGATCATAACCTTAGGTTGGTTATGTTTGTAGTCGCAGAATATGAAGTTGGAGCAATTAAATGCGCTTGACTTTCTGTTTAGAGCTCCCTCCCTAAGTTTTTAGTTGACTTATTTAGACTCAATAATCTTGGGTGAATGTCCAAGTCTCTCCTCAAGGAATGCACATTAGTTCAAGCTCATTAAGGAGAACAGCATGGGATGCATACACGTGGCTTCTCTGCCCAAGCACAACTTCTTAAGCCATATTTATTAACATCCTTTCTCAGACACAAAATTCTATCCTAAAAGAGAGACAACAGCCTACCAAGTAATAATTTGTATGTTAATGTGGTTATTTGGTTTACTCTCTAACTACTCCTATTGGAACGTTCTTTTTATGAGGGAAGGAACATTGCCTCTTTTGTTCAAGGCTGCATCTCCCTGTATATTGATTGATATTTAGCATACATATATTATACTCGATAAATATTTACTGAATGAATAAATGAATGAGGAATGAAGAAATAGTTGTCATAAATCAACTTCACTAAAATAGGTGTTTCTTTTCATTTCAATCTTATGCTTTTTTTTTCATTTAAAGTCTGAAAGTCTGATATTAAAATGTTTGAAAGTAAAGTGATTATTTTTCATATTTGCAGGACTATCTCAAGCAGGTGCTGGACATTGATCTTCATGCCCAGATCCATTTTGGCAGGGTTTTTATGAAACCAGGGTATGAATATAATCTTGTTATCTAATATATGGGTTGCTTTGGCTTGCTTTGACTAACAAAGTTTTTAAATGCTTTCCTATTACATTTTCTATTATGGATTATTTATTCTAATAAAGGAATGTTACAGTATTAGAGTTCTTTGAAAAAGTATATATCCTATCTAAAATGGGAATTCATCTTCTTTATTAAACACTGAATCTGGTTTAAAATGAAGCAAAGCAACTTTCCAAACCTTTTCTCTTTTTAATTCCCATGTCTAGTTCCTTCCTTTTCTTTTTCGGCTCTTTCTCTCACTTAAAAACATTTTAGTATGGAAATTCTCAAACATACACAAAAGCAGAGAGTATAAGGAAACCCCTTATACCTCATAACCCAGCTTCAGTAACTATCAACATTTCTCCTTAATTGTTTTATCAATCCCTTCCTTCACCTTTTTGTGAGGACAGAGGGTTAGATTATTTTAAAACAAATTCTACACATGGCATTTTAGTATACATCTCAAATATTAATAATAACAACAGCAAAAACAAAAAAAATAATAACAACAGCAGTATTATCTTATATAATCACAATGGTATTATCTCACCTAAAAAAATAATAAGAACACCTGAATATCATCTAATCCCCCGATCATATTTGAAAAGTCTCCCAAATGTCAAGGAAGAGTATGCCTTCTTATATATGTTTTGTTTGAATTAGGATTTGAGTTAGGTCTACTCAATGTGTTTGGTTGTTGACTCTCTATTAAACAAGAACATTTAATACATGCCCCCAATCCCACGTTTTTGGTATGCCGTTGACTTGCTGCAAAAACTGAATCCTTTTTCCTTGTGAATAGGTTTGGCTGACTGCTTCCTTGTGGTGGTGTTTGACTTGTTTCTCTCTCTCTCCAGTGTATTCTATACACTAGAAGTTAGATCTAAAAGTTTGATTAGTTTCAGATTCAGTTTTTTTCTTTGTAAGAATACTTCATGAAAAGTATTTCAAAATGCTTACTACCTCCAAAGAGGAAAGAAAAGTAAACACATACCTAGATCTTGCATATCTCCTAAAAATTAATAATACCCTGAGGAATGGCTGGAGGTTTTGTAATCCATTATAAATCCTCAAAGAATGCAAACATTGGTGTTGATAAAATATTTGTGGCCTTGTCTTTAAGCAATAGCCTGTTCAAACTGCTGCTGCTCTCTAAGTCTCTGATATATAAACATTATAAAAACAGTGTTGAAAGGCCTCAGTGTGTGGGTGAGCATTTCAGCACACCTCCATGCTAACAGGGACAACAGTGATGATGCTTTAGTTCGGGGTTATACTCTGATGGGTGCTCATGTGAACCCTGAGAGTAGAGGTGGGAGCTACCAGTTATTACAAGTGAGCCATAATAGCAGAAATAGCAGAAATTTCTAGAAAGAAGCCTTTTTTAAGTGTCAAACCAGCCCTCCTGATCTCCCTGATTTATTGGGCACCTCATGTCAGTTCTAGACAGAGACTGGGCTTTATATTTAAGTATCAAATTAAGATAACCCCTAAAGCCTTTCCACAATCTAATAGAATTCAGAATTCTTGGTGTTGTATTTCTGTAGTTGCTCAAATATGACCGCCACTGACAGGGCCTTTTTACTATTGAAGCTGTTGGATTGGGATCATTCTTACTAAGAATATTTTGTCTTAAGCAAATATCTTTATGCTATGAGTACAGACAGACCTTTTAAAATTCCTGTCCCCATGGGCAGTACTAATTTGATTAGAATTCAGAGAACATCCCATGAGTATGTCAATGTACTTCTCACTAACTGCAAAAATTGAATTGATTATTTCTCTGCAGTGAGAAAGAAACCGACATTACTTGCCCTCACCTCTAGGGGAGAAATATTTGTGTAATATCTATTATTTAAATTAACCTCAGCACCTATGATATATAATAAGTACTCATTTTATTTTTAATCTGTTATTACCATTCACTTCAGCTATAGGAGTTCATCAGTTCCTACTATTTATTTTCCTCCCTTAAAGTCTGAAAGCTGTTACATTCTGATCTCAAGAGGGAAAAGGAACAACAGGTGTTGAGTTTTAAGGAAATAGCTTTCCAGATCATAAACAGAAACTTCACAGTCTAGCAATAAGACAATCATGATAGCAGTGCACAATTACAAAATGTTTTATTATAATAGAATCTTTTTAAAATGAGTATCTTTAGAGAAATCACAGTACCTGTCTGCAAGATTCAAAAGATGACTTAAATTAGCTTTAAATACATAGAGGGAAGGTGTCATGTATTCCCTCCTCACTCTTAGTATGTGTTTTAGTTTGCTATAAAAAAGTGGTTTAGAACTTTAAATGGGCTTCCTTTAATTGGCCAGAATTTTATACTTGCCTGAAGATAAGAATTTAAAGTAATTGCTACTTAATAGTAGAACAAGAAGAAATATAAAAAGCTGAAGAACAGTTTAGCTTTGCTCTTCCCACATACAGTGCATTCAGAATGCAACTAACCTTTTTCATTTTAGACAAAGAGATACTCAAAAAGCATTTGGAATATTATCAGCCAGATCTACCAATCACGGTTTTTATGGGTCATCTACAGTGAACATAGCTATTGTCAAAATGTACCTTGGAAATTATTTTCATCACACAGTAACAATAATTGCCAAATAACGTATCTATAAAAAGATAAGACAGTCTACTCTTTGTTTTCTAAAATACATCAAAGAATCAGGAAGTAAGCAAAAAAGGCCTCAGTAGCCAAAAATAGATGTTAGGAAACCAATATAGTAACACTTTACAGGTACCCTATGAGAGCCTTATCTAATTATGAACCATAATGTTAGAAAAACCTTGGTTCAAATCTTTGTTTCCCCATTTTATATCTGAGTGATTTTGGCTAAATCGCTTAATCTCTTGAGTCTCATTTTCGTCGTCTATAAAATGGAATAATAATTGTCACCTCATAGGATTTTTGTAAGAATTAAATGAAGTAATGGATATAATGCTTAGATGTTTCTTTAAAAGTGGTAGTTTCTATTATTATTATTATCATTGTTATCATTCTATAAATATAACTATTACTACTCTCTGTTGCCCAAACCTAAGGCCAGCTTTATGGGTCGAAATGATGACAGTCTCACATGAAGGGGACCCCAGAAAAATAAAACACTAGGGGGAGAAAAAGCAGAAGCGAGAACTGTAGAAACACTGCAGCGTATGCTGTCGTGTTACAGTTTAATACTCTGGTAACCCAATATCACTGTATCATAGCAGAGCAGAATTGGTTAATAATGATGGCTGCGATTCATCAAAAATGTTAATGTTCATCGTATTACTGCCAAGGTTATGTGTGAGTGACCCTTTTCTCATTCAGCCCATCAGTGAAAATAGTAAAAAGGAAAACAGTTTGGGTAGTTATTTTAGTTATGTGGAAATTTCAGCATTCCCTAAGAATTTTGCAACATTCAAGTTTCATTTATATAATAAAAATTTTAGCTGAGATTCTGTGTGAAGGGTAGTCGATAGAAAAAAAAAATCACTCTTATTTACCACCTGCCCCCTCCTTGCCACTCACACCCATCTCTACACCCCCGTGATGAGGATTCCTGTCAGACCCGTAAGGAAATATAATTTGAGAATATTTTAAAATTATTATTGCTTTAAGGGCACTCAAAGCCGATGCACTGGGACAACCCAGAGGGATGGGATGGGAGGGAGGTGGGAAGGGTTTCAGGACAGGGGACACACGTACACCCGTGGCTGATTCATGTCACTGTATGGCAGAAACCACCACAATATTGTAAAGTAATCAGGCTCCAATTAAAATAATTAAAAAGTAAATTTAAAAAATTATTATTGCTTTAATTTTGTTCTAGTCATGATATTTTGTTTTGATGTTTCAAAACATTCCCTTCATAGGAGGGAAGCTTTTATGTTTATTGCTGAGTATAGTCTTAAAGGACTGAGAAATACTCATCTTCAACAATAGGCGGTTATCTGATAGACATGTCTTACCAGATAGTCGTCTGATAAAAAGAATGATTGTTACTGGTCAGCAGGAAATAAACGCATTAGAAATTGTTAAACTAAAGGCCTAGAGAAACTGGGGTTTGGGATACACTTCTTTGGCACTGGCAAGAAGGAAACAAAGTAAACTACAGAAAACCAGCAAGTGCTGGTTAAAAACAGAAGATGCTAAAAACAAATTAATTTAATTGTGCTTCACTGCAGGTTATAAAGGTTTAAAGGAGAGTCAACAGGAAAGTATTTTTAGAGAGTAAGTGATCTGTATAAGAACCACATAACAAGAAAACTGCAGTGTTTAATTTACTCATTGCTTAGCAGTCGCTAACAAATATCCTCTATTCTTCCTCTAGCCTGCCAACAACATTTGCAACTTTGGATATTGATGGTGTAAGAAAAATAATCTTTGCACTACCAGGTAAGAATAACTTGAATACTTTCTTTTGCTTTTTCTGGAAAAATAACCAAAATCTTTTTGTGCCCCAGGTGACCAGTCCCCTATCAGAGCACATGATTTGGAATCTGAAAGACCTGGGCTCAAGCCCCAGCTTTGCATATTGTATTACCTTGAACAAATCACTTGATCTCTCTGAGGCTGTTTCTTCATCTATAAAATGGGGCAAATATATGCTTCATAGGCCTTGTGCAAAAGTCAAATTAGATAGTACCTTTCAAAGCACAATTCAGACCCTAAGATGATAAGCGTTACCTGTTACTACATCTTTCTGGGGCACGTACAGGACACTGGTCAAAGTTAACAGCATAATCATCTCCCGCAACTAGAGTATTGTGCTCAAAGGGCCTTGAATCACCCCTGCAAATACTAGAACAACAACAACAAAAGAAATACAACATTGCATTACTTGTTATTTTTTCAGCTTCTAAAATTATCCTCTGATCTGTAAGCAATGTTCCAGTCTCTATTTTTTGGCATAGATTCCTTCAGAAAATAACCTACTTATTCCTTTCAGATGTACAAGTCTGGTGGCTTTGGGTTGCTTATTTGCTTTTTTATAGTTAATAAATCTCAAAATAGAGATAGAAAAGGCAGGCAAAAAATTTTAGAACTTTAAAAACATTTTTAAAGCCCCTTATCTATAAGCATAAAAGAGGTTTGATTTCTGTCATATTAAGAGAGAGGACATGTAAGTAAAGTTTTAGTTCTCAAAATTTATCTGTGGTATAAGACTCCTTAAGTCCTTTAATATATCCCTAGATACTCTGAACACCCTTATATAGAGAAAGGATAACCTCTTTCTAGCTTCATTTTGCTTAGAAGAGACTGTTTATGTTGTCTACAGAAGATATGACTTGACCCACGAAGTATGTTTTAGTGGGAGCTTGTTTTGCCATTACTAACAAAGTGTTGTTTATCTGCCAAAGAAGTTACAGTTAAATAACCTGCTTTTCAGATTGCTCCTCTGAGATTTTCTATGCTCAGCCTGAAGGTACCAAAAGAGGGCAGCAACAATTCGCATGTTCTGATTGTAAAACCAGCAAAGTGGTTCTTTTTACAAGGATTTGAAAACTCAGAATTGGATTTTGCTTATTTAAAGTGCTTCATTTAAAGCCATTACTAATCTTGATAAGTTCTAAAGCAGTTTAAAAGCCTTGTGTATCTACTTGTTCTTTTTTTTTTTACTTTTTCTAGTAACATGTGTTCACTGTAAAACATTAGAAAATAACTTAGATAAGCAATAAGAAATGTTATCCATAATCTCCCTCACCCAAAATAACCACTATTTTCAAATTTTTGGTATTGGTTCTTCCAGTCTCTTTTTTTTTTTTTTACATCGAGTAATTCATTTTTTATAGAGTAATTTTATCAAGCAGTAGCATTACAGGAATACTGTAATCATTGTTGAGCTTTTTTTCTTTTTTTTTTTCCTCCTTTTTTTTTTGCTTTTCCAGGAAAATTTCCATCTGTTTACATTTTGATTCAAGAATAAAGCAGTTAATTGTCCCTAGGAGTCTGCTATCCTGTGGAATAACTCAGAAAAAACAACAGTTTTTTTGTGTCACTCATCACTTTACAACTTTAAAAAGATCTCTTTTTAACTGCTTTTGTAGGTAGAAGAAAATTAAACGTATGGTTTTAGCTAGTAATCGGCCAAACCAGCCATTGCCTTTTATTTTGATGATGAAATTAGCATCACATAAGCAGGCCAAGGGAATCTAAAAGTACAAGCTATTCCCTACCCCCACTATATATATATACACACACACACACACAGAGTCACATATCACTGTGTAAAAGTATTAGTAAAATTATAATTTTAGAACCAACAGGGATATTGAGACTTATATCATCCAAACTTTTTATTTTGTGATTAAGTAAAGTTAGACCCAGAAGGGTTTGGAACTCTTGCCAGGGTCACGCAGCTTTGTTAGTTAACAATACCACACAAGAAACTAAATCTGTTATTCTCAGCTCAATCATTTTTTCATAGCTCACCTTACCTGCCTTTGAAGTACATGACACACCCAGATTTCTTCTTGGAGAGGTACAATTGAATTCCTCAAATTTTTCTTCTAACTGTAAAAGAACTTGGCATTTGTATTATTCTGCTCAAGCTGCCAAAGCAGAATATCACCAACTGGGTAGCTTAAACAACAGAAATTTATTTTCTCACAGTTGTGGAGACTAGAAGTCTAATCTCAAGGCGCCAGCTCAGTTGGTTTTTGTTGAGATCTTTCTCCCTTGCTTGCAAGTGGCCACTTTCTCCCAATGCCTCCACATGACCTTTTCTTCTGTGTACACGCCTCATGTTTGTTTTTCTTTTTATGAGGACACCCGTCCTATTGGATTAGAACCTTACCCTTACAACCTCATTGAACTTCGCATGCATGCTAAGTTGCTTTAGTTGTGTCCAACTGTTTGTGACCCTATGGACTATAGCCCACCAGGCTCCATTTGTCCATGGGATTCTCCAGGCAAGAGTACTGGAGTGGGTTCCCATGTCCTTCTCCAGGAGATCTTCCCTACCCAGGGATTGAACCTGTGTCTCTTACCTCTCCTGCATTGGCAGGTGGGTTCTTTACCACTGGCACCACCTGGGAAGCCCATTTAACTTAGCTATTTAACTAAAGCCCATTTAACTAAAGATAAACTTCTTTAACAGTCCTATCTCCAAATACAGTCACATTGGAGGGTTAAGACTTCAACATAAGAATTTGAGGGAAACATAATTCAGTTCCTAACAGTATTCAGCTTCAAATCCTTCACATTTTAAATCATTTAGTTTTATATTTTTTAATTTAAAGAAATTTCTGAGTAGGGAGGATTATGGATAAATTTCTTTATGCTTATCCTATTTGCTAATATTTTTTTGCACTGAGTATGTGTTACTATGTAATTTTATGCCATTTTAAAAATAGCCAAGTCCAAACTGATTAGTAAGGGCATCAGTGTACGGCTCTCAGGAAAGCAAAAATAAATGGTGTTCAGCAGCTTCTGTGCATCAGAAGTCTGCGTTTCACTGGTAGATCCAAATGTTTACACACTCTGTGCCATTTGGTTGAGTCTAGCTCTATTCTGGCATCCTTTCGGATTCAAGGTGCTTCAAAAGAGGAAGGCTAGTGGTTAGTCACTTCATTCCCTTTGATAGCTGAAGGTATTGACAGTCATGATTTTCTGGCAGATTTCTGTGTGTGTACTATAAATAACTGCTTGGTTGACTTCCAGGGAATCCTGTGTCAGCCGTGGTCACCTGCAATCTCTTTGTTGTGCCTGCACTGAGAAAGATGCAAGGCATCTTGGATCCTCGGCCAACCATCATCAAAGCCAGGGTAACGTTTTCTAATGACCAGAAACCAAAACTGAAGCCTGATAACAAATAAGGATACGACTTTTTAACTGCCCCAAACTAACATCTAGAATTTTATATTGTTGTTATTCGGTCACTCAGCCACGTCCTACTCTGTGCGACCCTCTGCAGCACACCAGGCTTCCCTGTCCTTCACCATCTCCCAGGACGTGCTCAAACTCATGTCCATTGAGGCAGTTTTGAGGGAAAATGTGATTATATTCCTCTCTTTATGATAGAAAACAAAGGGAAAGGAGTCCCCTTTATTCCCTTCCCACATTATTCCACGACTCCTAAAGGGAATAATTTTCTTCAGCTAGAAGTTCATTTAGGAATGGATACGTAATGACAAAATGGTCAATAGAACACTAAACTAATACTAAACCCTACGGAAAGAGGGATAAAAATTCCCTTTTCCCTAGGTAAACTTACAGAGAATAGCAATTTATTTGATCACTTTTTCTGTGACCCCACTGATCAATTTTAAACAGTTGAGAAAAAGACAATCAAAGGACCAGAAAGAGACTCTAGTGAAACAGAAGGAAAAGGTGACCATATTGTTTGGAAAAGGACTACCAAGACTGAGGAGTTAGACCTGCAGTAAAAGTCACTCAGAAATTACAGTCCCCTTCTCACCACACTAACTTCAGCTTGATTTACTACTAGTCAACTAACTATGTAATATGGTTTCTGTGTGACTAGTGAACAATTTTCCTGGCAATTTAAACTAATACTCAGCCAGTGCTTTTCTTTAAGATTTACTGAGGTATAATTTATACACACAAATTGCACATATTTAATGTAGACATTTTGAAAAATTTGGATAAACACAAACACCCATGATACCATCACCACAGTCAAGGTACTAAACAACGTCCATCACCTCCAGAAATCCCCTTGTGTTCTTTGATTTGTTTGTTTCATGGTAAGAGCATTTAATGTGAAAACTATCCTCTTAAAGTGTTTTAAAATGCACAGTACCACATAACTATAGGTCATATACTGTGCAGCAGATGCCTTAGAACTAATTCGCCTTGCATAACTGAAACTGTATATCCATTGAGCAACAATCTCCCATTTCCTCCATCCCTCAGCTCCTGACAACCACTGTTCTATCCTTCGCCTCTGTGAGTCTCACTATTTTAGATATTTCCTGTAAGTGGAATCTGGCAGTACTTTTGTAACTAGCTTATTTCACTTGGTATGATGTCCTCTAGGAATATCCATGTTGCCTCATGGGAAACAGTATGGAGTTTCCTCAAAACTTAAAACTACCATATGATCCAACAATCTCACTTTTGGATATATGTCCAAAAGAATTGAAATCAGGATCTCAAAGAGATATTTGCACCCCACCATCTGTTGTAGCATTGTCCTCTATCACAAAGATAAGGAAGCAACCAAATTTCAAACAACAGATGAATAGATAAGGAAAATGATGTATATGTGTACAATGGAACATTATTCAGCTTTTAAAAAAGATTAGTCATTGATCATCACACGATATAATTGAATGCCTGTTTATGTGAGAATATTATGGCCTATAGACTGATTTAAAACAGATATTGAAAATGATAGAACTGTCTATGATTTATAAGAAGTGTAAGCCAGTTTTATTATTACCAGGAGATGAAAATTATAACTAGATTATAGAAACTTTGGGAAAATGAAGTTGAAACTGATCTGTACCAGCATGCATAAGAATTTTAATGTTACGTGATAAATTTCAGATGATCTAAAAGAAAAAAAAAATTTTTCAGATGATTTGTGGGGCAAATGAGCTCAAGCCCCTCTCTTTTAGACTAATGAAATCAGTGCTTGTAACTTCTCTGTACTTTTAAGAGTTAGTGTCAAGCTCCTTTAAAACCACTCTTTGGAAGCTTTGACAGGACTCAAACAGAGTCCAGGCCCTCAAAATCAGCCAGGGCCTAGAGCATGTCACCTGGGGCCTCCACTCAAATAGACTCCCCTTTTGTCATCTGTTTTCTCAGAAACTCTCTTCTCCAGTACGTGCAGCAATTAGTCCAACCTCTCCCCCGAGTCTCCTGGAGCTTTCACCTTCCCATATTATCACAAGCAAACATTCCAAACACGTTCAGGTTTTGGCAGTTGTCTAAAAGTCTTCTTTTGTGCCTGACCTCTTTGCATCAGTTGCTTTATTTCCATAATTCTTGATAATTTTATTTTTGCTTCAGCTGCTCACATGCCTGTCCTTTTCAATGCTGTGAAGTGCTCCATCTCAAAACTCACCAACTCTGGTATACAGTTCAAGAACAATGATGTTACCTACCAGTAGATATAAAAGAATTTAAACACCTCACCCTTTTTCCTCAGTCCATAAGCCCCTTCTGGCTTCAACCCTTTTTCTCACTCAGCCTAAATCCTATAGTGAATCACTTCCACTTTTTCTAACACCCTCAATTTTTTTTTTTTTTTGCCTTTCCTTCCTTCTACTACAATCACTCTAAGAATCCACAAAGTTGAATCAGTTTTCCCTTTTTTGTCCTTCACTTTTATTCCCAGGGCACTGAGTACAACTGGAGAAGAGTGTACATCTGTTCGAGTTATCACTTCCAATTTACAAATCTCAGGAGGGGCCAAAATTACCCTTGAAGAACCTTGGTATATCTTGTGGATCAGCTTTCTCCATTCCTTACTCCAGCCTTCCAGATCTTCACCATTCTCCTAACGTCCCTTCCACTGTCCGCATCCCCTGTGTTTTGTAGCCAAATGAGCCTGATTTGAATAATGGCACCAACATTTGATGGTTTCTCTTCCTCTAATCTTGCTTCCTTTTAAATCCCTTTTCTATCTAACTAATCATTGTCAGCACCTCCAATTAAAATTCTTCAATGCTTCCCATGACCCCAGGGTTAAATTCACACACTCAAGTGAGCATAGGAGGCCCTCCATCCCAAGGCCTGTTTTCCCTCCAGTGTTACCTGCTTCCCATCCTGCATTCTGACCATGCCAAGCTTTTTACTCCCTCAGGATGAGCATGAGATCACCTTCCTAGGAGGTTCTCCCCTAATCACCACCTTCTCTTTTCTCAGCTTAAAAAATTCCTTAATCATAAGACTCGGGCATCATCATGCCCTCTTGAATCCTTTCCCAGTGTCCCTAAGAACGCTGATTATTTACTTCTTTGTGCCCTTTTATACCATATAAATGGCTCCATAACAACATTATTACACTATAGTTAGAACTGGACATGGAACAACAGGCTGGTTCCAAATAGGAAAAGGAGTACATCTAAGCTGTATATATTATCACCCTGCTTATTTAACTTATATGCAGAATACATCATGAGAAACGCTGGGCTGGAAGAAGCACAAGCTGGAATCAAGATTGCCGGGAAAAATATCAATAACCTCAGATAGGCAGATGACACCACCCTTATGGCAGAAAGTGAAGAGGACCTAAAAAGCCTCTTGATGAAAGTGAAAGAGGAGAGTATAAAAGTTGGCTTAAAGCTCAACATTCAGAAAACTAAGATCATGGCATCTGGTCCCATCACTTCATGGGAAATAGATGGGGAAACAGCAGAAACAGTGACAGACTTTATTTTGGGGGCTCCAAAATTACTGCAGATGGTGATTGAAGCCATGAAATTAAAAGACAATTACTCCTTGGAAGGAAAGTTATGACCAACCTAGACAGCATATTAAAAAGCAGAGACATTACTTTGCCAACAAAGGTCTGTCTAGTTAAGGCTATGGTTTTTCCAGCGGTCATGTATGGATGTGAGAGTTGGACTGTAAAGAAAGCTGAGCGCCAAAGAATTGATGCTTTTGAACTGTGGTGTTGGAGAAGACTCTTGAGAGTCCCTTGGACTGCAAGGAGATCCAACCAGTCCATCCTAAAGGAGATCAGTCCTGGCTGTCCATTGGAAGGACTGATGCTGAAACTGAAACTCCAGTATTTTGGCCACCTCATGCGAAGAGTTTACTCATTGGAAAAGACCCTGATGCTGGGAGGGATGGGGGGCAGGAGGAGAAGGGGATGACAGAAGATGAGATGACTGGATGGCATCACCGACTTGATGGACATGAGTTTGAATAAACTCTAGGAGTTGGTGATGGACAGGGAGGCCTGGCGTGCTGCGATTCTTGGGGTCGCAAAGAGTTGGACACGACTGAGCGACTGAACTGAACTGAACTGATGCTAGATAATTCTTCGAGGTTACTTCTCTAAAAGATGAACAGGACAAAGAGGAAAGACAAAATATTCTCCCCTTTTTTAGTTAACAAATTTTGTTTTTTATAGCACATCCAGGTTCACAGCAAAATTAAGCAGAAAGTACAAAGTGTTCCTGTATTAATTTTCCTCCCTGCCCCATACACACACACAATCTCCCTGACTGTTGACATCCTGTACCACAGTGGTACATTTGTTACAATCAGTGAACCTACAGTGACACATTCATTATCCCCCAAAGTCTGTAGTCTACATTAGGGCTCACTCTTGCTGTTGTGTATTCCATTGGTCTTGAAAAATGTACAATTACATGTATTGACCCCTGGGTTGGGAAGATCACCTGGAGGAGGGCATAACAACCCACTCCAGTATTCTTGCCTAGAGAATCCTATGGACAGAGGAGTCTGGCAGGCTACAGTCCATAGGGTCACAGTCAGACACGACTGAGTGACTTAGCACATATCATGCACCATTGTAGTGTCATACACTTTCACAACCCAAAAACCCTCTGCACTCTGCCTGTTCATTCCTCCCTCCCTACTAACCCTTGGTCTTTTTACTGTCTCCATAGTTTTGCCTTTTCCAGAAGATCATATTTTTGGAATCATGCAGTATGTAACCTTTTCAAACTGTCTTCTTTCACATAGTAATATGAATTAAGTTCCCTTCATGACTTTTCATGGCTAGATAGCTCATTTCTTTTTAGCACAGAATAATATTCCTTTCTCTGGATATGCCACCGTTTATCCACTCACCTACTGAAGGGCATCTTTGTTGCTTTCAATTTGGGCAATTATGAATAAAGCTGCTAAACATATTTGTGTGCAAGTTTTTGTATGAACATAAACTTTCAGTTCACTTGGGTAAATACTAAGTTAAGGAATCTGATTACTAGGTTGTATGATAAGATATACCTAGTTTTGTAAGAAATGCCAAAATGTCTTCCAAAGTAGCTGTACCATTTTGCATTCCTGCCCCAGTGATGAGTCCCTGTTCTTCCACATTCTCAACAGGATTTGGTGTGGCCAGTGTTTTGGATTTTTGGCCTTTCTAGTAGATATCTTGTGATATCTCATTGTTTTAATTTGCAGTTCCCTGTATGATGTTGAAGATTTTTCATATGCCTACTTCTCATATATGTATCTTCACTGATATAGTGCTCAGTTCTTTTGCCCAGTTTTTAATTGGATTGTTCATGTTCTTACTGTTGAGTTTTAAGAATTGTTTTTTATTTTGGATAACAGGTCTTTATCAGGCATGCTTTGTACAAGTGTTTTCTCCCAGTCTGTGGCTTTTCATCTCACTTCATTGACTTTTCTTTTTTTTCTTTTTCTAAGTCTCTCCATTAGATATTTACATGTAGAGCATACCATATAAGACCACACCAAATAATACAGTGTTATCTCTTGAGTGACTGCTATGTGCCAGAAAAATACTCAAAGGAAGCAGAGGATTCCTAGTCCATAGCTCACTGCCCAATTTTGAATGAGTAGAAAAAAAAGTAAAACATCCACAATTTGCAATGTTCTTCCACCAAAATATATGTGGTACATCATTATTATGTATGTACCATGGTACATCATTATTTTAAGCCCTGATGCTCATAGTAAGTAGGTGCTTTCTTAAGCTAACTGATGTAATATACCAGAACTATAATGTCAGTACAACTAAATATATTAGTGAATAAAGTATTCTGCATTTCAGTAAAATACCACAAAACCCTGATTAGCTTCATCTCTTGCTACAAGAGGAACAGCTCTTTGTGAGGCTGTGAAAAAAATTCATTCACTTCAAAATGATGTAGTTCTTGTTTATTAAATTAGCATAAATATACTCCTTTAAAACAAACAATCCCGTTTTGTAGATGAACAAACAGGTATGGGGAAGCAAAATAACTTTCCAGTTCAGCATACCAGTTAACAGTCAGGCTGGGAGTAGAACCTGGGTGCTGGTATCTTCACAGTCTAGTATCTGCTGCACTGCACTGCAGTGAGCCAGTCAGCGCCATTGCTGGGGAGAAGCTTAAACATGTAGCAAATGACATGACCATGTGAT
The DNA here is from genome assembly GCF_963930625.1 of Muntiacus reevesi. Taxonomy (NCBI): domain Eukaryota; kingdom Metazoa; phylum Chordata; class Mammalia; order Artiodactyla; family Cervidae; genus Muntiacus; species Muntiacus reevesi. The sequence continues at coordinate 75,999,080 of NC_089255.1, forward strand.
AGTTCTTATGGCTTAGAACTGGAAAACACACATACCCATGGGGAGAGGTTGAAAGACAGAGATATTTTTGTCCTCAGGTAAGCACAGAATAAATTAGGAACAGGGGCAAGTTATCTCCCACAGTAGATACGAAATAGGGTATAAACATAAGTAATATCACATGAGAGTTGAGTGTGATTTAATTAAGGAGAAACACCCTTTAATTGAATGTTAGTCTCGATTCCAGAGAGAAAGCCTAATTAGAATAATTGTTGTTGTTCAGTCACTCAGTCATGCGTGACCCTTTGCAACCCCATGGACTGCAGCACACCAGGCCTCCCTGTCCATCCCCATTTCCCGGAGCTTGCTCAAACTCATGTCCATTGAGTCAGTTTGCCATCCAACTATCTCATCCTCTTCTTCTATCTTTCTTTTCTGCCTTCTATCTTTCCCAGCATCAGGATCTTTTCTAATTAGTCACGTCAGGTAGCCAAAGTATTGGAGCTTCAGCTTCAGCATCAGTCCTTTCAATGAATATTCAGGATTGATTTCCTTTAGGATGGACTGGTTTGATCTCCTTGCAGCCCAAGGGACTCTCAAGAGTCTTCTCCAACACCACAGTTCAGAAGCATCAATTTTTCTGCACTCAGATTTCTTTATGGTTCAAATCTCACATCCATATGTGACTACTGGAAAAACCATAGCTTTGACTATATGAACCTTTGTTGGCAAAGTAATGTCTCTGCTTTTTAATACACTGTGAAATATTACTCATTCATAAAAAAAATGGAATAACACCATTTGCAGCAACATGGATAAGCCTATAGATTATCATACTGAGTGAAGTAAGTCAAACAGAGAAAGACAAATATCATGATATCACTTATGTGTGGAGTCTAAAAAAAGTACAGATGAACTTACCTACAAAACATAAATAGACTTACAGATATAGGAAACAAGCTTATGTTTACCAGGGAGTAAGGAGGTTGTGTTGTTGTTGTTTAGTTGCTAAGTTGTATCCACCTCTTCTGCGACCTCTATCCGTGGGATTTCCCAGGCAAGAATACGGCGTGAGTTGCCACTTCCTTCTGCAAGGAATCTTCCCAGCCCAGGGATCAAACCCACATCTCCTGCCTTGGCAGGCAGGTTCTTTACCAGTGAACCACCAGGGAAGCCCACCAGAGAGTAAGGATAGGGAAGGGATAAACTGGAAGATTAGGGTGACCTACACACACCAGTATGTATCTAGTATATATAAGATAGATAACTAATAGGGACCTACTGTATAGCACAGGGAACTCTACTCCATACTCTGTAATGGCCTGCATGGAAATAAATCTAAAAATGAGTCTATATGTGTGCAACTGGTTTGTTTTGTTTTACACCTGAAACTAACACAACATTATAAATCAGCTGTACTCCAATGAAAATCTAAAAAATGAAAGAAAGTAACTGTCCCTTTTATATTTAAGTATATGAATGAGTTGCTAAATTAGCACTGCAGTAAATCTGTTTACTGGATGCATGGATGGATAGATGGAAAAAGGGATGGGGAGATAAATGTATACTGAGCTTGTTTGTTGAGGTCTACCTCCTTTACTTTCAGTGTTAAAATATCTGCCTTAATTTCTCAATTCATAGGTCAAATTAGACTTCAAAAGTAGATTTTGTGTTTTTCATCTACCGTTTTCCCTACTGCAAATACCAACTTCTTAGCCTCCTTTTCTGTTTTTATCAGAGCAACCCAACCTCTGGACTTCCTATATTAAGAACATAAGGTGGCAGTGGTGGAGACAGCAGAATGCCAGGATATTTCCCTGTCCATTGTACTCTTTGCATGACCACCACCACCCTATAGTTTTGAGAGATGATCAAGTTTAAGAGTGATTGAGTTTGTTTTCCTTTCCTCTATTTTCTTTAGTTATCATGTGATGTAAAGCTGGATCCTCGTCCGGAATACCATCGGTGTATACTGACTTGGCATCACCAAGAACCACTCCCTTGGGCACAGAGTACAGGTTAGTCCTTCACACCTGCAGGTATCTCTTTGCACCCCTTCTGTTAAAAGACAAATTTATGTGTAACCACCTTCCTTGAGTATGCCTAACTTTGTAATTATTGTACATTTTCCCTTCTGAGAGAGTAGATGTTAAGTTATTCCTAAACAGTGAGACATAACAGGGCAAGAGTAAAGAAGACTAATTATTGTTTAGTTATGCCTTGGAACTGTATCTCTAGACAAACGTTTGAAATACAAATCTAGAAGTACAGAAGATTTTTATCTGTTTGTTCAACCAGTAAATTCTAAGCATAACTTTGGTTTTAGGAAAAGGAGGGGACTGTGACTATGCCATGCTGAAATGTGACATTAAAACCCAATTAGAGTGTGATTCTCTCTAAGGACTCGGAAATCAACTTGGATAATTGAGTTCTGTAGTTACCTGATATAGACTTTAAATTTTTATCCCCAACTTCTCTAGTCATATTTTACCTGACTTTTGATGCAATTCCAGAAAAAATTTAAACAAAGATCCTACTAAGTGCAAATATCAGTTAGCACAGTGAGTAAGTATGTGGGCTTTGCCATCAGAGATTGCTTGCAAATTGGCCACCAACTAGTTAGTAGGACCATAGGCAAGTTACCTAACCTCTTTTGTGGTGTCGAGAATTAAATAAAGTAGTTGAGTAAAATGCCTACCACCTTGTCTGGTACTTAAGTAAATACAAAATAAATGGTAGCCACTGCTGTTATTATCATACTTATTTTAATAGGTTTTAAAAACCTCTCTTTTAGACACACATCACACGTTACCCTGAATTGAGAAATTCAATGGCATTTTCCATAGCGCTGTAAAATTTTGGTTTCATTCTCTCAAACAATAATTTTTAATGTTTATTTTTTAAAGTTCAGTGAGAAGATAGTAGGATACAGTAGCTAGGTCACCTGAAAAAGATACTGGGAAGTCTGATCATCTTTCTTCCTCTTGAAGACCTGTGTTTCTGTTCATCGGTTTTTATTTTGAGAAGAACTACAAGGGCTCCACGTGCATACTCTGTGATGCTGCTGCCGCTGTAATAAGGTATTTCCTCCTAGGTAATCAGATGAGCAGCCGTCTGATGAGCATGCGCAGCGCCAACGGATTATTGATGCTTCCTCCAAAGACAGAGCAGTACGTGGAGCTCCACAAGGGCGAGGTGGTGGACGTCATGGTCATCGGACGGCTATGATGGTCACCAGTGGGAGAAAGCTTTGATGCATGTCCACATATCATTGACTGTATCCTGTAATATGCAACGGCACAGCTAGTTTTTCTGATTTGGATAAAAGTTGATCTGTATAGTCAACATCTTGAACTATATTTCAAAAGAATTTAAATACCTTTTAAAGAAAAAACACCTAAAAATAAATCTTAACAGACAACTCTATTCTGATTATATCAAAGCAAATTTTTCCTTTCTTGCAAATTGCTTTGTGTGTTCAATGCTAGGTCTGATAGCGATAGCTTTTAGTAGACAGCAGTAGGTGCCTGCAGAACTTGTGTTTTTCTCATCTTTAAAATACAACTACTTATGCTCTTAAATCAAGGCTGTCTGCTTATTTATACTAGCGTAGGCAACACTTGGATTTCCCTTCTTAGTATGCTTCATAACTGCTTTACAGAGAGCTTCCGCTTGTTCTTGATCATGTATCGTGTTTATGTGCACAGTGCCAAGCAAAGAGTGACTGGGTGGCGGCCCTGCCCTGCCTCCAGGAGAGCCATCCCTGCAGAGCGTCGGGGGAGGAGCAGCTCTCATCCCAGTAGCCTCGTGGCACAGTACTCTTGGGCAGTAACTGGATACCTTTTATTTGAACAAACAAACTGGGGGGGAAAATGCTTCCTTAAGTGCTGACAGCCTTTTTAACCAATACATTTAAAATTGTACAGAACAAAAAATAAAATCAAAGACTGATCTTGTACAGATATTAGTGTTACCAGCATTCATGTGGAAATCAAGAGCAAAGAAAAAACAATGTTAAACAACTCTGTACCATAACATTTTCTGTAATGATACTGAAACTTAATGAATAAAAAAAAAAATCCTTGGTCATTATTTAAAATCCATTGTGTTGGCCTTGTTATTTAGAAAAAGAGAGAGAAGATAATCATGCCATTCCGATGGGGTGCTGCTTGGATAAAAGCAATAGTTAAGATGGCTTAGCAAGGTGAAGTGGTATAAAGTAGTTTTTTTTAAATATAGGGTAGTCTATATTTTACTGTAGCATTGTGCAAAGATAGACTAGAAAGTAGGAAAGAATCTGCAGTTGGTCTGGTCTTCCAAGCCATAGCTGGAGAAACTCAGTTTTTCTTTCAGATGTCATAGAAACACGTCAAACATCTACAGTTTTTTGGAATAGGAGGGTAAATAAGTAATGAACCATAAAATTGCCAATGAGTACCTGGACTTTTTTTTATCATGATCAGAAGTAAGAAATGGGAAAAATCTATATGACCACAGAAAATACAACAATTAAAATATATGCTGTCCACAATGGCTTCTTTAACAAAAACTTAAGGGCACTTTTCAAACAGTGGTAACCCAGAACATTAATATACTGTAGAGTATAGTTAGTAAGCCAAACAATAAACATTGGTTTACTAGTAAACAAGAAGCTAAATGATGGTGATGAATAAAGTCAAGTTGTGAACAATAAATATTTGATACTGATACTTGATATTTCCAAAGTTGAAAATAAAATGTTCTATATTTTAAATGTATATTTTCAATTTAAAAATATAAGGTTAATTGAGGTCAAATGAAAACCCATGCAAAGATTTCTTTACCTACATTCATCCAAGAAACATCTATGAAGCATATACTGTGTGCTTGAGTATAAGGTCCAGCATGCTATTACTATTTACAAGGATGAATAGGGATAAAGCTGACATTATAATCCATCGAGAAAAATTTTAAAACGTGCAACTAAGCATAATATTTGACATGTTTGATATTTCATAGTACAGGATAGAATTGTAGAATGTGATTAATGCTGTTAATATAGTTCAGATTTAAAGAGTTGGAGGTGTTCAGATGGGAACCTTTTTAAGATAAGATTTCAAGGGGTAAGAAATTTTAGTGGGTCTTGAAGGAAAGGTAGAATTTTAAAGGTGATAATGCAGAAAGAGGGTATTCCAGAAATAGAATTATGTATAATTAATAATAATGTTTATTTTTATTACAAAATGTAAGACCCACAAGGACAATGATTTTTGTTTGTTTTGTTTACTGACATCCCCAGGTCCTTAGAGTTTCTGGCATATGTACATTAAGTGTAGGCATATGTAACTATTTATTCCATGAAACATATTATATGGAGTTTATGATGTGCCATTCCCTTTTCTAAGTAGTCTTCATATGTTTCATATTCACAGCAATGTTGTGTTACTATTCCTATTACAATGAGAAAACTGAGGCACAGAGAAGTTAGGGAACTTCTCCATGGTGACATAGCTAATAAGAGGAGGAGCCAGGATTCAGACTTAACAAGCTGGCTTCAGAATCCATATTCCTAAAACTCAGCCATAGAAACAGAAAGTTGATATATTTGTAAGACCAAAAAGTACATGTTTGAGGCCCAAACTATTAAGTTCTCAAATGCCAGGTTAAGGAGTCTAGATTTTCTAGAAACAATTAGACCACTAGCGATTCTTGATCACGGAAGCATTAGGCTCAGAGCCTTTTTTTTTTTTTTTTTTTAATTGCTCTGACAGCACTGAATAGGATAGATTGGATTGGGGAAAAAACTGGAGAGAGACACCAATTAAGAACTGATTGTGACTGTGCAGGTGAGGAGTGATGACAGCCTTAACTATAGTGGTGGAGGTGATGGTGATGGGAAGGTCATGACAGCTGAATGCACCTTTGAACAGGAAAAATTGAAAGAATTTTATGACTGATTGAAAGTTTTGGAAAGGAAGTTAGACAAAGAACATGAGTCAAAGTCTCTTGTCATAGCTGACTGGGAACATGTTCAACAATTAACCAAAAACTGAAGTCAGAAAAGTGGATTTTCTGCAGGAGCTGGTAAGTTTAGACATATGTTTGAGATGCCAGAGGAGCACTAAGGTAGCCATGTCCTGCTGGCATTTGAAAATATAAGTTAGGAGTTCACAAAAGAGATGCTGGCTGAATGTAATCTTGGGGATCACTCACATAAAGGTGATATTTGAAATGTAAGGGTAAATAGGGAAATTGATCAAAAAAGGACTTGCCAGTAAGACAGGCTTGCGGAGCTTCTTATTTTGGAGTGTTGCTGGAAAAAGCCATGAATGGAATGAAAGGAAAAGCAGTTTGTAGAAGAGATGTAACAGGGTGCTGCAGTATCGCAAAACCAGGGAAGAGAGTTTCAAGAAGGAAGGATGTGTGTTAGTTGGTAGATCGTGTCCGACTCTGCAACCCCATCAACTGTAACCCACCAGGCCACCCTGCCCATGGAATTCTGGAATGAGTACCCATTTCCTTCTCCAGGGGATCTTCCTGACCCAGGGATGGAACTCGGGTCTCCTGCATTGTGAGCAGGTTCTTTACCTCTGAGTCACCAGGAAGAATAATCAACTGTCAAAAAGAAATGTCAATGAACATTGGGGTGCACATGTCTCTTTCAGATCTAGTTTCCTCGGTGTGTATGCCCAGAAGTGGGATTGCTGGGTCATATGGCAGTTCTATTTCCAGTTTTTTATGAAATCTCCACACTGTTCTCCATAGCGGCTGTACTAGTTTGGATTCCCACCAAGAGTGTAAGAAGGTTCCCTTTTCTCCACACTCTCTCCAGCATTTATTGCTTGTAGACTTTTGGATAGCAGCCATCCTGACTGGCATGTAATGGTACCTCATTGTGGTTTTGATTTGCATTTCTCTGATAATGATGATGTTGATCATCTTGTCATGTGTTTGTTAGCCATCTGTATGTCTTCTTTGGAGAAATGTCTATTTAGTTCTTTGACCCATTTTTTGATTGGGTCATTTATTTTTCTAGAATTGAGCTGCAGGAGTTGCTTGTATATTTTTGAGATTAATCCTTTGTCTGTTGCTTTGTTTGCTATTATTTTCTCCCAATCTGAGGGCTGTCTTTTCACCTTGCTTATAGTTTCCTTTGTGGTACAAAAGCTTTTAAGTTTCATTAGGTCCCATTTGTTTATTTTTGCTTTTGTTTCCAATATTCTTGGAGGTAGGTCATAGAGGATCCTGCTGTGATTTATGTCGGGGAGTGTTTTGCCTATTTTCTCCTCTAGGAGTTTTATAGTTTCTGATCTTACATTTAGATCTTTAATCCATTTTGAGTTTATTTTTGTGTATGGTGTTAGAAAGTGTTCTAGTTTCATTCTTTTACAAGTGGTTGACCAGTTTTCCCAGCACCACTTGTTAAAGAGGTTGCCTTTTTCCCATTGTTTATCCTTGCCTCCTTTGTCGAAGATAAGGTGTCCATAGGTTCGTGGATTTATCTCTGGGCTTTCTATTCTGTTCCATTGATCTATATTTCTGTCTTTGTGCCAGTACCATACTGTCTTGATGACTGTGGCTTTGTAGTAGAGTCTGAAGTCAGGCAGGTTGATTCCTCCAGTTCCATTCTTCTTTCTCAAGATTACTTTGGCTATTCAAGGTTTTTTGTATTTCCATACAAATTGTGAAATTATTTGTTCTAGTTCTGTGAAAAATACCGTTGGTAGCTTGATAGGGATTGCATTGAATCTATAGATTGCTTTGGGTAGTATAGCCATTTTGACAATATTGATTCTTCCAATCCATGAACACGGTATATTTCTCCATCTGTTTGTGTCCTCTTTGATTTCTTTCATCAGTGTTTTATAGTTTTCTATGTATAGGTCTTTTGTTTCTTTAGGTAGATATACTCCTAAGTATTTTATTCTTTTTGTTGCAATGGTGAATGGTATTGTTTCCTTAATTTCTCTTTCTGTTTTCTCATTGTTAGTGTATAGGAATGCAAGGGATTTCTGTGTGTTAATTTTATATCCTGCAACTTTACTATATTTGTTGATTAGCTCTAGTAATTTTCTGGCACTGTTTATAATAGCCAGGACATGGAAGCAACCTAGATGCCCATCAGCAGATGAATGGATAAGGAAGCTGTGGTACATATACACCATGGAATATTACTCAGCCATTAAAAAGAATTCATTTGGATCAGTTCTAATGAGATGGATGAAACTGGAGCCCATTATACAGAGTGAAGTAAGCCAGAAAGATAAAGAACATTACAGTATACTAACACATATATATGGAATTTAGAAAGATGGTAATGATAACCCTATATGCAAAACAGAAAAAGAGACACAGAAGTACAGAACAGACTTTTGGACTCTGTGGAAGAAGGCGAGGGTGGGATGTTTCAAGAAAACAGCATCGAAACATGTGTATTATCTAGGGTGAAACAGATCACTAGCCCAGGTTGGATGCATGAGACAAGTGCTCGGGCCTGGTGCACTGGGAAGACCCAGAGGGATCGGGTAGAGAGGGAGGTGGGAGGGCGGATCGGGATGGGGAATACATGTAAATCCACGGCCGATTCATGTCAATGTATGACAAAACCACTACAATATTGTAATGTAATTAGCCTCCAACTAATAAAAATAAATGAAAAAAAAATGTCAAGAAGGATGAAGGCTCAAAAAGAATCTACTGATCAGGCATCATTTGTGAGCTACAAGAGTGCAATTTCAGTCATGAGTGGAAGGCAAAAATCATATATCTAAATAGAAATCATGACTGAATTATTTGAAACATGGGCATGAGAAAAGAAAGACAGACACAGGATGGTGGCTTGAACCAGTAACAAGATGGGGGAAAGATTTTTGTTTGTGAGTTCTGAGAAAGGAGAAACAATAGTAGTGGGCATATAAAAGTTTGAGAGGAACATTCCAGATGGAGAAAGAAGAGGAAGGAAGAGTTGCATTTAAGGATCCTGATGGCCCATTTAGACTGGAGAAGAAAAGGAACATTTTTCCTTCTGAGTTAGAAAAGGTAAAAAAAAAAAAAAAATACACATTTGAAGTAGATTTAAGGAAAATTTAATTGTAAAGTAAAGATCGATAATTCCACTTGACACAATGAAAATCCATGTCATATAATCTATTTGCATTTATTTGAGCAAAATTAATTTAGAATGCCAAATGCCAGGCTGCATGAAGCACAGGTTGGAATCAACATTGCCAGGAGAAATATCAATAACTTCAGATATGCAGATGACACCACCCTTATGGCAGAAAACAAAGAGGAACTGAAGAGCCCCTTGATGAAGATGAAAAAGGAGAATAAAAAAACTAACTTAAAACTCAACATTCAAAGAACAAAGATCATGGCATTCAGTCCCATCACTTCGTGGCAAATAGATGGAGAAACAAGGGAAACAGTGACAGACTTTATTTTCTTGGGCTCCAAAATCAGTGCAGATGGTGACTGCAGCCATGAAGTTAAAAGACGCTTGCTCCTTGGAAGAAAACTATGACCAACCTAGACAGCAAATTAAAAAGCAGAGACATTACCTTGCCAAAAAAGTCCATCTAGTCAAAGCTATGGTTTTTCCAGTAGTCATGTATGGACATGAGAGTTGGACCATAAAGAAGGCTGAATCCTGAAGAACTGATGCTTTTGAACTGTGGTGTTGGAGAAGACTCTTGAGAGTCCCTGGACTGCAAGGAGATCAAACCAGTCCATCCTAAAGGAAATCAGTCCTCAATATTCATTAGGAGGACTGATACTGAAACTGAAGCTTCAATACCTTGGCCACCTGATGTGAAGAGCCTACTCGTTAGAAAAGACCCTGATGCTGGGAAAGATTGAAGGCAGGAGGAAAAGGGGACAACAGAGGATGAGATGGTTGGATGGCATCATTGACTATGGACATGAGTTTCAGCAAGCTCTGGAAGATGGTGAAGGACAGGGAAGCCTGGCGTTCTGCAGTCCATGGGGTTGCAAAGAGTTGGTCACAACTGAGCAACTGAGCAACATTTTAGAATTATGCATATATCTCTTATTATGATTGATTGTCTTAGTATTATAGTTGATGTTTAAATAAAAGATTGTAAAATAAGTGCTATTAAGTGATGATGCATGTTACAGCAAGTTGATTCTTTGGGTGGCTTTTATTTTTGAAGTTATTTTCTAACCAACAAAACTTTCTGGACCTAACCCATAACCAACTCCTGATCTTCATGAAACCCTCATAGGTAAGTTATTATCATTCCTAGTTATAGAAAGTGGGGATTTATGTAAGTATAAAATTCAAAGAAAATAAATTGTATATCTTGTTATCCCAATGATGATGGATCTGTGTTAAATAATGCCTTGTATTCTAACAGGCTTATAAGAAGCATGAACCTCCACTCTCTGTTATAGAGTTGCATTATTATAGAGTTCATTAATAACTTGACTTAGAACCAAGAGGTTAAAAATTTGCTCAATTCTGGCAATTTTTTTTTTTTTGCAGTCAGCAATATTTCTCCTGTAGTCTTTTGTAATAGTTCAATAATTTATTTAACAAGCATATATTAAGTTCTTACAGTATGCCAGGCTCCATGATAGACTCCAGGGATACAATGATAAATGAGACAAAAGCTCTAGTATCCAAAAGGAGACAGATGATGAAAAAGCAAAAAAAAAAAAAAAGAAGACGAATTATGAGAAGTCTATGAAGAAAATCCTATTATATGTTAGAGAGTAACTGGATGAAGGCGTAAACAATCTTCAGTAGTGTCAGGGTCCAACAGTTAAGAAAGGCAGCAATCACACTGAGAGACTTTAGTGTAGGAGTACTAAGTTAAATTTGTGTTGGACATCTGGAAAAGCACAGAGAAAACACTGAGATGTCAGAGATAATAACTATGGGAAGCAGATACCACAGCTCGGGCTGGGGAGGTGGGAGGGAAAGGTTAGGATTATCAGAATCTGGAAGCTCATAGGTCAGACCCCTGGGAGGTAGGGCTCAACCCTCCAAGGAAAGGGCACTGCCCAGGTGTTGAATGGCTAGAACCAGTTGCCGTTGCCAGGGTGACACGCAGAGAATCAAAAACCAATCCGGAAGGAACATAAGTCCCTTCTTCCCACCCTCTGCTTTCCAAGTTCCCTGCAGTCTGATGCAGCCTATTGTTGAACCTAGCCAGAAGCCAGCTGGCAAAGAAAAAAAAGAAATGCAGTTGGCTGAGTTCCAGCCCCAGCACTCTATTCAGCACTGTGGAATACAGTGGTGGATTTGGCGCTGGGAGGCAGTCACTTGTCCAGGAATTGAGGAAAGGGTTCTCTAAGCAGGTGATATTTGTGCTCAGAGCAGAAAATAAGCCCCTCACGTTAACTGAGAGAAGAGCATTCAGAGGAAAGGGCTTAAAGAATACAACCCCAGAAAGGAGACTGAAGCATGATGAGGTAGGGGGCAGGATCTAAAATAAAGTTGGAGATGACTGAAGCCAGGATGAAGCAAGATCATGCTCACACATGTGTAGGCTCCTGGGTGTGATACTAAGTACACACACACCTGATGATATATGTCAAATAGCCTAATAGCATGGGGAGCCACTGAAGGTTAAAAAAAAAAAAAAGGCTTATTTAGTAAACACCTATTGAATAGAAGCCATCACTCTAGACAGGGACTCCTGCAGACAAGGAACCCACCCTCCCTGCCTCCTACAACTGTTCCTCTGCCTGTATTTTATTTCTTGGTTAATGGCACCACCATTTATCCGTTTCCCAAACCAGAAACGTCTGAGTCATTCTTTCTTCTCACTTCCCACATCCGATTAGTCACTAAGTTCTGTCAACTCTACTAATAGTTCCTACATTAACCCACTCATTTCTAGTCCCACTGCTACCATCTTAATCTGTACGCCTCTGGAATTGACCTCCCCAAATTCACCCTTCACGCTGCTACCAAAGTGGTTGATCCAGAGCATAAATCTCTCTGTGCTAAAACTCCGCATGAGAAAACTGCTGCAACAAATGAAATCCAAGCCCCAGTCAGGGCGGTTAAAGTCCTCCATGATCTAGCCCCTCTGTCATCCACATTTATTTATCCCCCTCCCACTTCACTCAACACCAGACCATTTGCAGTTTCCCCTTCGAACCATGCCTCAGCGCCTTTACTCAGGCTGCTAATCTTTCAAGATTAACCTTGAACACTAACTCTTCCAGAAACCCTTCCCTAAATCCCCAAATTGGACTAAGCGCCCCTTATCTGTGCTTCCACTTATTACTGCATCCCATTGGCATCACCCCTCCTCCACTTAATGATAGAGACTGTTCACCTCTGCAGCCCCAGCTTGATACAGTGCCTAGGAAATAGTAGGTTCTCGTTACTAAACTTACCAACAGAATTGACCTTGGATAGTACTCAGCAGGGAGCCAGAGACAGAACTTGACAAGAAAACTTCATATCCCATGCTTAGAACATGCAGCAGAGGGGACCCCATGCAGGCATGAGCAAGTGGGCACATCTCATTAGGGACAAGGGCAGAGGGCTAATTGGTATGGACCTCACTTCAACAGAGTGCTTCGAACTCAGAGCTATGGCATCATCTCCAAGAACAGTTACAAGTATGATTTAATACTCTGTGCATGTTAAAAAGGAGAAGGCAATGGCAGCCCACTCCAGTACTCTTGCCTGGAAAATCCCATGGATGGAGGAGCCTGGTAGGCTGCAGTCCATGGGGTCGCTAGGAGTCGGACACGACTGAGCGACTTCACTTTCACTTTTTACTTTCATGCACTGGAGACGGAAATGGCAACCCACTCCAGTGTTCTTGCCTGGAGAATCCCAGGGACAGGGGAGCCTGGTGGGCTGCCGTCTATGGGGTCACACAGAGTCGGACACGACTGAAGCGACTTAGCAGCAGCAGCAGCAGCATATTAAAAAACATTAATATTTTAAAGATGAATATTTAAAATATACCATGATTTTTATTTCCCTCTTTTGCTATTTCTTCATGTTTTAAGATACTGGTAGGGAAAAAAAAAATGGAAGTGAGAAAGGAAGCATTTCATCAAGACGTCAGAATTAGTAACAACAACATGGAAGAGGTGAGATCAGATTTATGCAAAAATGTTTCCTGGCCCTGATGCAGGAAGCACGGAAAATGGCCAATCATCATGCAACAAATATGCTGAATGAAGAAGTGAGTTACAAGAAATCTAGCCAATGATACTAATACAATTAGAAGAAGAATTTGTCCATCCAGAAGAGGGCATTCAGGATAGAAGCAGGAAAGGGAGTGTCTGAGGCAAAAATAAGAGGAAATCCTTTGATCTCACACATGTAGAGGCTGCCCTTATTGGCAGACTGAGCCAGTTATACATGGAGAGATATTACCAGAGTCTGCTGCCAGTAGACACCTCAATGATACATCCGGTCCTCAATTCTGGGAAAGCGGCCCTGATATATATCCTATGAGAGTGGATGCTGTAACCTCCCTGACCCCAGCACCTGGTCCCAAATGGAAGTTACAGTGCTTAAGGAAATAGAAACCCTATCATCCACTCAAAAACTCAGACGATATTTATTCTGAGATACGGAATGTTCTCTGAGCCCTGTGCAAAGCAAGTGTTTAAGCCTGCAATATGGTGACCCAAGTGAAGCGAATTCACCAAGGCAACACCCTCCAACCCAGAGTGGTTGGTTAGTATCCCCCTCGTGCTCTTCCACCCTCAGGAGTAGGTGAGGCTAGACCGGTAAGCACCTGCAGCCCTCTACCATAACACAAAGGTGAAGGATAGTCTGACAGGGAAGCCACACAGAAAAGCAAAGACAAATAATCACGCTGCTTCAAGAGGGAGGAGATCTTCAGAGAGAGAATACCGTGTGTTTCATTACATTGATTCATTCATCCAACAATTACTGGGTTGGGTGCCTACCACAGCCTGTGTCAGAATATACTAGAAGCTGAGGTATCAAGATGCTTTATGAAATTAAAAGATGCTTACTCCTTGGAAGAAAAGTTATGACTAACCTAGACAGCCTATTAGAAAGCAGAGACATCACTTTGCAAACAAAGGTCCATCTAGTTAAGGCTACAGTTTTTCCAGTAGTCATGCATGAATGTGAGAGTTGGGCCATAAAGAAAGCTGAGCGCCAAAGAATTGATGCTTTTGAACTGTGGTGTTGGAGAAGACTCTTGAGTGCCCCTTGGACTGCAAGGAGATCCAACCAGTCCATCCTAAAGGAAGTCAGTCCTGAATGTCCATTGGAAGGACTGATGTTGAAGCTGAAACTCCAATACTACGGCCACCTGATGCGAAGAGCTGACTCATTGGAAAGACCCTGATGCTGGGAAAGATGGAAGGTGGGAGAAGGAGACGACAGAGGATGAGAAGGCTGGATGGCTTCACTGACTCAATGGACATGAGTTTGGGTAAACTCTGGGAGTTGGTGATGGACAGAGAGGCATGCTGCATTCCATGGGGTCACACAGAGTTGGACACAACTGAGCGACTGAACTGAACTGAGGTATAAAGAGGCCTCTGCCCTCTAAGAATATCACCTTCTTTTGAAGTTTTTCTTCACAGAAGCCCAGAGTGGCTTAAATATTAGTATGTTTAAAGTCTCTGAAAATTGGGATGTAGTTAGATTGAAGGATAAATTATCACTCGAATGATAAATGATAGTGTTTTCAACCCCTCAGTAAGGTGTATTTTCCATGGTGATCCTGTGACTAAATGGTCTCTTCTCTCCAGGGAAGCCTGTGAAATCTTCACACAACCAGAACCGCAGCTCCGGAGCTGAGAGGGCTCCACAGGAGTGCTGGCGACGTCTAAGCCCAGGCGCTGCGTTCAGGTCTGCTCTTCACTTACTTCAGAGAGTATGTCAGCACTTTATGATGCGGGAGCCTGAGAACAATGCCCAGGGCCGCCTGGCCTCCTGTGTCCTTTTACTAAGTGGTTAGTTGCCTGCCCAGTAGACTGAAAGCACCTTCTGCCAGGGAAATGTGAGAAGAGTTGAACACGTGCTATCTGGAGACTATTCTCCTAGTAGACATCCGGGAGATCTCCAGAGATCTAATTCATCCTCACTTCTCCACAGTAAGTGCCTGCCTGCACTTTAGTGTGACCCTGAGGGAGAAGGAAAGGAGAGGTGAATGAACCCTCATAATCTGAGGGCAGAATGTCTTCCCTCTTTCCATCTTTCCCTCTTCCTTTATAGTTTCATTTCCTTCTGGTTTCAACCATAACAAGCAAGAAATCTCAGATTTTTAATTGACCTTCTCTGTTGAACTCCTTGAAAATAATTTGAGAGTTTGTTTGAAAAGTTTTCTGGATGATTTTTAAATTCCGATTTTTCAAACTGTTACCCCAGTTTTCTCCCATAAGTGACTGAATTGAATGAATTATGGAGATAGTCATTTTATATTATTCAAATGGGAGAGAAGATCTAGAACACAGGGTTTTTCTGTTCAAAGCTGAAAGGTTAGTTGGAGCCACATTGTCAGAAGAGAGGGGGCCCATAACAGATCGTCTCTCAGATTCAACTACAATTGTGACCTAGGATTGTGATGGACCAATCTAAAAATGTGTTTATTACTGTGTTAAGAATCTTGAGGGAAAATCTAAGTAAATGCTTTGCTTCAAAATGCTACAAGGAATGAATCTCCAAGCGCCAAGTAGTATTACAGAGACCAGCTCCGATATGTGACAGGTAAACCTATCATTCAAGAGCTTTCACACAATTACACAAACAACACACACAGAAGAAAAAGACAGGAGAATCTATATGGTCAGTACCTGGGTGTTCACTATGGAATTCTTTCAACTTTGGTGCAGCTTTGAAAATGTTTTATAATAAAATACCAGTGAGGGCAAAGCCTCCATGAAAGTTGTAAACAGCCAACACTTAGAACATTTTCAGGGACATGTATAGAAACCCTCTCTGATTTCAGTGGTCAGAAAAACTACCAAAACCACTTCCACATTGGCTCCCACTCTCTCCATTTCCCAATTTCCATTAAAACTCAAGCTGCCAAAGGTCCCAAAATTTCCCAGTAACCAATAACCACATCATCATCACCATCACAGGGTGAAGAGACCTCATAGCAATACTGTTTTTAGCACTAATAGGGCCTTAGTCTTTCTTGAAACATTACCCAGATCTGGGAGGTCCTAGTGACATCATGAAAGTCTAAAGCAAAGCTGAAGTAATTCTATCCCTGAAATGTTACAAGTCATTGCTTCTCTGTGCTTGGTTTCCGCATTAAAATCCTGGCATTAGTTTCTGGTGTGTAATCAGATTTAGTTTGGAATCTGTTTTGTTTTACTAAAAGTAGCCAACAATACTTTTCAGATGAAAATCTGTACTATAATTCTGCAGCAAAGTACAACCTGATGTAACTATCTGCTGAATTAATCTCCACTTAACTGGAACTAAAAAGAGAGAGAAACAGGAAAAACTGAGGAAGGGGATAAAGCACTAATTAAAAGGAATAAGGAATGCAAAGAATCTGCAAGTGATAGGATAAATTAGGGTTCATCTCAAATAGAACTAGATTCTTTTATGTTCTCCTTGCTCCACAGCACACAAATCACATTTATCTGTAATATCACTCCATATCTCACTTGCTTAATTAGATGTATAAGACAATTAATGTACTTGGTGAAAGGCATAGATTATTGGAAAAAATATAAACTTCGATGGTGAAAACTAATGCACCATCCTTGTAGGACATAATATAACAAAGGGTTCTGTGAATCTGTGAAATGATGCAGTGTTTCCACGGTGGCCTATAGCAACCCTACTTTATTTCTCTGCTTTAATTCACACATTAATTCAGCACATTTTATTGTAAATGCATAATCCATACATTCACTGACCGTTTAATGTGATTAAGCTATTTTTAATACTAAAATTTATTTTTTATTTGAGTTCTATATTGTAGCTAGACCTCTACTGCACATGTAATAGTAGTAAAGCAAAATAGTATGAACTTTCATAAAGAATTTGCATTTGCAACTCCTAAAATATTTTCATAGAATCTATAAATGTTCAGCTTATTAATATGATAATGCTATTGCCAATTTCCCCCACAACACCTCTGCTCTGACTTTTCATCATCAAGGCCATGTTCACATGATTTGTTCTCTGACAATTCAACAGTCACAGGATGATACAAAAGAGGTATAAATGCATTATTCATGTTTTACATTTATCCTGACTAAAAATTTATCCATGGATAATGATGAAAATGTTCCAATGTAAGATTAGGAGATTATGGTGCCAACTGCACAATTCTGTAAAGACACTAAAAATCATTGAATTGTACTAACCCTTTAAATGAGTGAAGTTGATGGTACATAAATTATATCTCAATAAAACTATTTGAAAAACCTATCCATGGATAAAATTATTAGGAAGACAAAAACCACCTGTGAAAGCCCAGCCCACACAAATTAGAGTTATTATGAATCACCAGAGTTAATAACATTATTTCTGTAAGGGTTGCTCATTGGCTGAGACGGCGGGGATCTGTGAGCGGGCTGCTCACCGTGGTCTCCCCACAAGAAAGCGCAGCAGGGGGCAGGGCCTCTTCACGGGGTGAGCTGTGAATCGTCTACTGCTCTTTAAGGGAGAATCTTTTCCCAAACGCCAGTTGAACAATCGGGTGCAATTTGTTCTGGTAAATCTTACAAGAGATTGTGATGTTCCATATAGGTCCACACTATGATTAGTAACTGCTGTTGTTTTTTTTTTTAAAAAACACTTATATTTAATGTCATGGGAAAATATTAGTATATATTACATATATGAAGCAATTTTAAAACTTCCAGTTTCACAGATATAAGGTATATATGGCTATGGATGTATATATGAGAGAGAGAGAGATACATATATATTGATATGGACAGAGCTATACCAAAACTTTTTTTTTATACCAAAACTTTAATACTATCTCTAGGTATTAAGAGTAAACCTAGTAAATAGTTAACAGCTGACCTTGCTTTTGAGCCACCAATAAAATGTGCTGTGTGCGTGCACAGCCACACAATTGGTTTCACAGAACAATTCATTCACTTTAAGTATTGTTAAATAGTGCTATCCCGACTAATTAACCGAGATAACTGAAGAGATTAGGGATGGGGGCTTTGGTGTACAAAGTGTTAATCTCAAACCACAGTTACAACAAAACTAGTTAACATTCAGCACACATTTATCAGCCATACACATAATCCGGAAGTACCAAAATATTTCCAGAGCAAGTGCTTAGCAACAAACAATTTCAAAAATCCTATCACATCAGAGAAGATAAAAGATTCTATTTCATCTCCTGCTCCTTGGCTGATCCCACCCTTTGTTCCACGGTTCAAAGCGGATGCGAGGGGCCAGGCCTGGTCTTGGTGGCCAGTCCCCTGGAACCCTTCCTTCCTCTCATTCTCTCCTCCCTCTCAGTGGCCCTGGATCCAAGCTGCTCCTGTTCCCCTGAGAGATCATCTGCCCTCTGGAGGCATTTTTCTCACATCCAGGGATTCTGGGGGCCACATAAATGCCAGCACTGGGAAAGGGCCACAGGGCGTGTACAGAGCAGTACGTGTTTGTGAACAAGACACACCCTCCAATATGTGGATGTTGTCACTTTGTCAGAGTGATCTTTTTTTAATGTGCACTTTATCACCCACTTCTGGATGAGCAAGAATCAACTACTGCATTTTGTCAAATCTAAAATCCATCATTTATAAGATATAATATTATTTTATGTGCCAATGAGAAGGAAAAATGCAGCTAATCATATAACTCAATGCTTTCTTACAGCTTGGAATTTTTCACATGGTATTTATCTATCACCCTCTGAGCCCTCATCCTCTGGGTGTTTCTTAGAGGAGTGCCCCACTCTAGTCTCTGGGACCTTCTTCCAAGCCTCTGTGTGCATTCTACAAGTTTTACACTGAAACTTCCTTAATCTTACCAGAAAGGGTCAACAAGAGACTTTAAGGTTTTCGTTAACATCACATTTTAAATGGCAATTAAATGTAACCTAGGTAGTACAACCTATGTATATAGTTTAACATGAACAACCATGACTAAGTCTAGGCACATGCAGCCAAGTGACAACCACCAGGAGATTTTGTCACCCTGGCCCCACCCCGCGTGCGCGCGCGCGCGCACACACACACACACATACACACCCCATGAAGAGTGATCACAAGACATACTCCATTTCAGTTTTTAAGCTGAGTAAAAATATGTTCCTTAGAATGAGTGAAACTTGGGAAATATGAAATTAACAGTGATGAAGCAGGAGCCCAGTCCAGCAAACAATGGGGAGATTATTCCTTTGGACACAGGGTCAGGGGTGGTGGATCAGTGTTCACTGTGCGGTAGCCATGCTGTCCAATGTTTTTTATGCATCATTGTGTCCTGTGGGCCCAACAGAGTTGAGGCAGATGGTTTTATCCTCATTTTACAGATGAGGAAGCTGATCTCAGAGATGGTAAGTAACATGCCAAGGTCACAAAGGAACAGGTGACAGAGCCCAAATACGAACCCAGATGTGTCTGACTCCAGAATCCTTTATATCCCCACCACACCAGTTTCCATGCTGGTCTTACAGCACTTGAGTTCTGAGAGCAATTACACTTGTAGTTGGCCTGGTCCCAAGTATTCCTGAAGGGGGTTACTTCAGAATTTTATGGAGAGGAAAAAGGATTGTCTACAGTGACTCATAATATATAGCATGAGAACTACACACTAGTGATGAAATGGTGAGATGAGTGTATGTAAGTGTATACACATACACAAACTACCAGTTGGGATTGTAGAGAGTTGAATGGGTGTTCTGGCTTTTTATAGGAGGAAAATACCCAGCTTCTCAGGACCCTACATTGCACAGTGGTTCTTTGAGTCTATATTACTAGCCACCTCATATTATCAAATATCCTCATTGACTATAGGAAACCAGGATTTCACTTATTTGGCAGTTTCAGGCCTGCTGCAAGCTACAGACTCATGACTGTCTGACTCTACTCACCAAAAGCCATGATCAAGACCATCAAAAACAGCTCAGTTCGAATAGAGACAGCAGCTCTCTGACCACTGATGTAGTTAATGGAACTCTTTCTAAGGCATGGCTCTCATGTGTGAAATGAAAGTATAGATTAGTGTTAAAATTTTCTTCCTTTATATATGTCTTATTGTCCATTTTTGTTTCCTTTACAAAAGACTTCATCATGAAAAAGAGGAAGCCCAAACTGAAGTGAGTTAAAATTTTACCTCCAAGAGGATTGCGGCTTGGCCCTGAGTTGAGGTAAGAGGTGATGATGCATATGCGGGTTAGGAAGGAACCACATGGAACTACTTCTCTTGATCTCTCTCGCCCTTTAGCTCTCCTTCCCAGGCTTTTCTTTTTTTTTTTTTTTTTTTAGCTGCACCAGATCTTAGTTTCGGTATATGGGACACTTTAGTTGCAGCATGCAAACTCTTAGTTGTGGCGTGTGAGATCTAGTTCCTTGATTAGGGATCAAACCTGGGCCCCCCACATTGGGAACACTGAGTCATAGCCATTGGACCACCAGGGAAGTCCCTCTAGGCTTTCTTTGTCTCTTTTCCTCTTCTGGGAAAGATAAGACGCTGTACTAAAGACATTGCTTACAGGGATCAACACTTCTAGACCTCAGGCAAGGACATGGGAACTGACAGAAGAGAGTCTGTCTGGGCTGAGAGAGACAAAGTAACATGACGCTCGCTCTGGGAAATGAAGGGTGAATAGCTGTGTGGTATTGCTGATGACCCTGACCTGAAAGCCTGCTGACCTTTGCTTTCCTTCCTCTGTCATACCTTTCTCTCATCTGAAAGTGCACTTTTCTTATGATTTCTTGTCATATCTGAGGAGATCTCTATATATTTAGGCCCCAAATAATCCAATTGATGCTTTCATCCATCTTCCCTCCTCCAACCTCTCATTCCTTCTTCCTTGTATTATTATTCCCATCTGTCTTTCCAAGCACTCAAGGCAGGACTGCACCTTAGGCGATGACATAAACTGCTCTCATCAGTCTGTGAGGTTCTGATTCGTGGTGTGGGGACTTAAAACCTCAGCTAAGTTACTTTCCCTCTCCAAGCCTCATGGTGTATAAAATGAGCATCTTAATAATGCTACTTCATAGTGCTTTTAGAATCAAATGAGACAGCACACATAGAGCTGTTACAGCGTGCCACAAAGCAAGAACTAAATAAATGTGGTTGATTATTGTTTTCCATCCTCTCTGTTTCACTTTGTCATTTTGTCTCTCTCTTTTATTCCTGAATGATCTTTCTTCTGTCTCATTCTATTTACATTTTGGCTCCTCTGGACTATGACTTCCTCTTGGCTTGTTTTACTTTGCCTGTGTTCATGTAAGATGCACTGAAGTTGGGGCGGGGAGGGGACATTGTGTTGTCAACAGCAGAAAGCCTGATGGGAAATTCCCAGAGTCACATATTCATGGGATGTCAAGCAGCAGTGGTCTCTGTGCCCCCACGCTCTGGCTGGGATGGAGATGAGATGTGTTCACTACCCTCTAGCTTGACCAGGAAAAGGAAGAGAAGGATCTCCGAGAAAGGACTGAGGTGGAAATAAGTATTCAGGGCTTACCACTTACCAATGAAGGACCCTTCCTCTGAACTAGCATGGAGTTTGTGAAGGGGAACAAGTGATCTTTTGAAGGCTTGAACAGAATTGCCTTCTGGGGCCTTGTTCCCTTGAACAGAATCCCAGAATTCTGTGATTTCTGGCAGATGAAAGATCAAATCCAATGACGTAGAGCCACTGTTGTCTGTTGAAGCAGTTGTGAAGAGAGAGCAGAGAGACAAGCAGGAGATGCACAGCTGTCAGTGACTAGATAGAATCCACTGTTCACTAAGCCTCAGTCATAGATGAACGGTCAGGAAGAAATGGTCTCAGGTTAGCATGATTTCGAAACTCTACTTACAATAAAAGGGCCTGAGACCTATGCAATATGGGAAGGATAATGGTAGCATTATTTAAGAAGATAGAAAATAATGGTTTGGGGAGGGAGATATATGCTGAGAGGCTTCCCCTCACCACCCTAACTAATTCCTGTTGCCAGCACCACACCCCAGACACTTTTTGTCACATGAACCTGATCCAGAGTCTTTGTAACCCTTACCATCCAACATTTTCTTTTTCACCTGCTTTACTCTGTCTCTGCAGAGAGAGTAACCTACATGAAAGTGAAAGCATTGGTTGCTCAGTCATATCCGACTCTTTGCAACCCCCTGGACTGTAGCCCTCCGTCCATGGGTTTCTCCAGGCAAGAATATTGGAGTGGGTTGCCATTGCCTTCTCCAGGGAGTCTTCCCAACCCAGGGATCAAACCTGGGTCTCCTGCATTGCAGGCAGATTCTTTACCATCTAAGTCAATAGGAAATATGTCTGAGGGCAGGCGTATTATCAGCCTGATTTAGATGGATCTCCAGTGCCCAGCACAGTGCCTGGAATATCACCAATGCTGATAAAATGTGTTGAATTAAAGAGTAAGTGAGGCAACTTAATTATTATGTTAAATGTTCTCTGTCTCTATTCATTGTACTTCCATTCCTTCATTTTCCTGAGGTTTATACGTAAGCACAATGAAGAAGAGTAACAGGAAATCTCCCACAAGGATCGACAAGCAAGATGACATCTGTGTCCCAGACTCCAAGGATGCAGGAGAGCTTCAAAATATGCTGAATGGAGGAGAATACGCCCCTTTTGTATCTCCTCCCATATTAGAGAGCAATTTTATCCAGGTAAATGATAATTAAACCCTGAATTAAGTTCCAATAACCTCAATAATTAATTTTCTCAAAGACAATGGAAAAGGTTGGAAAATTTGTTTTAATATTTTAAAAGGGACTGTGTGGTAGAATTAAAGGGGATAGTTTGGGAACTTCAAACAATCTAAACTAATTATAATGTAAAAGGAAATTTCATTTCAAATTTCCCCAACAAACTCTAACCTAGAAATTCTGTCCCAACTCTACTGAAATTATTCTATAATCTTCTCAAAATTACACAAAGAAAGTATAGTCATTTTTAGAATATTCTGCCACAGGAAAGCATTCAAATAACTCCTTTCTTAACTTAGGAGACATTTTAAAGAATAATATCTATGACACAACTAGGGATTAAAATGCATTTTCCTTCTTAGTTCTGAAGGAAAATAAACTTGTTAAATTGTATCAAGGAGAGAAGTTTCCTTCTCCTAAAAATGTACCTACATTATGAAGGAAACTACACTTCAATGCATTTGGGGGCAGTTCTAAATTTCCTCTAAACTTTCGACATTAAACTGTTCAGACAGAGGGTTCCATACTGGTCCGGTGGTTATGATTCAGTGCTTCCACTGCAGGGGCACAGTTTTGATCCCTGGTCCTGGAAGTTTCGCGTACTGTGAGGTGCCAAAAAGAAAAGAAAAAAAAATTCAGGCAGAGTAATGGAGAACTGAATTAAATGATGTAGGGCATACCCTTCTACTTTGTGAAAATGTCACAACCAAGTCAAACACAAAACATACCCATTTAAGCAGCTCCTCAGCTGATTCGACAAAGAAATGACAACATACACATGTCCTCTGCACTGATGGGAGAGCTCTTCACCTCTAAGAAGTCATAGGGAGGGAGGTGACGCCTCAAAGAATACTAGTGTTTAAGTCATACCCCAAAACACATGTGATGTCATGTTTGATGTCATTCACCTTCTGTGTGCTTCATCCTAATAATCTTTTTATTTTTCTTCTGTACCTCTCTCAAATAATCATTTTCGAGCTTTAATGAACACTGGGGGAGGCAGTCAGCTTTCGATAACTTAGACATGTCCCCATGTCATAACTGGATAAGTTACTCCCTTCAACACACACAACCTCTTGTGACTGCTATGTCTTTGGCAGCAAGTTATCTAGGTACCTGATTCAAGTGTGAGCAAAAAAAGAACACTGATTATCTCAAGTAAAATGGTGGCTCAGATGTAAGGCATCTGCCTGCAATGTAGGAGACTCAGATTTGATCCCTGGGCCGGGAAGACCCCCTGGAGAAGAGAATGGCTACCCACTCCAGTATTCTGCCTGGAGAATCTCATTGGCAGAGGAGCCTGGCAGGCTAAGGTCCACGGGGTAGCAAAGAGTTGGACACAAGTGAGCGACTAACACAGATACAGATTGAAAGAACCACAGGGCTGCAACTCATTCATAGGAGCCATCAGGGTCCTGGCTTCTCTCTTTTTGTCCTGTTGCCTACAAAGTTCTCTCTTCAGGACATCACATGCGAGTAGGACGTGACAGCTGCCAGCAACAGAGGGGATACATCTCATCTCTGAAACGGGGAGAGCTGAGAACCCTTTTCCAGAGCCACCAGGAGGCTCTGTCCCATTGGCCAGGCCTGAGTCACATGCCCCTGCAGAGAGTGATCACTGGCCAGGGGACGGGACCACCGTGACTAGTTTGGGTGGATGAGGAGTCCACTCCTCAGCTGGGGGCACCATCCCTGAGGGGTGGATCCTGGACAAAACCAGAATTCTATTAATCAGGAAGATTAGGAGCACGGCTTTGGATAGCTAATCAACAGTGTAGGCTACAATCTCTTTCTAAATATATTTGTTTTTTGGTAATTTACTTTTTTGCAGCAGTTAATATGCAGCTGAGAAACCAAGTGTTTTCCCTCTCTGGCTTCCTTCACATCCCTGTCCACCCATTTTCCGGTCTCCTCCTCTTCCAGCCAGCAGAGATTCTCCTGGGTGCCCAGCCAGTCCATGTCCCACGTGGCTCAGGTCTCATTTAGAGTCCCTTCCTCGGGGGAACTTTTCTGACCCTATGGCCAGGGTGCACCCAGCTGGCCAATGGGCAAGAGTTCAGGAAGTTTACAAGTCGGCTGTTAAACACAGTCATCATTAAGAATTAAATTACATAACCTTATAAATAACACTATATTCAAAATAAAGGCAATAAATACTCAAAATTCATCACTCATTCTCCTACATTTTACTATTATCTTGGGGTTATGGATACAAGAGTTTGACTCCTGTGAGAATCAATTGACTGTATGGAGTACAACATAGAACAGTATATGACTGTAAATCGTCTGCTACAATTTATAATAAACTTGTATCTTCTCTGAGAAAGGTAGTTACACATGTACCTGCATTCTTCCCTACTAGGTCAAGTTTTCTGTCATGGACCCCACAGCACAGCACCCTGAACTTGTGTTCAATAACACTTAAGACACTTAGTGACATATTTGTTTATTGTTCACTTTTCCCGGTGGACCCCGGAGGTCAGGGACCATGTCTGTGGCCACTGTGCTATCACTGTGATATCTCTAAGAAGTCACATGAACAAACAATCATTGTTCAGTTCAGTTCAGTGCAGTTCAGTCGCTCAGTTGTCTCCGACTCTTTGCAACCCCATGGACTGCAGCACACCTGGCCTCCTTGTCCATCACCAACTCCCAGCATTACCCAAACTCATGTCCGTTGAGTCAGTGATGCCATCCAACCATCTCATCCTCTGTCGTCCCCTTCTCCTCCCACCTTCAATCTTTCCCAGCATCAGGGTCTTTTCCAGTGAGTCAGTTCTTTACATCAGGTGGCCAGACTATTGGAGTTTCAGCTTCAACACCAGTCCTTCCAATGAACACTCAGGACTGATCTCCTTTAGGATGGACTGGTTGGATCTCCTTGCAGTCCAAGGGACTCTCAAGAGTCTTCAACACCACAGTTCAAAAGCATAAATCCTTCAGCGCTCAGCTTTCTTTATAGCACCATGGTTCACCTCTCCTTTATTCCTACACTGTTTGGGTAAGTGAGGTTGTTGAGGCCACAGACCTTATCAGAAAAACCCCCCTTCCTCTTCTCTGCCTCAGGTCAACAGAAGAGGTGAATCCATTTACCTTCATAACCGAGCCAACTGGGTGACCGTAGGCATCTGCACTTCCAATCCCACCATCAAGACCCCTAACGTGATGTTGCTGGCTCATATGACACCCACCACCCAGAAAGATTCAGAATCCCTGTTTAAAAGTCTCCTGACATCTCCTTCTCCAGAAAATCTGGTGCTTACCAGGTGAGTTACAAAGGAAAGAGGTTCACAACCTGTCAGGAAAAAGCACTTTACCCCTGAGGAGATGAGACTAGAAACACAGATGACAAGGGCTCCTCAGATGTTTTCCGCTACAGATGACAGAGTCACATCCTTAGAGTCTGGGGAGATAGTCTGACAACCTGGCAGTCAAAACAAGTGGTTTGCCTTTAACTTCTCAAAAGTTAAACCTAGGGGACTTCCACAGTGGTCCAGTGGCTAAGACTCCACACTCCCAATGCAGATGCTTGAGTTCGATCCCTGTTCAGGGAACGAAGGTCCCACATGCTGCAAGTAAGACCTGGCACAGTCAAATTAATTAATTAATTATATAAAATGAAGCCTGGTGTGCTGCAGTCCATGGGGTTGCAAAGAGTCAGACACGACTGAGTGACTGAACTGAGCTGGCTGAACAGGAACTTCCCCGCCACCATCCCAACTTCCATCAGGATGAGTTCTGCTCTTGTCTCAACCCACCAACTTGCTGTAGGACCCACAGCAAATCACTCTCAGTCTCCACCTTTCAGGACTAACTAAATGGGACAACTTCTCCTAAATAAGTAATAAATAGCTGATAGGAGTATGATTCAGGTGAGTTGGTCTTCAGGAGCCTGATTCTGTGTATGAAAAATCAAGGTTTTGAGCCTCAAAAACCATGAGCCAGACCTGGGAACATGTGGCCACTAGAAGGTCCTGCCCCATCCCACACCAGCTGCTCCCCAAACCTGTTTGAGAGACACACCTGGTGTCCTGTCTCCCTCCACAAATGTCTATAACAGGAAACTTGTGACAGGTTCCAATCAGGCCTTCAGATGATATTTGCATTTGTCTGCAGGTTTCTCCCTCTGCAGTTTGTGACTCTCTCTGTACATGATGCCGAGAATATGCGCATAAAAGTTAAGCTGGTGAGTGGCCGAGCCTACTATCTACAGCTCTGCGCCCCTGCAGGCAAACAAGACTCCCTGTTCCATCAGTGGGTAGAGCTCATCTCCCTCTTGAATGAGGAGAAAGCCAAGGCTTCCAAAGTGTCGGAAGTCTCCAGCCTCTCGGAAATCACAAACAGCACAGACATCACAGGCTCGGTGGACATCATGGATATAACAGCCTTCCCGGCCATACAGAACTCACACCTGTCCACGTGTTCAGACCCCAGCAACGATGTAGAAAGCATTGATTTCTCGGAATTCACAGACATCACTGATGTCACCGACGTCACAGATATTCCAGAAAATGAGGTCACCGAGGCCCCAGATATAAATATTGTCACAGAAGTCACGGAAGTCACAGACATCTGTGAAGTCACAGCAAGCTCCGGGGTCAGAGTGGTGTTTGAAAATGATGACATACTCAGGGCCAAGCAAGAGGAAAAGGTATGTGACATGGAAGACTTCCATTCTCTAAAAATTACTCCCTTTCACTCTCTTTGGTAAGCTTCATAACATAGACTATTGAAATAGTATGGAACTTACTCTGATTAACCTAACATTAAGAATGAGATCTGATCCCTGAACCCCTGCATAAAAGAGTTATAAGATGTCCCCTGAAATAAGCAGTGACCATCCATACCATAAAACTTAACCCTGTATCAGGAGGCATGGTAGGATAAAAAGAACTTTGGTATTACAGTCAAAAGTCCTGGGTTAGGATCCTGCCCTGCCTGCTTCATGTTAGTTTGGCCAAGTCACTGAACATGCATCTCTCAAATGAGAATATTAATATCATATAAGGGTTATATTAAGGTTTAAATGAGCACAAATGTATAAAGTACACTGAAGGATAGGGTGAAATTTCAATAAGTAAAGTGAGAATGAAAATAAGAAAATGAAATCCCCAAAGAAGTGAGCAGCTTAGAAGTGGCCAGAAAGTGGAAAAACACAGAGCCATATCTAACAATATATCAGTTTGGCTGGAGCATAATATATGTGGAAAATATTAGGATATAGGACTGGAAAATTGCTTGCAAATCTTGAATGCCAAAATAAGAAGTGTAGACTCAGTCTTTGAGCAAACCTTAGCCACAAAAGCTCTGTGTAAGGGAGTGAAGGGGCTATGTTTTTAAAAGATTATTTTGATGGCAGGATGGATTGTAGATAAAGAGATTGGTGTGTAGACTGTAGATGAGAAATCCCCCTGGGGCCCAGGACAGAAAAATGACAGAGGGCAAAGATGGACATTTCACAGAAGGAGAAACCACCAGCTACTAAAGTTAGTGGAAAAATTTAACCTCACTAGTAATCAAAAAAATGCAAACAAAAGAATATTTCTTCCATAAAGCTGTTAAATAAGAGAACACAGTCAGCATTAGTAAAGTTGGGGTCATTTTGAAATTTCTAAAGATTCATGGCAGGGTGAGAATTAGAACAAACTTTCTTGAAATCATTATGAGTCAAGAACCTAGAACTGTTGACACACTTTGACTCAGTGATTTCACTTTTAAGAATCTTTCTTGAGAAATTAATCATCAATAGGAATGAGGATCTAGCTATAAAAGTGTTAATTGTACCACAGCTATACTATGTTTATAAAAACAAAATAATGAAGAAGTAACCTAAACATCCACCACAGAAGAAGGGCTAAATGAGTTTAAACCACAAAGGGCATGTGCCATGTTTATATCACTCAGGAACAACCAAAGTGACGGACAAGATTATATCCACTCAATAAATACTGGTTAAATGAACAACTACTCTGTTGCTGCTAAAACTGTTGGAGAATTTTTCTTTACTTGGAAAAATATTTATGATATAAAGCTGAATGAAAAATGAGCTAAAGGTTACAATCCTTATTACATAAAAATGCAAGTGTATATATAGACAATAGGAGGGGGGGGGGGAGTCATTTTGTTAATAGTTGTTTATTTCTGGGCTTCCCTGATAGCTCAGCTGGTAAAGAATCCAACTGCAATGCAGGAGACCCCAGTTCACTTCCTGGGTTGGGAAGATCCTTTGGAGAAGGGATAGGTTACCCACTCCAATATTCTTGGGCTTCCCTGTGGCTCGACTGGTAAAGAATTCACCTGCAATGCAGAAAGAATCCGCCTGCAGGACAGGAGAACTGGGTTCAATCCCTGGGTTGGGAAGATCCCCTGAAGAAGGGAAAGGCTACCAACTCCAGTATTTTGGCCTAGAGATTTCCATGGACTATAAGTCGGACATGACTGAGCAACATTCACATCCTTATTACATAAAAATGCAAGTGTATACACAGACAAGAGGAGTGGGGGAAGTCATATTGTTAATAATAGTTTATTTCTAGGTTGTGGTCTTGTAAGAAATTGATGTTTTCTTCTTTACGGGTTTCTGAATGTTCTGCTTCTTATAATAAAACTAATTTTTAATTAGAAAAATTCAAGTAAGTTTTTAATAACATAGGGAGATTTTTATAATAAATTTTAAAGTGAAAAATATGGGATACAGTACTGCAATATGATCACAAAGCAGGCACATTCAAAACACATAAATGGAGAAAAAGACCAGAATGAAATGTACCATAGTAGTTATTTCTGGCCTGTGGCATCAAGAAGCAATAATTTTCTCCCTTTCACTGTATATCTTTTAGGATTTTCTAAATATTCTATGAAAAATATATATTACTTTCATTGTCAGAAAAAATGTTTTATTTTTAAAGAAGATTACTGCATTATTTTCAAAGAACAGTATAGAGGTGATGGACTAGATAATGACAAAGGGGGGAAGAAGGTGCAGATGTCAGACAGACAGAATCTTTAAGACCAGCTGACCTATTGCTCTGAGGCCTGAGAGAGAGTCTGGGGAAGGCGAGGAGCGACAGAGCAGTGGTGCTAATAACAGACGCCAGGGACACTAGGAGAATGGGTGAGATATTAGAATACTAAATTGTAGCTCTTTTGAAAAACAGACTCTTTAGTATTTTTATGAACCTCCAACTCCTGTCACCTATTACATGCTCTTAAGTATAGAGCAACTTTGGATGGGGAACAATCGGTGGCAAAACATTTCTAGAAAACCTTCCTTTCCCTGCCAGTTGAGGGAGAGGAAGCCCTGTGACTGAGTCCTAGTTTTCCTTCTTGAGGTGACATTGGTGCGCGTGACCATGTGAGGTTTAGGATGTGCTGTACAGGTCCCCATGCTGCCAGCCTCCAGGGCCCACCCAGGCTCCTCTCCACGGCTGCGCAGCACCAAGCCTCGTGCCTCCATCACTGCACTGCGCACGCGAGGGCACTCAGTACATATGAATGAGATGATTCCTGCTTCGTAAATAGTCTGTTCCTGTGTGATGCTTCTCTGTTACCTGATTTGCTGCTGCTTGTTATTTTCAAAGGAAAAAATGGAAAACATTCTGAAGTCTGGCTGTTTACGAGATACAAAAAGTAAGAATGAGTTTAGAGAATCCTCAAAACATGTCACCATCTCAAACCTAACACTGACTTTCGAAGGTGAAAGATGTTTTCAAACTACCTTGATTCCAGAAGAAGATGAGACAGACAAATCCAAAGAGTTGAGCGACAGACCCCCCGAAATAAAGACAGTGGACTCTGAAAGCACAACTCTCAAGGCTGAAGAATCCAGGTATGTGAAGCAGGGAGCTGCCAGATGATGCTAAGGCATGAAATATGTAAATACGTGCATGCTTTAAAGTCCCTGCAGGACTTCCCTGGCAGTCCATTGGTTAAGACTATGCCCTTCCAATCTAGAGGGCATGGGTTCAATCCCTGGTCAGGGAAATAAGATCCCACATGCTGTGTAGCGAGACCAAAAAAAAAAAAAAAAAGGAAAAGTAATTAAAGTCCCTGCAACTCAGGCATTTGTCATGGAAGATTCTCAGACATATGAATGACATATGAATGATGACATAATCTCAGACATATGAATGATAACATAATCAGCTCAATTATCCACATTTGGTTTAACCTTGTCTAATTTTTATTTTCACACCAACTTCTTACACCATTCAGCTGGCATTCTGAGCTATCTGCCTGGTGTAGATGGTGTGTGCAGAAGGAAATAAAATAGAATCATGGTGTCCACATTTTGGAGTTAGGGGCACAGATTATCTGAAGTAATTATGGGTACTTTTATCTTGACACTTCTATTTTCTTCTTTACATGTCCCTTACACTTTTCTACACTTCCAATGAATAACTTAATAATCTGAAAAAATGTTTTTATAATTATAAATACCCAATTACAAGATGAATGTGAGAGACACTGTGGTATTATAAAAATAAAAGTTAATATGTTTATTCTGGAGTAACAGCTATCAAGAAACCAGAGAAAAACATAGAGATCTAAATGCTATATTAGCTAGAATGAAGATAAAGAATGTAATGAACTATGTCTAAGTTCCTTTTAAATATAAAAAGGAACAGGGAAAAACAGGGAAACAAACTTTTTAAAGGTGTGAGTCATTTATTCAATAATATTTACTGAGCATCTTCTATGTGCTAGAGACTGGGCATACATCAATGAAAGCAAGTCATGCAGTGTTTCATTCTAGTGGAGGGTATAGATAATAATCAAACAAAGTGTATTATGCCAGCTGGACTGTGCTGTGAGAAAACAAAAGTAACAGAAGCATTTGAGGAGGGAGTAGGTCTATTTTATATATTTTATATAAATGGTCAGGGACTGCTTCTCTGAGGAAGGGCAGAGATCTGAAGAAAGGGTGGAGTGCTGGTGGAATGGAGTTTCAAGCTGATTGTGTAACAATTATAAGAGGGCCATGTTAGGTGTTCAGTAAATGGTCATGATTGTCACTATTAATTCATTTCCAACAGCAAGGATAAAAGAAAGTTAGCTATTCTGTCAGAAAAAATCTTAATCGACTGAGGGGTAATCGTTCAAAACTCTCTTTTTCACCTCCTTTCCCAGCTAAGTAGGGATCCAAGGAAGCAAAGGAATATGGATGATCCTTAGAAGATTCACAAACCTTGAAGTCAGAATAACATTTTTTTACTCTTTAGCTCCTGGGCAGCCACATTTCTCACAGTTCTAGAGCCTCTACATCCAAGTGTCAATACATTCCAGGTGTTGCTGGATCTCGATTATGACTTCAATGGTCAATTTCAATTCAATTTCAAAATGATTTCAATTTCAAATTATGATTTTGGTGGTCTGCTTAAGCAAAGCATCGTGTCTTAGTGAGGGTTTCTATGCCAGTGGTTCTTAAACATGTGGCTGGTCAGCAGCAGCACCTGGCAGCTGGTAAATGATGTGAATTCTTGAGCCCACTCCCACCCTGCTGAATCATAAACTCTTGAGATGGGCTCATCATTTTGTGTTGTAATAAGCCTCCAAGTGGTTCTAATGTACAACCATGTTTGAGGACTGTTGCGTTATGAGAAGCCAGTCCTAGAAACAAAGTCAGATGGAGCAAGGAGTCCTCTCTTGTGAGTGCTTCTTCTAAGGCCCGAGAACCAAAATGAGGGTTTCTCTTCATAGCCATAGAAAGAACTATCAGTTCAAATTCAAGGCAGTCTACTTCAGAAAATTTTCCTATATGACCAAATGTTCTGAAATTTGCATTAAAAAGTATATTTAAAATCAATTCATTGCATTTTCTTCTCTGATCGCCACAGCTAGGCCTTCCAAAATTATGTTGAATTAAAGTGGTGAGAGTGGACATACTTGTCTTGTTTCCTGATGTTAGAGGAAATGCTTCCAGCTTTTCACCACTGAGAATAATGTTAACTGTGGGTTTGTCATTTTTTGTTATTCAGTTACTCAGTTGTGTCTGACTCTTTGGGACCCTAGGAACTACAGCACATCAGGCTTCCCTGTTCATCACCATCTCCTGGACCTTGCTCCAATGCATGTCCATTGAGTCGGTGATGCCATCCAGACATCTCATCCTCTGTCATCCTCTTCTCCTTGTGCCTTCCCAGCCTCAGGGTCTTTTCTAATGAGTCAGCTTGTCGCATCAGATGGCCAAAGTATTGGAACTTCAGCATCAGTCCTTCCAATGAATATTTAGGATTGATTTCCTTTAGGATTGACTGGTTTGATCTCCTTGCAGTCTTGGCCTTTATTCAGTTCAGTTCAGTTCAGTCGCTCAGTTGTATCCAACTCTTTGCAGCCCGATAGATCTGGTCTATCGCCAACTCCTGGAGTTTACCCAAACTCATGTCCGTTGAGTCGGTAATGCCATCCAACCATCTCATCCTCTGTCATCCCCTTCTCCTGCCTTCAATCTTTCCCAGCATCAGGGTCTTTTCCAATGAGTCAGTTCTTCGCATCAGGTGGCCAAAGTATTGGAGTTTCAGCTTCAACATCAGTCCTTCCAATGAATATTCAGGACTGATTTCCTTTAGGATGGACTAGTTGGATCTCCTTGCAGTCCAAGGGCCTCTCAAGAGTCTTCTCCAACACCACAGTTCAAAAGCATAAATTCTTCGGTGCTCAGCTTTCTTTATAGTCCAACAGTCACATCCATACATGACTACTGGAAAAACCATAGACTTGACTAGACGGACCTTTGTTGGCAAAGGTAATGGCCTTTATTAGGTTGAGGTAAATTCCCTCTATGCCCAGTTCCTGGAGTTTTATCATAAATGGGTGTTGAGTTTTGTCAAAAATTTTCTGCATCTATTGAGATGATCATATAGTTTTTATTCTTCAATCTTTTGATGTGGTATATCACACTGAATATTGGGAAAATCCTTGCTTTCCTGGGATAAATCCCACTTAACTGTGGTTTATGATCCTTTAATGCACTGTTGGGTTTGGTTGGCTAGTATTTTGTTGAGGATTTTTGTGTCTATGTTCATCAGTGATATTAGCCTGTAATTTTCTCTCTTTTTTGTGGTATCTTTGTCTGATTTTCGTATCAGGGTGTTGGTGGCCTCATAAAATGAGTTTGAATGTATTTCTTCCTCTAAAATTTTTTTGTAATAGCCTCAGAAGGATAGGTGTTAGCTCTTCTGTAAATGATAGAATTAACCTGTGAGGCCATCGGGTCACAGACTTTTGTTTGTTGGGAGTTTTCTAATCACAGATTCAATTTCAGCACTTGTGTTTGGTCAGCTTATATTTTCTATTTCTTTCTAGTTCAGTCTTGGGAGATTGTATCTTTCTAAGAATTTGTCCATTTCTTCTAGGTTTTCCATTTTTTGGCATGCTTGTAGTAGTCTCTTATGATCTTTTGTATTTCTGTGAAGTCAGCTTTAACTTCTTTATTCATTTCTAATTTTATTGATTTGAGCTCTCTCCCTTTTTTTCTTGAGTCTGGCTACAGGTTTATCAATTATGTTTATCCTTTCAAAGAACCAGTTTTTAGCTTCATTGATCTTTTATTTTGTTTTCTTAATCTCTCATTTATTTCTGCTCTGAACTTTATTATTTCTTTCCTTCTACCAACTTTTGATTTTGTTTGTTCCTCCTCTAGCTGCTTTAGGTATAACATTAGGTTGTTCATTTGAAATTTTTCTTGTTTCTTGAGGTAAGATTGTATTTCTATGAACTTTCCTCTTAGAATTGCTTTTGTTGCATCCTATAGAATTTGGGTCATCATATTTTCATTTTTATTTATTTCTAGGCATTTAAAAAATTTCCTCTGATTTCTTCAGTAATCCATTATTTGTTTAGTAGCATATTGTCCAGTTTCCACATATTTGCATTTTTTGCAGGGTTGTTGTTTTTTTTTTTTTTTTTTTTTGTAATTTCTAAGCTCATAGCACTGTGATCCAAAAGAAATACTTGATACGATTTCATTTTCCTTGGCTTCTCTGGTAGTTCAAATGGAAAAGACTCCACTTGCATGGAAGCATATACACTACCATATGTAAGAGAGAGAGCCAGTGGGAATTAGCTGGGTGATTCAGGGAACTCAGACCAGGGCTCTCGTTTGACGACCTAGCGGGGCGAGAGGTGGGAGGTGGGAGGGATTTTCAGAGAGAGGAAACATATGTATACCTATGGCTGATTCATGTTGATGTATGGCAAAATCCAAGACTATTGTAAAGCAATTATCCTTCAATTAAAAATAAATAACATTTTAAAAAAGTAATCATCAGTCAGAAGGGGTGAGGGAAAGGCAAAGAATGTAAGAGACAAAGGTATAGAAGCAGGTGCCACTCAGTAGGAAATGCACTTTTTGCTATGTACGAGTATGGCTTTCATAGAAAAGCGTAAGATTTCTAAAAAAACAAGTGAGATAAAAATGAATCCATCCAGGCTAGCTAGCAATTTTTCCTAAACAGTAATTAATCAGGTCTGATCATTCTGACATCTTCCTCATCTTCCGCTTTATTTCATTCAATATGTCTCAAATTCTGTCCTGCCCTTGTCTAAGCTTTCAGAAACACACAATTCAAAATCTAACAAGGTTAACTGTTTAGATCATTTCAACTTCTTCTTTCCTCACATTTTTGCAGATAATGGATGCCCTGTAGCACTGGATTAACTTTTAGTGCCTTAAAAAAATCTTTAAAAAATAACTAATAAACATTTTTAAAGTATAGTTTTAGATTTACAGAATAACTGAGCACATAATACATACAACTCCACACCCACACCACTGCCACCTCCTTACCCTTCCTCATCCCCAGTGTCCCCTATTATTAACACTTGCATTAGTGTGGTACCTTTGTTAACAGGTAATGAACAAAATTGATATATTATTATTAACTATAGTCCCTAGTTTAAGGTTCACTGTCTTGTACAGTTTTATGGGTTTTGACATATGCACACTGAATGTACCCACTGTTCCATACAGAAAAGCCTCACCTCCCTAAAAATTCTCTGAGAATTAGACTGCATGTAGTAGTTTCTTAAAATGTTAAAAATTGTAAGGATAACTTGTTTCTAGGTTGAAGTGATCTGCAAGTGTGAGGTTTTGTTACTCTCACTGTTATGATCGGTATTAGAAATGAGAAAATGAATGCCTATATAAATAGCAAAAATCTTAGAATTTTAAAGATTACAAAGGATCTTAGCAAATCCCAACATCTTCCAGGCTCTGCCCTACAGTCTCTCAGCTTCCTGTATCATTTATCTGTTGACTCTACTGTAAAGAAAGAAAGAAATAGATTAAAAAAGCAAAGCAAAAAATGAATTTTGGTTCTAACTAATCCTCTTAAGTTCAATTTAGTCAAGCATAGATTATATTTTATTGCCTATTTACATCGGGAACATAATTACTAGCTAGAGCCTAATTTGAGAATGTTCATTATAATTGAAAGATGTAATAAAATCAAAGAACAGAATGGGATTCACTGATACTTAATCCTGGGATATTTGTAGGATTAAGTCAGGATACTGTGAGAGTGACAAATGAATTCCAGTGTATATTTTTCTTCTCCAAGACCATGGATTTCCATGACACCTTTCTAACTGTGTACTTTGAAACAATGAAAAAAAAATTAAACAATGACCTTGTTGAGTATTTTGCCCTCAAATTCATTGGCCTTTAAAATGTAAATTGAACAATTTAAATCTAGATGAGTGAAAGACTATGGAAACTGCTATAATGTCACTTTGGGTACTTTAGAAATGAAGGATTTACTTTATAGAGCATTTATATTCCTTTTCATACCTTGGCAATAGTGTTACTGTGACTCTTCCCTTTGTTTTAAAGAGGATAATGGCAGGTTTCATTTTAGTTTGCACCTACTCTTTTAAATTACACTTATTTGATACCTCTTAGCCTATTGAAAACTTTTATCATTAAACTCAATCTTATTTAAATCACCAGACCCATTTGGTAAAGGTTATGAGTATTTGCAAACTTCTCAGAAAATTACTAATTTAACCTTTACATTTGAAAGATTCACTAAAAAAAAAAAAAGAAAGATTCACTAAAGAATTTGAACTGCATGAATTTCCCAGATCCTCTAAATGGATCAGAATTATTTCTTTGTACATTTGTCTGAGAAGATATTACATAAGGATAATTATTCTTCCCAAAACCTATTACTCAAACAGCAAAACTTCCAAAATAGCTATTGCAATATAGCCAAGAAACAAAGATTTGGTGAAAACTAACTGACTTAAGTTTATATTTTACCATTCAGTAGGTTAAGAAAATAAGTATTTTAATTATTGATATTAATTTTAAAAATCAAACATACAGGGACTTGCCAGGTGGTCCAGTGGTTAAGACTCCATGCTGCCAGTACAGGAGGTTGGATACCTGGTCTAGGAACTAAGATCCCACAGGCCGTGTAGCATAGTCAAAAGATTAAAAAATTTTAAAAAGATATCAGGCATGCAGAAAACAAACTTTATCCAAAGATATCTCTGAAAGTAAAATAGTCCAAAAAACTGACAGCTAGTCTCCTACTTTATATCCACTAAGCTGTAAGAAATTGTAGTAACTTGGATGAACGATTGAGGTTATTCACCTAGAAGATTCCCATCAAGGCCACCAAGGTTGTGATGAAGAGCTAGCAGAGGTGGGCAACTGCAAACCCTGGCACCCATCCATTCCAGAATATACCCCACCTGTCTACAAGAGCATATATTCCCAATGCAACTGACTCTGTTTACAGAAACCCCTGAACAGCAGCAGTTAGCTTCTTTTACCCTCAACCCCAAATGAGTTTTTAGGATCTGGAGATGTAGTATGATAGGTAGGGATCCTTACAGCCTCACTGAGTGACAGGTGATAGTCACAATAAAAATAGATTATATGTAATTACATATAATTCACTTTTATGGCTTTTATAGGTTGGACAGCTTGCATGTTACATAAATTTAGGTAATTTTACTCTAAGATGTATTATAATGGATAATACCCTTGGCTTGGGCTTCCCACATGGCACTAGTGGTAAAGAACCTGCTTGCCATTGCAGGAGATATAAGAATCGTGGGTCAGTCCCTGAGTTGTGAAGATCCCCTGGAGGAGGGCATGACAACCCTCTCCAGTTGTTACCTGCAGAATCCCAGGGACAGAGGAGCCTGGTGAGCTACAGTTCACAGGGTTGCGTAGATCTGGACATGACTGAAACAGCTTAGCACACGCATATGCACCCTTGGCTTACTATGTGTGTCATTACTGCCTACTAAGTTCTTAGAGAATGGCTGTTTTCTCATACCTAGTAATTCTTTCCTAAATATTTGCGGTTATACTGGCCAAACTTTGAAATGTGCTATTTATTTTTACAGGAGCGGGAGAACTGATTCAGACATTTCAGGTATGGACCAAATTCCACCGTATTTCTTTGTAACAAGCAGTTACAAGCTTATTATCCCTGGTAACAAGCAGTCACCTCAGGGCCCTAGAGCAGAGCAACTAAGAACAAAGGAGTCAAGCCAGACATTTGGGGGCATTCCCTTTCTTGTCTTTGCTTCCTTCTGAGAGTCTGTCCTACAGAAACTGCCTCAAAGACTACATGCATGCTATCTTTCAAGCAGAAGGCACCACTGTGCTTTTTTCTGTGCTGATAAAGTTCCTCAATTCCCAGAATCTCTAACTCACAGGGCAGGAACCACTCCCAAGCTAGCTCTGCAGGCAGAACCAAACATGATATGGCCTGTTACTCCTGCTGATTTGGAAGGGAAGTGATCACAACTCAATTTCTTGGTAAATCTAAAATTGGCAACCCCTTTTTTCTTCCTGCTTGTGTCTTTGGCTTCTGTTTTGCTGTTAGGTGATAGAATTTAATGTTTTCTTCTGGCAGCTTTTTCTTTACATATTCCCATGTCTCGGGGTCATTAACTGTTAACAACTGTTTGAAGTGAAGGCTGTCATGTAAACACCAGCGGAGCGTTCTTCCCTTGCTTGCTGCTGACCCACTTCTCAGTGACTGTCTAACCTCTGGGGAGTAGAAGAGACCTCTGCTCCAGTCATGCACATAAGAGAACATCATGGAAGGAACACAAAATCACATTTCATTGAACTTAAAAAGGAGGGGGAAAAGAATACAGAAACACTTGAAGGTGTTTTTTAGTCACATTTGCAAGAGTCGTACAAAAAAAAAGAAAAGAAAAGAAAATGATTGGTGGGGAGAACTAAATGGAAAAGGGGATCAACCTGTATTTTTGGGGGAGCACATGCAGAAATATATAAAATTATACACATGAAATTTATATAATGTTAAATAAGTAAATATTAGCTCAATAAAGGTGTTTTTTTTAAGCCAATGATTATAGAAAAACTATTTATACAAACAGGATTCATCTTTGGGCCTTCCCACTGGACTTTAGTGTCCAAAAGTACTAGAGGAGCTTCACTATAATGTGGTTTTTACCTATATTCCAATCTATAAAACTGAACCTGAAAACAAATGCTATTATAGTTTATAAGAAAAATACAAAATTTCCCTCACAGTATATAGAATTTTCATCTATCAATTTCTATTCCAAATTTTATTTCAAAAAGAAATCAAATCTGTAAAAATTCCCAAGATATGCTATCACAGACAAATATTTTCCTCTTATTTTCTAAAGGCAATATTAAATCTAGCAAAAGCTTTATCACTTAATACATAATTAGTAGCTAGGCATATAATTAGTACATTCTTCATACATTCTGAAGTACTCCTTATTTAAGCCATGGAAATTTAAAAGTAATATAGGACATTGATGCTTTCATTTTCATCTTATATGTGACTGATTCACTTGCCTCCTGGCACAAACTCAATTTTGTTCAACTGAACAAACATTCAATGCCCATCTATTATATATGAGGCACTGAGACAGTCTCTGGGAGAGATTAAAAATAAATAACAGGACACATACCTGGCCTCAAGACATGTGCACAAATAATGTAAGTTGGAACGTTACAGGCCCTCTAAGAGAAAAGTAGAGAGCATACTTTTTGCTCAAAAGAGAAAATCATGAAGGAGTCTATGAAGGTGGCAATCTTTGTGTTAGGAAAGGGGAAACAAGAATATCCAACTCTGTGTGACCCCGTGGACTATACAGTCCATGGAATTCTCCAGGCCAAAATACTGGCGTGGGTAGCCTTTCCCTTCTCCAAGCAGGTCTTCCCAACTGGGGAATCAAACCAGTGTCTCCTGCATTGCAGGCAGATTCTTTACCAACTGAGCTATTAGGGAAGCCCGATATAAGCAACAGGGTGGGCAAAATCACAGGGCTGGGGCAATGTTGGGCATATTCAGTTTAGGAGCACTGAGAGCAAGGCAGGAGCCAGTCTGGAGGAGTCTTAATCCACACTAAGGAGTTTGGATAGTACTGCTTGGGAGGTAAGCAGGATCCACTGAAAAGCCAGGGAAATGACAAAATTAATATTACATTTTAGGTAGCTTACTCTGACTGCAGTCCCTAAGAGAAGTTGAAACAGGTTAGAGGCAGAACGTCATTATAATAGTCTGGGTGAAAGGTACCCAAGTCTTGACCAGGTAAGAAGCAGTGAGATGAAAAAAAGACCTGAACACACAGTCAACAGGCTTTAACACCTAACTGCTTGTGAAAACAAGAGAAAAAAAAAAAGTAGAGTTTGTGAGGCAACTGACTAGGAGGTACTGAGTCCATGAAACAAGCTGGGAAAAGGAAAAAAATCTGGAAGGAAAAGGTGAAGAAATAAGCTATGAAACACTGAACTTGCAATTGAAAGTCCTAGATTTTGGTTGTGCTTGTCCTGTTTCACGAATGTATCATTTAATCTCTCTGGGTCTCAGTCTCCTCAGCTATCAAATGTGTGTGCATATGGGTGGGGGAATGAAGGCGTGACTGGTGTCTCAAGGCCCTTTCTGCTCCTATGGTTTATTAGCTCATGTTTGTGATCCTGGTGGCCCATCTATGTAAATTTTAGCAGGCAGCTTGAAATGGGGCTCTAGAAATGAGTAGTTGAGGAAAGATACAGCAAACATGCAGCAAAATTCCACTCTGAGTTTGTTAAATGATGAAGCTGGTACAATGTACTAATTTGGCCTGCAGTTTTCACCAAGTATTAATTATTTTCCCTGTTTGTTTTATTTCCTATACTTTCTCATTCTTTCCACTTTCCTTTCCTTTATCCTCTCCCTTTTCCTTACGTAGGCTTGTACAGTTTTTCAATTTTCCCTCTGATCAGCATTTCTTTCCCCCTTGCCACACTCCTCTAAATCACTTTTTTCCCCTTTCACACTCCCTTACTCACACTTAACACTCTTCACCCCAAGGAGGCAAAGATTAGTAACCTTGTCCTATTGAATTTAGACTGAATGTAGACTGAAAATAACTTTGTAAATCTGATTTCTATTTTAGGCAGAAGCCAGAATAATAACTGTTCCCACAGAAGTAAATCAAATCACTGTTTCTATTAACTTCATCAGATTCACATTCAACAACTCTTGGGCAAGGCTAGTTGGGGACAGCAGTCTCCAATTCTCTCTAACCTCTGAGCAGTTTAGAAGAATTACACTTTTCCTCCTTTTTGAGTAGGGTCTCAGGTAAATCAGCGCTTCAAACGTACTGTTTTTATGAAAAGTCTATAAGGTAGGGCCCAGGCTAAACCCATCTCTTTGGATCTGGATCCATCTCTCTCCTTTCTTGACTTTCCACTTCTTACCTGCCTAAGCTTTATTCTTTTATTCTCTTTAATTTTGCTGATTTTCTTTACAATGAGCCCAAACAGTAGGCTTATCTATGATCCCCTGGCATTTTTCCAAGATGGAAAGAAAAGAGACACAGGACAGATTAAGAAAAGAAGAGAGAGGGAAATCATTTATGAAATACTGGGAATGTCCTCCCCTCCCCCACCCATCTATCTTTTCCATTTTCTTCCTAATTATGGCAAATCAAACCCTTGGAATCCTAAGAAGTAATGGGAGAATGCTAAAAGGGAAACTGAAATTTAACAATGGGCTACATTGGAAAGAATGAAGACATTTTTGATGAGGTTAGAAAATCATTTGAATTTAAGACTCAAGTTCTCTTTCTTTCTGTGACTTTCTTCTCTCCGGTTTTTGGCCTTTTTCTTTCTTTCTCACTTCCTGTTTCTAATAATCTCACTTCCACTTTGCTGAACTATATTCTGGCTCTCTGCTCTCCTGTCAAATCCTCTCTAAATTCCTCAATCTCGTGCCTCATCTGTCCTCCCTTTCTCAGGGGAATGGATGTGAGGAAAGGAAAGTAAAACAGGAAAAGAAAAGGCCAATGGAAAAAACATATAAGACAACTTAAAGGTAATGTTTGCAGTTATAAGTCTCTATAGATGTAAATGACAGACATGACACTTTCACAAAAAGTTGTCAGTAAACTGAATCTTTTAACAGTGAATCATATTACTTCTATTATAGTAATAATAGAGGTGGAATGGAATGTTGAGGGTTTCGTTGTGGTTTCTGCTCTAGAATCCACCAGGGGTCAAAATGTAACATCAGCAGGGCGAGAGGGCGCTTCAGGTGAGGCACTGGAAGAGAATTACTTGCTGCTGCTCTTAGCAATGATTCCTTTCATTCTCATTGCTACTCTTCCTCTCTGCTCCCTTATCATACTCTTTCCCAACCTACTTTCTCAGATTAGCCCACACAGCCAAAGCCTCTTACTTTCACACCAAAAGTTATACAAATACTTAGAGTCCCTAGAGGGCTGCCATGGACACCTGCACAGATTGTGCACTGCCCAGAGTTGGGAGGCCCATTCACAAAGTAGTCTCTGCGATGAATAACTTGCCCAGCTGTGTGTGGTGGCCAACAGTGCACTAAGTTCCTCTGAGACATGCTTTACAGCGAGCTATTTATGAATGAAACTTCTCTCATTTGCCTCTCCTAATATAACGAATGCTGTGTGTGTGAGAGAGAGACTGTGCATATGCACACACATACATTTAAGGCTAAATTCACAGAATTAAACAGACAGTTGGTGAAGCAGAGGTGACTCCAGCAGGAAGCACATGCCCATCTTATCAGGGTTCTGATGATGGAATTGAGGTGCCTACCCTTTTCTCCACCTTTCTGTCACTCTGCCAACCAAAATCAGTTTAGTATTTGAGCACTCAGTTTATTAACCGGGCCCGCCATCAGCCAGAGATAATGCACCAGAGAAAAACAAATGTGGCTAAAAATTATCAAATGTTCACGCACAGTAATCCCCTGGCCTCCACATACACTCTTCAGTCTGTGTTGTTCTTCTGTCACTTCTTTTCCCTCATCAAGTATGCTCTTACTAATGTTCTATGGTGCTGGACAGTGAAGGGATGGCACTCAGGGTGACATGCTGGTTCCTACACCCACCTAGGGAGAGGTCCAAGTCTGGCTATTTCTCAATGTATGATAGCCTTTAGAAGGAGAAATTCCTTTTAAAAGTGAACTCAATATACTACAGCAATTTCATCCTTTGACTGATATATTCTATAATAAGAAATTTCAAACACTGTGGTCTCATTAAGAAAGAGCTATAAATGCAAAGAGTCGGACATGACTGAGTGACTGAACTGAACT
This sequence comes from Muntiacus reevesi, assembly GCF_963930625.1. Taxonomy (NCBI): domain Eukaryota; kingdom Metazoa; phylum Chordata; class Mammalia; order Artiodactyla; family Cervidae; genus Muntiacus; species Muntiacus reevesi. The sequence continues at coordinate 76,042,427 of NC_089255.1, forward strand.
GAACTGACAAATGCAAAGAAGGGCAAAAATAATGGCATATATAACATATTTAGATCTTGACTTTGGAAATTATAAAAGTGGCTTCCAAATATTTAAATTGTGAATTACTAATATAAGGGGAAAGGTAGATTTTTTTTTACATGGCGAAAAAAGTTTGCTACTAATAAAGACTTCATATTGACATTATTACAACTGAAATCATGTGAAAGATACTAGGCCCCTTATTTACAATAAGCACAAATTATGTGTGTGTAAATCTCACATACATTTGACTAATTTCAGGACTCAGTTTGGCACAAATTAAGAACTTGCAAATAATTCAATGACAATGTCTATAAGCCCTAAAGAATAAAAGCCCATAATTTTAATCTTGACTTCTTGATTTACTAGGTAACTACATGGTAGAAATAATTTTTAATAACAAAAATTTTTAAAAATTCCTTTAACATTGTATCAACTTCTAGATTTAAAAAAATACCTTACCTGTCCAAAGGCTACTTATTGTTATATTAAGACACATTCTATTATAAATGTAATTTTACTTATTTCAATCACTTAATTTACTCATATTTAGTTATTTTAAGTTTTACACTTAACAATAATAACTTTAAAAGATTCTGTATTTCAGACTTTTGAATTAACTGAACTAACTCCATCTTTTTTCTTTACCAGATAAATGTAAACTAATAAATTAAAAGCAAGCACAGCTCAAGAAATAACAATTGAAGGAAAGGAAAACAAAGCAGCATCTTTCAGGTGGCAGAAATAAAGGCTACTACTAATCATTAAGCATTCGATCCATGTCAGTCTTTCTTAAATCTTAATGATTGTAATTGTGGATACTGATTTTAAACCAAATAGAAAACTATATAATTCGTAAACTCAATTTTTACCTGTAGGGCTTCTTTTCTGTGGGATTGTTGAATCAATATGTTGTTCTCTTTGGTTTCACTTTTCTCGTTTGGACATTCGCCCACCGCTGTGTTGTTTCTCACATGGGGTGCTCCGGGGTCCTCAAAGCCAGGACCATATTATTTCCATCTTTGTGTTTCAGTGAGCACCTGGCCTAAGAGGCAGTACTTATGGAATCAATGAATGCCATTTTCAAACAAGTTTTTTAAATTCTCTGACTTTTAAAAATAAAGGAAATACAGACAATCCCCATTCAAAGAATCGTTTGGATTAAAAAAAAAACAAACATTTACTTATTTGGCTGTATCGGGTCTTGGTTGCAGCACATGGACCCTCTAATTGTGTCCTGTGGGCTCGGTAGCCACAAGTAGGATCTTATTTCCCCACCAAGGATCAAACTCACATTCCCTGCATTTCAAAGCAGACTTTTAACCACTGGACCACCAGGGAAGTTCCTGTTTGGATTTTTAAAAGCCACCACTTACCTATTTTCAAAACTTTGCCAGTCCTTCTTCCATGTGCCTTGCATAGATTCTCAGTCTTCACAGTAATCTGAGGGGTATGATTACTTTTCTGTTTTACAGACAGATGGTGAAAGTGAAGCTTGGACAATTAACTTACTTGTTCAAAATCATACAGCTAAAAATATGTGTGTGTGTGTGTGTATATATATTTTTTTAAATTGTATACAGATAGTACTGGTATTTTCTACCAGTGACCTGAGTTGCAGTAACAAATATGTCTCCCCTCTATCTTCCATTTTCTGTCCCACAAACAATGCTCTAGAACTACATAGTCCAATATGGTAGCAAATGGTTATGTATGGGTCTACTGAGCACTTGAAATGTGGCTAGTGCAACTGAGAAACTGAATTTTAAACTTCTTTTCATTTTAATTAAAAAAAAACTGAAGCAGTGTAGAATTCTTCTTCATCAAACATAAATCTTTCTTGGGTAAGGTTATGTTTTTTCACTTCAACTCTTGGAAATTTAGCATCTGTACTGTGATAAAGTATAAAAAAGTGTAAAATATGCAATCGATTTTTAGGCCTTAGTATGAAAAAGAATGTAAAATACCTCAATAATTATTATATAGATTGTATGTTTAAATTATAATATTTTAGCTATATTGGGTGAAAATTTAGAAATTAATTTCATGTGTCTCTTTTTACTTTTTAATTGGCTACTAAATAGTGTTTCACAAAATTATATATGTGGCTCATTTTATATTTCTATTGGACAGTGCTATAGGGGAAAACCTTCTACCTAGCCCCCTTGGCCCACAGCCCGGGAGATTCTTCCCTTCTTTCCTTGCTGTTCCAGAGATGAAAGGGATTTCTTTCCCACTTCTACAATCAGAGATGAAATAGCGAGCAACCAAGAGAAGATTAATATCAGGGTCATTTTTAAGATATGAATATACGTAAACTAAAAGTTTCTAATTTGGAGTTGACTGTTTCATTATAGAAAATGCTTTGTTGAGAGTGATTACCTGGAACAAATTGGTTCTTTAGGAAGAAAGTCACAACCATGACTGAGTAATATCACCCGGTAACAGAGTCCTTCAAAAGGCAGTACCAGACCACACCAACTGTGGGTGACAATGTGGAACAACTAGATCCTTCATACATCATGGCCCCTACACAACCACTTTGGAAAACAGGAAATGCCTTACGAAGTTAAGACATTCTTATTAGATGACCAAATGATGCTACTCTATGTATTTATTCAAGAAAACTAAAAACATGTTTACAAGACATATGTTCACAACAAGACTTGTACACAAATATTCAAAGGAGTTTTGCTCATAATAACCAAAATCTGAAAACAAACCAGATACCTGCCGACAGGTAAATGGTTCAACAGACTGTGGTGTATTCATGTATGTATGAATATATTCATACATATTCATAGTATGTATTCATACTACTTCATAACAACAAAAACATGCAACAACGAAGTCAGATACAAAAGGAACATACATATGAAGGACTTCCCTGGCAGTTCAGTGGTTAAGACTCTGAGCTTCCAATGAAGGGGGAGTGGGTTCAATCCCTGACCAGGGAACTAAAAGCCCACATGCTCCTGCAACACGGCCAAAAGGAAGAAAATAAAAAAATAGATAACTATATGATTCAATTGAATCGAATATTCATAAGACAAAATCAGTTTACAAAGACAGATTAGTAATTTCATGGAGTGGAGGTGGATAAGATATTTCATGCAGAGGATATTGACAGCAAAGTAGTAAAGGAAACACTGAGGTGAAAGTAAGTCATATTATCTTAACTTGGGTGATATTAATAGTTACAGTGGTGTATGCATTTATCTAACTTACTACTTTAAAGTGGATGCATTTTGTTGCATATAAATTATACCTCAACAAAATGATGTTTTAAGGCAGTACTATACTTTTATAGCAAAAAAGAAACCCTAGGAAGTTCATCCTGAAGTTGCAAACTTTTATTAGGTGTAAACACACACACACATGCACACACACCCAAACTTGCTTGCTCTTAATAATGTACTGAATTTTTTTCTTAAAAATAGATTTTTGGTCAGAGAAAATTCATAAATATTCCATAATTGAGTTGTTTCAACTTCTGCAATACTCATTCTTTACTATGCAACACATAAGACAGGTTTATAACATTTACCTAAGATTTTAGAATTTTGTACTAGTACTCCTTTATCTTATTTTCCACATCTATAAAAATAGTTGATCTCATAACACATTGATTCCTCAGTACAGCACTGTCCAATGGAATTTCTATGATTATGAAAAGCTCAATATTTGTGCTATCCAATATGGTCAGCATTGCCTTAGAACACAACTCTTAAGACAATGTCTATTATAAGAAAAAATATTTTCATGGTCCATTATACTTTAATACAAAAATATTTTAAACTATACTTTGGAAATCTTTCAATAAAATGAAGGTGATGTTCTATGTGAAAGGATAAATAAGTGGTACATATAAATACCAGGTATTAATCTTGAGCATATCTGGTTGTCAAGTTATGGTCAAGTTAGGTGGAATGGTCTGTTAATGTCAATATTTAAGGAAAATTCAACTAAAGACCTAAAAGCTCATTACATGGCTGATTTGAATACAGTGTTACCTCTCGAGGAAGCAGATGATCTCCATAATTTGGATATGAAGTCAGTCCTTAGATGTGTCATATTTGTTAGAAGGGCCTTTAGACATAAACAGACTGAGACATCAGAAGTGTACCCTTGTCCTCTGTCCCTGTTATCACCACAGGACTCAGGAACAGAGATGGCTATTACCTTTCTGGCTACTGGGAATGCTACTGGTGCCACTGCATGGGACCAGGATAAAGTAGAGGAATCTCAGATATTCTGGCTGGAGAACTAGCATGAGTGCTACAGGAAGCAATTCCCACAGTCATGAATTTTACCTGGAAAACACATTTTATGGTGCACTGGTGAAGTTTTGTAGGAGCAATTTTTAGATCAAATAAGATTTTGTGGGTTTTGGAACTGATTTATAACCTCACCATAACTATAACTTGTCTGTTATTTGAGAGATCTTGTATCATAGCTCAGTTGGTAAAGAATCTGCCTGCAATGCAGGAGACCTGGGTTTGATCCCTGGGTTGGGAAGATCCCCTGGAGAAGGGAAAGGCTACCCACTCCGGTATTCTGACCTGGAGAATTCCATGGACTGTATAGTCCATGGGGTCACAAAGAGCTGGACAGGGCTGAGCGACTTTCACTCACTCGCTCACTGTATCTTTAAATACGTCAAGCAGATCTACAGTTTGCAAGGCAGGAATTCTCTGTGGCTCACTGAACACCTAAGTAAAGGCATCTTACTAGGGCAAAAGCAACATGACTTCTGAAAGGGAAGACTCATGCCACAGGAGTCTATTAAAGTTCACTAAGGCTAAGTCTGAAGACAAGGGAGACTTTATAGAATTTTAGAGTATGAACTTATTTGAACTGTCCACACCTTTTGACAAAGTGCCACATCCAAAGTATTTTGCTATGTGTAGAAAGCAACTCTGCTGTGGGAGTATGGCATTTCCTATGCACATAAGAATAAAATAAGGGTTTTCTGCAAGGACTGAGGCAGGTCCTTGGTGGGTTCGGGGAAGAGTGATACACCTAATATTACAGTGAATGTGGACACAGACAATAGATTGCGATAATGCTTTAAACATTATTTGATTTTATCTCAGTTCAGCTCAGTCACTCAGTTGTGTCCCACTCTTTGCGACCCCATGGACTGCAGCATGCCAAGCTTCCCTGTCCATCACCAACTCCCAGAGCTTGCTCAAACTCATGTCCATAGAGTCGGTGATGCCATCCAACCGTCTCATCCTCTGTCGTCCCCTTTTCTTCCTGCCCTCAATCTTTCCCAGCATCATGGTCTTTTCTAATGAATCAGTTCTTTGCACGAGGTGGCCAAAGTATTGGAGTTTCAGCTTCAGCATCAGTCCTTCCAATGAACATTCAGGACTGATTTCCTTTAGGGTTGACTGGTTTGATCTCTTTGCAGTCCAAGGGCCTCTCAAGAGTCTTCTCCAACACCACAGTTCTAAAGCATCAATTCTTTGATGCTTAGCCTTCTTTATGGTCTAACTCTCACGTCCATACATGACTACCAGAAAAACCACAGCTTTGACTAGACGGACTTCTGTCAGCAAAGTGGTATCTCTGTTTTTTAATATGCTGTCTAGGTTGGTCATAACTTTTCTTCCAAGGAGCAAGTGTCTTTTAATTTCATGGCTGCAGTCTCCATCTGCAGTGATTTTGGAGCCCAAGAAAATAAAGTCTGTCACTGTTTCCATTGTTTCCCCATCTATTTGCCATGAAGTGATGGGACCGGATGCCATGATACTCGTTTTTTGAATGTTGAGTTTCAAGCCAGCTTTTTCACTCTCCTCTTTCACTTTCATCAAGAGGCTCTTCAGTTCCTCTTTGCTTTCTGCCATAAGGGTGGTATCATCAGCATATCTGAGGTTATTGATATTTCACCCGGCAATCTTGATTCCAGTTTGTGCTTCATCCAGCCTGGCATTTTGTATGATGTACTCTATATATGACCTGGAAAACTCTATAACTGACCTGGAAAAGGTCAGTTTTCATTCCAATCCCTAAGAAAGGCAATGCCAGAGAATGTTCAAACTACCGCACAATTGCACTCATTTCACACACTAGCAAAGTAATGCTCAAAATTCTCCAAGCTAGGCTTCAACAATACATGAACCATGAACTTCCAGATGTTCAAGCTTGTTTTAGAAAAGACAGAGGAACCAGAGATCAAATTGCCAACATCTGCTGGATCATCAAAAAAACAAGAGAGTTCCAGAAAAAACATCTATTTCTCTTTACTGACTATGCCAAAGTCATTGACTGTGTGGATCACAATAAACTGTGGAAAATTCTGTAAGAGATGGGAATACCAGACCACCTGACCTGCCTCTTGAGAAATCTGTATGCAGGTCAGGAAGCAACATTTAGAAATGAACATGGAAAAACAGACTGGTTCCAAATAGGAAAAGGAGTACGTCAAGGCTGTATATTGTCACCCTGCTTATTTAACTTATATGCAGAGTACATCATGAGAAACGCTGGGCTGGATGAAGCACAAGGTGGAATCAAGATTTCCTGGAGAAATATCAATAATCTCAGATATGCAGATAACACTTATGGCAGAAAGTGAAGAGGAACTAAAGAGCCTCTTGATGAAAGCGAAAGAGGAGACGGAAAAACTGGCTTAAAGCTCAACATTCAGAAAACAAAGATCATGGCATCCGGTTCCATCACTTCATGGCAAATAGATGGGGAAACAATGGAAACAGTGACAGACTTTATTTTGGGGGCTCCAAAATCACTGCAGATGGAGACTGCAGCCATGAAACTAAAACACACTCCTTGGGAAAAAAGTTATGACCAACCTAGGCAGCATATTAAAAAGTAGACATTACTTTGCCAACAAAGGTCCGTCTAGTCAAGGCTATGGTTTTTCCAGTAGTCATGTATGGATGTGAAAGTTGGACTGTAAAGAAAGCTGAGCACGGAAAAATTGATGCTTTTGAACTGTGGTGTTGAAGACTCTTGAGAGTCCCTTGGACTGCAAGAACCAGTCCATCCTAAAGGAGATCAGTCCTGAGTGTTCACTGGAAGGACTGACGCTGAAGCTGAAACTCCAATACTTTGGCCACTTCATGCGAAGAGTTGACTCATTGGAAAAGATCCTGATGCTGGGAAAGACTGAAGGCGAGAGAAGAAAGGGACAATAGAGGATGAGATGATTGGGTGACATCACCGACTCAATGGACATGAGTTTGAGTAAACTCCAGGAGTTAATGATGTACAGGGAGGCCTGGCGTGCTGCAATCCATGGGGTCGCAAAGAGTCGGACACGACTGAGTGACTGACGTTAACTTAACTGAACTCTATATATAAGTTTAATAAGCAGGGTGACAATATACAGCCTTGATGTACTCCTTTCCCAATTTGGAACCAGTTCATTGTTTCATGTCCATTTCTAACTGTTGCTTCTTGACCCGCATACAGATTTATCAGGAGGCCAGTCAGGTGGTCTGGTATTCCCAGCTCTTGAAGAATTTTTCACAGTTTGTTGTGATCCACACAGTCAAAGGCTTCATCATGGTCAATGAAGCAGAAGTAGATTCTGGAACTCTCTTGCTTTTTTGATGCTCCAACAAATGTTGGCAATTTGACCTGGTTACTCTGCCTTTTCCAAAGCCAGCTTGGACATCAGGAAGTCCTCGATTTATGTACTGTCGAAGCCTAGCTTGGAGAATTTTGAGCATTACTTTGCTAGCATGTGAGATGAGTGAAATTGTGTGGTAGTTTAAACATTCTTTGGCATCGCCCTTCTTTGGGATTGGGAGAAAAGGGACCTTCTCCAGTTCTATGGCCACTGCTGTGTTTTCACAGCATCATCCTTTAGGATTTGAAATAGCTTAGCTGGAATTCCATCACCTCCACTAGCTTTGTTTGTAGTGATGCTTCCTAAGGCCCACTTGACTTTGGACTCCAGGATGTCTGGCTCCAGGTGAGTGATCACACCATCCTGGTTATGTGAGTCATTAAGGTCTTTTTTGTACAGTTCTTCTGTGTATTCTTGCCACCTCTTCTTAATATCTTGTTTCTGTCCATAATGTTTCTGTCCTTTCTTGTGCCCATCTAGGCATGAAATGTTCCTTTGTTATCTCTAATTTACTTGAAGAGATCTCTAGTCTTTCCCATTCTGTTGATTTTATCTACCTAATACAAATGGTCATTGCTCAAAGGAGAGCAACAAGCTTAAAGCTCACCAATAAAATATTCCTCAGCCATAAATATGTTAACATGTAATTTATTGATGTGGTCCATGAGGTCGCTAAGAGTCAGACACGACTGAGCGAATTTACTTTCACGTTTCAACTTTCATGCATTGGAGAAGGAAATGGCAACCCACTCCAGTGTTCTTGCCTGGAAAATCCCAGGGAAGGGGGAGCCTGGTGGGCTGCCGTCTATGGGGTTGCAGAGTCGGACACAACTGAAGTGACTTAGCAGCAGCAAAGTACTTACAACATGCTAGATTACCTGGTGGTTTTAAAAATATGTCCACAAATACCTGATGTTCTTCCCAAGAAATTTGCCTTTTTGGCCCTTGCCTTGGATGTAGGCTGGACTTAGTGGTTTGCTTCAAGTGGATAAAGTGGCAGTGGGGGTGGTGTGGTTTTGAAGTCTATGTCATTAAAAAGGCCCTGCAGTTTCTATCTTGGTTGTTCCTCTCTTGGATTGCTTATTCTGGGAGAGGTCAGCTGTCATGTCCTAAGGAAAAGTCCACATGGCCAGACACTGAGGCCCCTAGCTGACAGCTACCTGAGGAATATTCCTGAAAGCACTTTCTTCAGTCCAACTCACTTCAGATGACTACAGGCCCAGATGACATCTTCTGGAGACCCCCATCCAGAGCCACCCAGCTGAAGGAGCTCCTGCTTTCCTAACCCTCAGCAACTGGGATTACGGGACTTCCCTGGTGGCCCAATGGCTAAGACTCCGAGTTCCCAATGCAGACTCCAGTTCCACCCATGATCAGGAAACTAGATCTCACATACCACAACTAAGAGTTCCCACGCTGCAACAAAAATTGAAGATCCCTAGGACTGAAACTAAGACCCCATAAAAAAAATAAAATAAATATTTAAAAAAAAACCTAAATTTATATTTGTGGGCAATTTTGCATCACAAAATCTCAATTACCCTAATTCTACTATAAGAAGAGACTGTCCTTCTGGGTATATTTTATATAAGAACTTCTAGATGTTTTTTGAAATCTGTTAATATATTTTGGATACCCTTTGAAACAGCTCAATGTTCTCATTAAGGCTAATTCAAATGTAAACAGAAAAATAATTATCCTAACATAGCATAAAGGAAAGGTAATTATTAATCTTCTGATGCTTTACAAGGAGCTGGCTCTTTTCACTGCTAAACACAGTTGTGCTAAAAGATGGTTTTCAAGGAATAATTGTTCAATTGTGTGTGTGTGTTAGTCACTTAGTCGTGTCTGACTCTCTGTGACACCATGGACTGTAGCCCACCAGCTCCTCTGTCCATGGGATTCTCCAGGCAAGAATACTGGAGCAGATTGCAATTTCCTTCTCCAGCAGATCTTCCTGACCCAGGGATCAATCCCAGGTCTCCTGCATTGCAGGCAGATTCTTTACCATCTGAGCTATAGCTGAATAATGGGTTTGACTTCTAAGTTACCAGATAAGAAGAAACAGGAAACCCTCAGTTTCTGCATACTTTCAAGAGCCTTTAAACTTTGGTTTGTGTATTACAAATTAAATTTAAGTACCAAAGAAAAAACCAACAGTTCACACATTTTACCATGATCCTAGGTATATTCATCTATTACAGACTTAAAAGAAAAACCAAAATCAGTGCATTTGTATTCTTGTTACCAAAGTGTTCTCAGTTCTTCTGTGCCCCAAATCAATATCACAAGGTTTAGGACACTCCTGTTTGCTATTCCAGCCATCTTACATTTGCTTCAAGTGTTATCCAGGGGCTGTGAGACCTGAAAACTTTCAGTCTAAGTACTTGGTTAGTCAGACCCTGGGACTAGCTTCACACTCTTTACTTTTACTTGATTTAAAGCAGTTTATCTTCTCAAATATGGTTTGAAATTTTCTTCTAAAAAATACTCCGGAAAGTGACCCTAAAGTGTTCTTGGTGGTACTCCAGATCTCTTATTCAACCCAACACATTTTAAAAAACTTAGTTGTGGGCCAATGCATATTCTGTTTCTTCTGGAGTATACCAGATGTGAAAGTTAGGACTTTTTCAGGAGAAAGAAGCTTGTAGAGTCCCAGATATCTGTTTCCACTGAGTTTTTGCAAATTCCTAATTAGAATTATCTCATAATTCTAATTAGAATTGTATATGATCTGCTATTTCCATCAGAAACTCCCTTCCTCAGGCTAAGACTTCTCTACCCTGTCTCATGGCAGGGGTATGTATGCTCTGAACTGATATATCCACTAAAGGGTCACACATATAATAAACCCTTATAATCTGTCAGGTGTTAGAAACAAGATACCTAAGCTTGTCAGAGACATATAAGTTCAGAAGTAAAAGTTAAGTGCAACAAAATAGTAATATCTGTTACTACTTTCAAAGGAATTTCAAAGGAACTTTTTGCTTTCTAATTCTCTGTCCTATTAATCAGATGAGGATTTATTGCAGCAACTGGAATGATCCATGAAGCATAGGAAGGAGGTGATGAAGAACAAATACTTTTCTTTTTTGTGTTTTTTTATGCTATCTTCCTCCCTCAATACACAGTACTATCTAAGAGCAAAAACAATCATGTTTAGGCAGAATTTATTCTTTTTTTTTTTTTTTTAAGAATTTATTCTTAAGATGGGCTAGTCATAGGACAAAATTAGACAAAGCTTAAGTTTTTCTTTGATCATTTTTTTATTCTTACTCCACATACTCACGTCTGTTTCATTCATTCATTCATAAAATATCTACCAAGTACTGTCTATGTATTCCCCTGGAGTAGGAAATGGCAACCCATTCCAGTATTCTTGCCTGGAGGATTCCACAGACAGTGGAGCCTGGAGGGCTACAGTTCAAGGGGTTGCAAAGAGTCAGACATGACTGAGTGACTACGCACGCACACACACGTCTACATGTTGGGTACTGTTTAAGATACTGAGGAATCTAAAAATAAGTAGTGGTGAATAAAATAAAGTCCTTGCCATTACATTCAAAATAACAAATATGCAACATATCAGATGGTGAATAAATACAGTGAAAAATAAAGTTTGGGAGAAGGGATAAGGAGTGCTGGAAGGTGGGGCATGAGAGATGTTCTAGATTTTATCTAGAATAAGACAGGCCTCACTGATAAGATAACGTTTGAAATGAGACCTAAAGGAAGTGAGGGAGAGTAAGCATAGGGATACTGGATGTTTCAGGCATAAGAAAAAGCAAATGCAGAGGCTCTGAGGCACAAGCTGTTGGACTCTGTCAGGAGCAACAAAGATGCTAGCATAGCTGGTGGGAAATGAGAAGGAAAAGAGGAGTAAAAGTTGAGGTCAGGGAGATCATTCCAGGCTGCAAGAGACTGAGCAGAGCAGTGACTTGATCTCACTTTTACTTTAGCAGGATCCCTGTGGTTGCAATAACCAGAAAAGAAAATATGGGTGGGAAGGGCATACTGCAGTCATTCAGGCAACAGATGATGATGTCTTAGAGTAGGGTGGTAGCAGTGGGGTTGGTGAGAAGTGGTTAGAGAATGGAAACATTGTGAAGGTAGGAATAGAATCTCCTGATGGATTGAATGTGCAGTGGGAAAGAAAGCCTCAACAACTGGAAGAGTGACATTACCATGCATTAAACTGGACGAAAATGAAAAGTTTGATGTGTTAAATTTGTAATGCTCCCTAGAAATTCAGGAGAAGGAGGTGACAACCCACTCCAGTATTCTTGCCTAGAAATCCCATGGTTAGAGGAGCCTGTTGGGCTGCTGTCCATGGGGCTGCCCAGAGTCGGACACGACTAAAGCAACTTAGCATGCATGCATTGAAGGAGGAAATGGCAACCCACTCCAGTATTCTTGCCTGGAGAATCCCAGGGACAGAGGAGCCTGGTGGGCTGCTGTCTATGGAGTCTCACAGAGTTGGACACGACTGAAGCGACTTAGCAGCAGCAGCAGCTAGAAATTCAAATGAAGATGTTGAGTGAGCAGTTGAATAGGTGATTCTAAAGTTTACAGTAGAAGTTCAGACTAGAGATAAACTTTGGGTTTATAGTGTAAAGATGGAATTTAAAGCCACTGAGACTAGAGGAAATCATGTTGGAATGAGTGATAAAGAACATGATGATAAGAATATTTCACTCTGTTAATGCATATAGTGGTGGACACTATTCTAAGTACTTTACATAGACATTTCATTTAGTCTTTATGACCACTGGAAGTAGCAACTTTATTATCCTCAATTTATAGATGAGGAAACTGAATCTTGGAAACATTAAGTGACTTTCTTATGATCAAACACCTAGTAAGTGATAGGGCTGTCTTTTCAGACCTAGGCAGAAAGAAAAGTAAAATATTGTACGTGAGAGCCCTGAGACACTTCAGCTTTTAGCATTCAGGGGGATATAAAAAAGAACAAGCAGAGGAGACTGAGCAGGAGGATCCAGTGGGTAGGAAAAGAAGTTAGAATGGTACTTCTATTGCCCAAAGGACAAAACAAGAAAATGCTCATGGATGTCAAATGCTGATGGTGGCTCAAGGAAGATGAGGACAGAACACTGACCTTTGCATTTAAGAATGTGGCTCTTTCATCCCTCAGATTGGGAGAAAATAATAGCAAATGAAGCAACAAAGAATTAATCTCAAAAATATACAAGCAACTCCTGCAGCTCAATTCCAGAAAAATAAATGACCCAATCAAAAAATGGGGAATACGTGTAACTCTATGGCTGATTCATATCAATATATGACAAAACCCACTGAAAAAAAACACAAAAACAAAAACAAAAAATGGGCCAAAGAACTAAACAGACATTTCTCCAAAGAAGACATACAGATGGCTAACAAACACATGAAAAGATGCTCAACATCACTCATTATCAGAGAAATGCAAATCAAAACCACAATGAGGTACCATTACACGCCAGTCAGGATGGATGCTATCCAAAAGTCTACAAGCAATAAATGCTGAGAGGGTGTGGAGAAAAGGGAACCCTCTTACACTGTTGGTGGGAATGTGAACTAGTACAGCTGCTGTGGAGAACAGTGTGGACATTTCTTAAAAAACTGGAAATAGAACTGCCATATGACCCAGAGATCCCACTCCTGGGCACACACACCGAGGAAATCAGATCTGAAAGAGACACGTGCACCCCAATGTTCATCGCCACACTGTTTATAATAGCCAGGACATGGAAGCAACCTAGATGCCCATCAGCAGACGAATGGATAAGGAAGCTGTGGTACATATATACCATGGAATAGTACTCAGCCATTAAAAAGAATTCATTCAAATCAGTTCTAATGAGATGGATGAAACTGGAGCCCATTATACAGAGTGAAGTAAGCCAGAAAGATAAAGACCAATACAGTATACTATCACATACATATGGAATTTAGAAAGATGGTAACGATAACCCTATATGCAAAACAGAAAAAGAGACACAGATGTACAGAACAGACTTTTGGACTCTGTGGGAGAAGGCGAGGGTGGGATGTTTTGAGAGAACAGCATTGAAACGTGTATTATCTAGGGTCAAACAGATCACCAACCCAGGTTGGATGCATGAAACAAGTGCTCGGGCCTGGTGCACTGGGAAGACCCAGAGGGATCGGGTAGAAAGGGAGGTGGGAGGGGGGATCAGGATGGGGAATACATGTAAATCCATGGCTGATTCATGTCAATGTATGACAAAAACCACTACAATATTGTAAAGTAATTAGCCTCCAACTAATAAAAGAATAAATGGGAAAAAAATGTGGCTCTTCACAAAGCTGCTTTGAAGCAGTGGTAGAGTTAAATCAGAGTGGTGGTGGTGGAGTTGTATCTCTCAAAATCAGAGAGGGTGTGAGAGAGGACATACAAGGCATTAGAGTTCAGCTCTTTGGAGTTCAGCACAGGTACCACTCCAGATCCAGTCATAGGTATTCACATATGGATATGAATCAAAGTGACTGCTGAGATGAACACATTAAAAAAATAGAGATTTGATTGGGAGCTTGGTGAGGAAAAGATATAGGTAACATTATAGTCCTTTTCAAGGAGAACAAACTTGATTTCCTTTCGCTTGGCATTCATTCTTGGACTTTTCTTCATTAGATAAATTTCCAAGCTCCAAATTTGCTTACATCCTCCCTCCAAAATAAAAATTCTCCTGGGTCATGTTTTATTTCCTCACATTCTCAGCCTAGCACAGAACCAGCAAAGAAGGGTACAAATAAAAGTGTAATAAATGACTAACATCCTAAATAATGAATATCCTACCCTGAAGTTATTGTAGACTACTTGCTGCTCCTATAAAAAGCCCATATTTGTCTCTGTGGACTACACTCAGTCATTCAAATTGATTAAAATTTTATATCTATCTTTTAAAAGCCATATGTGAGATCTTTTCCTATTATTTTGGGTATTTTCATAGTAGTTTACTCTCCATCCCTCTTGTCCCCTAACCCCCACCATTAGAAGTTAGTAAAGCTTCTCTTAGCATAAGACTACCTTTCTCAAAGTCCACAGAGCACCTTATTCCCATACTTTCCCTTGTATTTTACCTATGTGAATGTGTCTTAGCTTGTCTATTCTCTTACCTTTTTATAGTCCAGGACAGGAACTGTCATGTGTTTTGATTCCCTACAGCCCAGTGCTTAGCACAGAGGAAGTACTCAATGTATGTATCTTAAATTAATGAATGAACATGAAAGTTGATTGAGTTGAATTAATACTGACCTATACTGAATGATACCAAAGCTAAAGGCAGACAGTTAGACCTCCCATTCCACATGGCAACAACTACACAGTGTTCCTAGCTTAAGGTCATAATATTTCTAGCTAAGTTTATGAAAGGTTAAGAAGTACAGAACTATAAAATATCAAAATAATAACAACTAAGCCCAATTAAATTAGAAAACTTTATGGTTTGTTGGTTTGTGTTCTGGGCTTTTTTGCATTTAAGAAATTTTTAGATATTCGTTGAATAATTAATATGACTACTAATTTATTGTTTCATAACTTCTCTGTTGATTCATAACATCTGAATCAGTGAGTATTCTTTTAACTTACATTATTTCTGATCACCTGGTTCATACAATTATGAAGTGATTAAGTTATTAATTCAGTTATGAAAATTCAGATTTCACTGGTACACAGAGGTGATAAAACCAAAGGGATATAATAACCTTAGTTAAGAATTTCATATCTAATGGTTAATGATAGAATCTTGAAAACTGAGATTTCAGACAGAGTTGTTGCAAATATCTGAAATACAGTATTAATATACTTCCCCAAAACCTTTAATGACATAAAATAGCACAATATTTTATTACATTAACATGTAATAGAAGCTGTTGTCAGATGATGGGCTGAGCAGATGCCAAAATGAGGAAGGAGGAAGGGTATTTACTATAATTACTCTCCATGGTACACTTGATTTTACAGTTTGGCTTTCATTACTCATCCAAAGTACTTACAAATTTGCCAGGGTGATTCAGTGGGTGAACTGCTTTGTGACAAGGATAGACAATTCTTCTGACTGGAGCTTAAACCACAAATTGCCCATTTTATTCTATTTGGGGATGAATATTATATTTTTTCAACCATTGATGCTATCCATGTTAGATTCCATATAAGAAGGAGACTTCCAGAATCTTAAAACTAGAAAGAGAAAAAAGTAGTTAACTTGTTGATTTACACATGAGAAAACTGAGGCCAGGGAAACTTGTCAGGCATCCAAATCACAGAACTAGTTAATATCAAAGCTAAAACTCAAATCCAGTCACCTTGCCTCCAGTTTCTATACTGCCCATTCTTTGAACTGTCCTTCATTTGCACATAACACAAGTAATTTAAGTGACCTGGGGATTCTGGGAATGGTTCTATTCACCAGAGAATAAACTTTTTATTTGCCATAGGTTCTACACTCGTTGAAGATGAAAATACCTTTAGGAAGTAAAAATAATAATTAACTTTTGTATAGCACTTCACAAAGGAATGTCCACATATTTTGAGGCCGGTAGCTGCTATCTCACAGATAGTTGTCAGCATTTTACTGGGATAAGATCCTATGACAGAGGAGTCTAAACAGCTGTGGAAGCAAGAGTTCATTTGGGTGGGGTCTTCTGCAAAACTGCTTGAGGCCAAGCAATTGGAAGTGATGGGTAAAGAAAGCCTACCTTCTATGGAGGCCATTACTTTGAAAAGTCACATCAATGATTCTAACTGGAGGTGAGTTTGTCCCCCAGGAGATCTTTGACAACGTCTAGAGACATCTCTGATGGTCACAAATGGGGGTAGTAGTGCTGTTGGTATCTAGTGGGTAAGAGACCAGGGGGGATGCTGCTACACATCCTAAATTGCACAGGAGAGCCCCCAGAGAATTATTTGGCCCAAATGTCAATACCGCTGAAGTTGAGAAACCCCGAGCTAAAAGGAAAACAAACAGAAACTCATCGAGGAACTAAAGGAAGTTTCTTGAATTATTACTTATATCACGTATTTAACAACTTAGAAAAGGAAATTGATCTCTCATCTCACACACACAGACTTTTTTGTTTCCTTTCCTTTCCTTTTTGGATATGGCTAACAGTTTCCAGGGAATCTTGAAGACTGTTCATGTGGATTTCCTTGCACTGGGTGTGGGTTGGCCCAGGTACTTGTTTTGTGTAACAGCTGTGGCCCTCTTCTGTGGCATCCTTCCTGTCTGGTTTTCAGAATTCGGTCCTAGCTGCTAGCTTTGTGAAGTCTTCCATGGTAGCAGAGAATTCTTTCGTGGGACACCACACGCATCCAAGTGTTCGGGTATGTCATGGTTCTTTTTTACACAAATGTTAGATTGTGTGACGTGCTTCACAGGACATGACGAGTCGCCTCAAGGGGAACCAGATTTTCTTCAGCAGCTGACGGACATTCAGGGAGATAAGAAAGGTCTGTAAAGCGTGAGCCCGCCCACTGCGTCTTAGCGAAACCTCACGTCCTCACATAACCTGGCCAGTGAGCTCAAGCCAAAAGCAGTTCCCTAGAGCCTGAAAGCCCGAAACACTTCGCGTTTTCCACTTGAGGCGCGCGAGTGCGCGCGGGCGGCCAGTCCCTCAGGAGCTGCAGAGCGGACCAATGAGCGGGCCCGCTCTCCGCGCCGGCTCGGGATTGGGCGAATCGCGCCAGCCTCTCTGCCAAACAGCGGGCAGGCGTGCAGAGGAGCGGCTGGGATAGGCGCGCCCACTGCGCCAGAGTTCCGGGAGCGCGTGCGCGGTCTCGCGGCAGCCGCGGGGGCCGGTCTCGCGCAGTCTCGAGGTGGAGTCACTGGCGGCGACGGCGGCGACTGGCGGTGGGGCGGGGGCGGGGATTTAAGATTGTGAGGTAGGGAATCGAGAGTTTCTGGATTCTTTATCCGGTATTTTAAGTGCCGCTGGGAAGCTGTCGTTTCTGCAGTGTTTAGAGGAGGCCGAGGCGGGAGGAGCGGCAGTCGCCGTGGCGCGGAGGTAAGAGGCTGACCGGCGGCGGCTCGGTGTGGAGGTCTTAATCAACAGGTCCTCGCGAGCGGCTCGGGGAGGCGCGGCCGCGCTCACCCCCTCCCCCACGCGCGGGCCTGGGCGGGACCCCGGGTTGCTTCGCGGGCTGCTTCAGGCAGCGGGAGCCCGGCCGGCAGCGGAGGGTGTCAGCTCAACCTTTGTCCCTCGGAGGAACGCTGCTTGGCGGTGCCCGCCCCCTCTGCCTTGGCTAACGACCCACCACAGCAGGTCTCCTGCCCGCCCTGCCCGAGGTGCAGGGAGGCGCCTGCCCTCTGCGCCCGCGCCTCGGGGTTCGCAACTCTCCGGACTCGCTCCAGGCCGGGTCGGGGATCTTGGCGGGGCGAAGAACACTTTCCTTTGGTAGACGGAATGTAGTCGTCGTTTCTCTGCCTGACTCAGCTGCTGGTATTCGGCTCCTCGGTGCAGTCTTGAAACAAATAAACAGTTCTTACTTCCTCGTAACCATTTTTAAAGAAAAGCCTAATCCCGTTCATGGTTTCTGATAATTTAAGTTTGCAGGTTGAAGTTGGAAGCCTGTAAATTGTTGTCAGCTGCGTTTAACGAGAGGGTTTAAACAGTCTTGGGTACAAATTATGTAACTTCCTAATGATAATAACTCACCTTCTGTCTAGTTGATTGACATACAGTAAGATGTTCAGAATTTAGGTTTCCGTCGAAAGGTTTTTCTTGGCAGTTGACGTTCAAATTAAAATCTCGTACCTAGGAGGTTTTTAGAAGTACAACATAGTGTGTGTTTTGTCTCCATTCTCGTTTAGAATCGTGAAAATTTAGATTTGGTAAGCCCTTGAAACAAAAATTTTGAAATTTCGATTTTAATGACAAGGTGAAAGGTGTTAATATTTGTGTTTTTTTTTTAAGTGTTACATGTTAATGATAGTGTTCTAATTATGCTTTTGGTTTATACCAGAAATTAATATCCTAATAAATTCTTCAATAGGAACAAGTGGCATGCTGGTTATTGGTGTCTTGGAAGTGTAAGTATTGGGATAATGAAATTGTTAAATAAACTTTTGGATTGTAAACTATTGACTATTTACTAAATTTCTGTAGATTTGCATGTTACAGGTTTTAAAAGGCTTTTTATACTATTGTAGCAAGCGGAAGCTCTTATAGTGTAGGAACTCTGTAGATGAAACAGGCAAAAAAATACAGAAAGAAGTTCATCATTTTATCTTTGTTAAAGTAAATCTTACCATGTAGTTGAATGACATTTGGCCACACAGACTAGAACTTGAGAAGATTGACTCATTAATATTAACGTATTTTAGAATGATAAACTACAAAAGGATATGCAAATTTTACTTGAGGGTTGCCCAAGGTAATAGGACTTCCCTCATAGCTCAGTCGGTAAAAAATCTGCCTAGAGTTCAGGAGACCTGGGTTGATTCCTGGGTCGGGAAGATCCTCTGGAGAAGGAAATGGCTACCCACTCCAGTATTCTTGCTGGGAGAATCCCGGGAACCCTGCATGGCAAGTTACAGTCCATGGGATTGCAAAAGTCAGACACGACTTAGCGACTAAACCACTACCACCAAGTTAGTAGGGTGAGTTTAGGAGTTTATATGATCTTTCTGAATGATTATTATATGTTTAAAAAGCTCATCACAGACATAGAAGAAATTTGGACCATTTTTCTTATCAGTATCCTTGTTGAGTTGGAAATAATCTTGGTCTTTGTATAGTCTAACCTCTTCATTTTCCAAGAAAAGGAAAGTGAGGTGTATAGATAGATTAGTTAGCAGCAGAGTTGGAACTAAATGTTAAAATGGTTGCCTTCAGATTTCCAGTACAGTGTTCTTTTCACTATATACTATTGTTAAATAAACTGATAAGTTAAACCCTTCTCAGAAATCATACATGGAGCCAGCAGAGTTGATTTTTTTTCCCTTATGCATTTTTTCCTTTTCTTTTTTAAATAGCCATTAACCACAATTAATTCATTCCTTGACTGAAGGGTTATTCTCAGTTTTTCAGTGTTTCAGACAGTGTTTAGTGAACATCCGTGTGCATATCTCTTTGAACACATTTGTAAAGTTTCCTCTGGGATGAATTGCGGGACCATAGGTTGATGTGCATTTTCAACTTTGCTAGCTGCCAAATAAGACTCTAAAGTTGTAACAGTTTACAGACCTGCCAACAGTATATGAGTCACCCTTATCCGCATTTAGAATTGCCAGATTGGCATTGTCAGATTTTTTTATTTGTGCCAGTCAGATGGGTGAGAAATACAATTATTTTCCTTCTTTCACAAAGGCTTTAACTTTAATTTTGGTGAAGTGAAATTAACTCTTTTTGTTGTACAATTATTTTGACAGATACATAGAGCTATGCAACTACCAAAATTGAGACTCCCAGTAACAGTTCCAGCACCTGAAATTCCCTTGAGCTGCTCTTTTTTAGTCTTTAACTGCTGGCAACTGATATTGATTATTGTCTTTCTCTGTAATTTGACTTTTCTAGAATATCAGGTAATGGAATTATATAGTGTTTAGCCTTTTGAGTCTGGTTTCTTTAATTTAGCATAATACTTTTGAGTGAGTGTTCATGTTGAATGTATTAACAATTCTTTATATTGCTAAATGTAGTGTTCCAGTGTATTGATGTATCACAATTTATCCATCTACCAGTTGAAAGACATTTGAGTTTTTTGTTTGGACTATGAATAAAGCTGCTGTAAATCTTGGTCAGCAAGTTTTTATGTGAACACAAGCCTTCATTTCTCTTGGATAAGCACCTCCAAGTGAAATGTCTGGGTCATGTGGGAAGTGTATGTTTAACTTTAAAAATATGTGTTAGGTAGAATAGTGGCCCACAGAGATGTTCTGCTTCCTGGAAACTGTGAATAAATTAGGTTACATGACAAAAGTGAATTAAAGTTGTAGCTGGAATTAATCAACGGACTTTAAAATAGAGTTTATCCTGAGGTTATCCAGGTGCTGTGACTAGTGTATCACAAAGGTTCTTAAAAGCAGAAGAGAAGGTAGAAAGGTTTAACAGTGGGAGCAGGGACAGAGAGATGGAGAGTTCTTGGTTTTGAGGTTGGAGAGTTTGGGGCATAAGCTAAAAAATATGGTCTCTGGAAAAGGCCAGGAAATGGATTAATCTTTAGATCTCCTGAAAAGGATGGAGTTCTGCCAACAACTTGATTTTCATCCAGAGAGACCTGTGTCAGTTATTTAACCTACAGAACTGTAAAATAATAAGTTTACATTGTTTTAAGCCACTAAATTTGTGGCAACTTGTCACAGTAGTATAGGAAACTATATGCTGTAAGAGACATTTTCCAAAGAGGCTGAATTTTATTCTCATTGGTGGTGTATGAGTATTCTAGTTACTTTACAGCCTCATCAACACTTGGTATGATCACTCTTTTTAATTTTAGTCATTGTAATAGGTAAATATATAGCAGTATTTCATTGTGGTTTTTATTTCAGTTTTTCTCGTGAATATTGATTAGCATCTCTTCTGTACTTACTTGCCATCTGCATACCTTTGGTGAAGTGTCCAAATTCCAAATCTTTTTCCATTTTTAAATTTAATTTTCTTATTGTCTGATTTTTTCTAGTCCTTTGTCAGATATGTGGTTTGCAGAGAGTTTCTTCCAGTCTGTGGCCTGCCTTTTCCTTCCTTCTCAGCTGTGTCTTTTGAAGTACAGAAATTTTAAATTTTGACTAAGTGCAAAGTATCAGTATTTTCTTTTATGAGTCTCAGTTTTGACATTGTATATAAGAACTCTTTGCCAAACCAAAATCACAAAGATTTTCTCCTATGTCTTCTTCTATAAATTATATATTTTACCTTTAGATCTGTGTTATACTTTTTAGTTACTTTTTCTATAGAGGTGTAAGTTGAGTTTCATCTGTTTGTCCAGTTGTTCCCATGTCTGTTTGTGAAAAAGACTCTTCTCCATTGACTTGGCTTTGTCTCTTGGTCAAAAACCGTTTGACCACTTTTGTGTGGGTTCCTTTCTAGCCTCTTGTGTGTTCCATTGTTGTATTTGACTTTTTTTGTTTTCCGACAGTATCACAGTGTCTTGATTAATACAGCTTTAAAATTCAGTCGTGAGATCAGGTAATGTGAGTTCTCCAACTCTTTCTTTTCAAAATTGTTTTAGCTATCTTGGTACTTCTGCCTATATTTTAGAATCAGCTTATTGCTATAAATACGTATAAATTTTGCTAGGATTTTGCAGGTCAGGAAGCAACAGTTAGAACTGGACATGGAACAACAGACTGGTTCCAAACAGGAAAAGGAGCATGTCAAGCCTGTATATTGTCACTCTGCTTTTTTAACATATGCAGAGTACATCATGAGAAACTGGATGTGGGCTGGATGAAGCACAAGCTGGAATCAAGATTGCTGATAGAAACATCGATAACCTCAGATATGCAGATAACACCACCCTTATGGCAGAAAGTGAAGAGGAACTAAAGAGCCTCTTGATGAAAGTGAAAGAGGAGAGTGAAAAAGTTGGCTTAAAACTCAACATTCAGAAAACTAAGATCACGGCATCTGGTCCCATCATTTCATGGCAAATAGATGGGGAAACAGTGTCAGACTTTATTTTTTTGGGTTCCAAAATCACTGCAGATGGTGACTGCAGCCATGAAATTAAAAGATGCTTGCTCCTTGGAAGAAAAGTTATGACCAACCTAGACAGCATATTAAAAGCAGAGACATGACATTGCCAACAATGGTCCATCTAGTCGAAGCTATGGTTTTTCCAGTAGTCATTTATGGATGTGAGAGGTGAACCATAAAGAAAGCTGAGCACCAAAGAGTTGATGCTTTTGAACTGTGGTGTTGGAGAAGACTTGAGAGTCCCTTGGACTGCGGGAAGATCCAACCAGTCCATCCTAAAGGAAATCAGCCCTGAATATTCATCGGAAGGACTGATGCTGAAGCTGAAACTCCGATACTTTGGCCACCTGATGCGAAGAGCTGACTCACTGGAAAAGACCCTGATGCTGGGAAAGACTGAATTCGAGAGAAGGGGATGACAGAGGATGAGATGGTTGGATGGCGTCACTGACTCAATGGACGTGAGTCTGAGTAAACTCCGGGTTGGTGATGGACAGGGAGGCCTGGTGTGCTGCATTCCATGGGGTCACAAAGAGTTGGACATGACTGAGTGACTGAACTGAACTGAAGATTTTGAGATTGTTTTGATTAGTAGATTAGTTTGATAATTGACATCTTAACAAAATAGAGTTTTCCAATCTATGAACATGATGTTTCTCTCTATTTAGGTCTTTTATTTCTTTCATGAGTGTTTCATAGTTTTCAACGTGTAGATCCTGCAAATGTTTTATTAGTTCTATACCCCTATATTTCAGTTTTTTAGTCCTATTGCAAATGTCATTTTTTTTTTTTTTGCAAATGTCATTTTTAACACCTTGTCTTTCCAGTTGACCATTGCTAGTATATAGAAATGCAATCAGTTTTTATATGTTGCCTTTGTATTCTGAGTTTTTATTAAATTCATTTATAACTTCTATGAGCTTTTTCCTGTAGATATCTTGGAATTTGTCTAAGGAGGCAGTCGTGTCATTTATGAATAGAGAAACCTACTTTCCTTTCCTGTATGTCTTTTTTCCCTTTGCTTTTTGCAGTGTGTAGGACTTCCAGTGATTAGTAGGGTTGAAAGGGAACATCCTTGCCTTGTTCACAATCTTAGAGCATTCAGTCTTTCACCTTCAAAGTGTAATAATGCTAGATGCAAGTCATTTTGTAGATTCTCCAAATCAGATTAAGGAAATTTCCTTCTGTTCTGAGGTGGCTGAGAGTTTGAGGGGGGTTGTTTGTTTGTGTTTTTAATTATGAATCGATGTTGAATTTTGTCAGATGCCTTTCTGCATCTATTAAGGTGACCATTTGAATTTTTTTAATCTGTTAATATGGTGAGTTACACTGTTTAATTTTTCAATGTTGACGTGGCCTTGTGTGTTTTTGGGAATAACTCCAGAGTTGTTGCAAACTAAATAATTTTGGGTTATTTTCCTTTGATATTGACATTTTCCTTAAAAATAAAGAGGAAACTGAATATAAGATTTTGTGAAAGTGTTTATAAAGTCAGCAAAATCAAGGTATTCATTAGCAGTTATGTATATTTCATATGTTGTAGGACTTCTTGATCTATCTATACTGGAGTTTATAGACTGTACTTTACCACTATAGGACTCCTGTTTAAAATTACTAAATGAAGAAAGAAAATGTTTATAACACTGTAATCAAGCATTTCCTCATGCTTAATTTAAGCAAATTGTTTAAGTGTATTTGGATAGTGAAGTATATTTTGAGTGAAGATAAAATTATTTAATTGGGAGATTTTTTGCTTGGAATGAAAGCACTGGGAATTTCACATACCACAGTGGGGGGGGTGGGGGGGAAGAAAGCTCCTTCAACATGAGAAAATCAACTATAGACCTTTGAGTAATCACATAAATGTTTGGTTTGATCCAAGTGTATTGAATTCAGTGAATATATTAAAAAGTGTGAAGTGAAGTATAAACTACTTAAAATACCAGGCTCTGTTTTGCTACACTGAAGATGTTCTTCTTGAAAAAATGTAGGTACATAGTAAAAAGATACATGCTTATTAAATATGTTTTAATATGGTGAATTGTGAGGTTTTTCCTCCATCAGTTCCTACTACAGAAGACAGTTTAATTGTTAAGAGTGAGGTTTCATGGGGAATTTCCCTGGCAGGCTAGGACTCTGCACTTCCCCTGCCGGAGGAGGCACAGGTTCCATCCCTGGTCGGGGTACTGAGATCCCAAACGGAAATCCCGTACCTTACCATCTTCCCTTCAAAACAAATAACAAGGGTTCAGTAACTTCATAATCCAGCTATTTAATTTTATCATTTTTATAAATTTGAGCTTATCATGATTTAAACATAAAGTTTCAAGCAATTTCTCTCATGTAATTTTTAAGTTCCTTCTTTTCTTAAGTTAACAGTTGTCTCAAAGATGCTAAACATTGAAGTTTTGAGGCCTCTGAGGTTCTTTGCATTTTTGATAATTTAAGACAGGGGTTGGCAAATTTCTGTAAAAGGCCAGGTAGTAAATATTTTAAGCTTTGCAGATTGTACCAGTTCTGTTGCAGGTACCCAACTCTGCTGTTACAGTGCAAAGATGGCCAAATGAATCTGTGTTCCAGTAAAACTTTGTTTATAAAAACAAGGTATGCCTTATTTGGCCTGTGGGCTTAATTTGCCTATTTTGATTTTGGGCAAAAGTCAGCAGGAAAAATGAAAACAAGTATAGTAATGTAGCAGAAAGACTTTAGGTTCAGCTGAGTTGGAAGGTTAGTCAGTGCTGTAATTCCCAGCCACGCCTTCATTTTCCTTATCTTTAACAGGTTGCCATCTAGCAAGATGATTGAAAAAGATAAAATAGGGTATGAAAGGTACTGAGCAAAATATTCTGACATGTAGTAGATACTTAATAAGTATTTGCTTCTACCACCACACCATTTTATGTTATTTTACAGTGTGTAGTTGTCCAAATATTAGAAATTATGGTTGTATTTATATTTCTAGCTAAATTATCTTTTGAATTATGCTTATTGGACATGTAAATTGTAACTGTTTGGCTTCACAGTAGTATCAGAAGTTTCACATGAAAAAATCGAGAGTTTGTGTTAAAATATAATTTCTTGTTTTGAGGATTTTACATTGTCACAGAAAATGTTTGATAATGTCACTTAAAATGCATTATTTTGATATGACCTAAGAAGTAGGTTTTCTGTATCTTGAGTGCTTCAGAAGTGCCTGTAAGATTGTATATATTTAAATTAATTGACTGACTCCTGTGAGTGAACTGAACTGGGTGCTCTGCTAGGATTTGGTTGTACTTTAAAAGTACTTATATTTAGGTGCTCATTTTTGTGTAATGTTTGGGACATAAGGGATGCTTTAGAAAGTTTTTCTTTCTTTCTGAATTTCTGTCCAGATAGAGCTGGATTTGAAATTTTAACTCCCCTCGCCCCTCCAAAAAAAAAAAATGAGTGCTTTTTGGCAGATCAGAGGCAGAGATGCCACTTATGTGGCTGTTGGATTAATTTTGCTCCAGTAGTTAGTGGCAGGACTGGGTTTGAACCTCATGTACCAGATTAGCTTTGTAGTACTCATTTCATTGCTCTGTTGTGTGGTTTGTTAGCTCTGTTATTATCTGCCTCTGGACTCCCAGAAATTGTTTTCTTGTCCCATGTTCTCCATTTCCCCTTACAGCGTAAGCAGAAGCTGTTGCAAAGTCTTATCAAATTTTACTAAGAAAACTTTATATTATTGTTTAATCACAGTTACAGCTTGTAATGCAATTGTATTATACTTAGTGTGAAAGAAAAGTTTGTTTTTAAGCAGATTTTTAAAATTCAGCTTTACATTGATTATATTATCTGTATGATACTTATGAATGAGTTGGTTTTTCTTTGTTCTACAAGTAATCATTATAACTAGTTTATTCAGAAGATTATAGGTAAATACTGAATATTTATAATGTGAAGACTTTGGGTGGTGTATAAGGAAGTATTAGACGAAGTCACTGCCCTCAAAGGCCTGGCTTTGAAGTAAGTATGGATAGTCCCTTAGAGACTGAATTGGATTAAGAGAATTTATTAGTTGTTTGAAATGAACTGAATCACGGAATTGCTTAAATAATATGCAAATAAATTGTAGGCTTCCTTTTATAGTGTTGCAGACTTATAATTTTTTAAAAATTATATATCAAGGTTTATTTAACTGTGTTACTGTTGGTAAGTTGTTTCTAACTTTTGGTTATTATGAATAAATGTTACCATGAATGTTGCTTTAAGTTTAGTTTATGAAGGTGCATGTGAACACATGTTTTTCAGGAGCTCTGTTCTGTAGTATAGAGGCCACTAGCCACATGTGACTATTTAAATTTGGATTAACTAAAATTAAGAGTTCAGTTCTTCAGTTACACATGCCACATTTCAAGTGCTTGTTAGCTATATATGGCCAGTGTGGCTATGTTATTACTGCACAATGCAGATACAGAGCATTTTCATTATTGCATATAACGGTCAGGGCTTTCAAGGAAATTGTATCGTGAACCCCAGAGTTAAACCTCTGGCCAGGCGATTTATCTGAGGACTATACAAATAAACAAATAAGCTGCAGACATCTTTCAAAATAATGATTCACTTACAAGTAATCAGTAGATACCTAAGAGTTTATGAATGGAAATTTGGTGGTTCTTTGTAGTCATCTTAAAGGAACAGTGTTCTTTTTATATTTTACTCTTTTCTACTTTATTTCTTACCCTTATACTTTATGCCTTATCCTTTTATATTTCAGTTTTATAGTGAGAATAGTATTTAATTTGGCTGAATCACAGTACTTTTTCCTTTCCCCTAACCCTACCCAGAACTGTATCCTTTGTCCCATCTCTTAGTATGTCATCCTTTGTATATAGTTCTAAACATTAACAACTTTGTGACCAAATAGAGGCTCAGAGAGATTATTTTATCCTGATTCCTGTTGTAACTGATAGCAAGTGTTTATTTTTCTCCAAAGCCCTTGGATTTTTCTACTTTGTATTTTAGCCTGCCTTTAGACTTACCTTGTTTAACCCTGTCTTTTTGGTAAGTTTAGAATCTTTTTTTAGGAAAGACATCTTTAATTTAGTGTTTAAATTGTACTTGAATTAAAGTGAAGTACTTTGAACCTGTAAATTGTAAGCTCCTAAGGGTAGGGGCTAAGTCTTTTTATTTTAGTATCTCACTTTTTAATATGGCACGTAGTGGATGGATGTTATCAATTTGCACTTTTTAATCATTTACTTATTAAACCTTAGCCTTAACTTGTAAGTTTCATCCCAGAGACTGTTCTAACCTAGTCACCTCCTGTAGCCTGAGAGAATTTGAGATTCAGAACATTTCCATTTTTTCGGTATTGACCGTAAATGTGTTTATTGATGGATCGGAGTGGTGGTGTCTAACTTTCACATGTTCTTAATTAGCTTTCTTTACAAATATTAGATGTGAATGGATGAATTATGGGCTTTTCTGATAGACATCATAGTTACAAACCTTGAACTGATTAAGTACTCATACTGTGGAATCAGATTGGTGCTGAAATACCTTCTTGACTTGTGTGTGACAGGGCAGGTTAACCTGTGAAAATCTGATTCCTTATCTACAGAATGGGGTTGTACTTGTGCCTGATTCAGAGGTTGTAGGGAAGGAAACACCTTTTTTCTTTTTCCTCTTAGGTTCTTTGTCTGGGGCTCTGCAAATTAAACTGACAGAAGACAGAGTAACAGAAGAAATGGCTTATCACTTATGCATGTGGAGGGCTACAGAGGAAGGAATTGGAGACCATAGTAGCAATGAGTCTGAGCGATAAATTGTGTCATAGAGATAAGACAAAGGAGAGAGGCTTTTTAGGGCCTGCAGATTGTGGAAATGTAAATATGTGGGGGCAACTTGTGGAATATAAAGATTATTTTAGTCAGGTTTGTTATGCAGATTTATGTCAGTGTCATCTGCATTGATAAGAGTCAACTCCGAGTATTGAGTCCCTCTTTCTGGTACTTTTACAAATAAAAATTCATGTTACCTTTAAAAAGGGAAAGTTATGCTCTGCTTTTTAAGTCTGATAGGGGAAGGCAGTTTTTTTCTGTTGTACGCTCTTTTTTAATTGCCTTATCTCGAAATAACCATTTTGCCAAAATGTCACCTTTTGAAGTGGAATATTCAGATCCCCTCAGAGTCTTATTTTGAGGATTAATTAAAATGATGTATCAAGAATGATTAGCATAGTACCTGGTATATATATTAAGCACTTCATAAATGCTTATCCATAAATAAGAGAAAGAATACAAACCTGTTTTATGATACTTACATGGACTAGCAATGAACTATATTATGTTTTCATATATATATTTTGAATAGTTTGTGTGATTATCAATAATTTGATTACGCAGTTTTGTAGGAATGGTGTGAATTGGTTATCATAGACTGAGTCAGTGATGGATAATTGTAATTTTGTGTTGAGGAGTAAAGCTTTTTTTATCTCTGAAATAATAGTGAAAGTCAGCCGGGGGGAAAACAATTTGTTGCTCTATTTATAAACAGCTTACGTATGTAGTGAGATCAAGTTCTGCTCAGCTTTACTAGTTTCTCTTATTGACTCTCAAGCATTAGTCAAGGATATTTTTCACTAGGTCATTTTTACTACACTTTAAAATAGGCTTAAAAAGCATAGTTTTTAGAGTTGAGTTTCATTGTGGGGATTTAAAATTTTATGTCTAGAAAGCATTTGTTTAATTTTACTCATGTTAGAGTGCTTGAATTAGTGTTTACTTTTTTTCCTTTTGTGTAATGGAAGCCTTTCATATATGCCTTGGGTCTTATATTCTTTCCCATTTATACAAGTTTTCTTAGGATGCTCTTCTACAGGTGATTCCTGTGGCATTTTCTGCAGTTGTAGTGCAGCACTTACAAATAGCATTGAAGTTCTGTAGAGGGTTTGTTTGCTTGCTTGTACACTTATACTTGTTTTTCATACTAGAATTCAAGTTCCTTAAGAATTTAGACACTCTGCCTTAGCGATCTTCTTGCCAGTGACTATCCCAAGTTTTTGTACTAAATGAGTACTTAACATTGTTGAATGGATGTATAGTTTAGTAACTTTTTATAACTATAGGATTTCTGTATAGTAATCTGTCAGATTGACCTTTCATTCTTATTTCTTATAATATCCTCTTTTTGTTTTACTGCCTTCTAAGACTGGTCAAAATGAAAACATTACTCATATCCTCAGTCACCAATTCTATAGTACTAAAAGTTCAGTGGATTCTAAACTTGGTGACATTTGTATCCTCATCAGTCTTCTTCCTTTTCAAATTCGCCTTTCCTATTTTGATAACATAGCTTTACTTCTGGTCCTTAAAGTGTTCTCTATGGATTATTAATTTTAGTCAGTTTTCTTGTTCTGATAATTCTGAAATGCTTATTTGGTATTCGTTCAATGACAGTGCAGATTTTTTTTTTTAATTGCCAATTGTTGAATTGTATACCAATAAACCATCTAGGTAGAGGTAATCATCTACTGATTTGCTGACCTTTGGAGTCTTTTTTTTCCCTCTACTAAACTATAAATCACTTGAGGTCAAAAGTTGGTATATCTTAACAGTGCACTGTTACAGACCTGCAACTTGTGATACATGGGTTTCAGGGAAAGAAGCTGACTAAAATGATTGACAACCTAAGATTAAAGGGGAAGGAGAAAATCTTTATAAAATAGGCATACAAATAAGCACCTAGAAAAAAAAACATTAACCCTGTGAGTTTGGTAATTAGGATTCTTTGAGTTTGTGATTGTGTTTTATTAATATGATGAAAGATGAACTTGACTTACTGTGTTATAAAGTGTTAGTAGTCTGTTTTGGAATTTTTCTTTGAACTAATGCTGTTACTCCTTTGGTAAACTGGTGTCCTGTCATTTTTAAATTACAGATGTAATGTGTTCATTTTTGTGTGGTAGAAGAAGTCCTGACTTCTGAAGAGTTTTAATGATTGCTTAAGTGATTTATTTATAAATTCTTATTGTTGCATTGTTTATAAACTTGTTTAGGATCTTAGGGATATTGTTTTGATTCCTTCTATTTGCCTAATTGTTGTAGAACTCTTCAAAGGACTTTGGTGCTTCTGCTATTGTTTTGTACTTTAAGAAGGTAGTTGTAATTTTAAAAGTCACTATTTTTTCTTCAAAAAAGTGTTATCTATGTGGTTCCCCCCCTCAAATTATAAAAGTAACACATTTTTTGTCAGTGTTTTGTAAGGTGTCCAAATTGTACAGAAAGTAAAACCTGATAAATAAGTTATCCTTATTTTTCAGAGATACTAAGTGAAAACAATATTCCGTGTATTTTTTTGGACTTTTTGTGAATAACTTTATAAACGTTTTTTGTGCATTTATAAAAATGCGATGATATGTATGTGTGTGTGTTGCTCAGTCATGTCTGACTCTTTGCAACCTCATGGACTGTAGTCTACTAGGCTCCTCTGTCTATGGGATTTTCTAGGCAAGAATACTGAGTTGGTTGGCATTTCCTTCTCCAGGGGATCTTCCCAGCCCAGGGATCGAACCTGGGTCTCCTGCAATGCAGGCAGGTTCTTTACCATTTGAGCCACCAGGGAAGCCCCTGGGTGATATATAAGTACTATTAATTAATTCACTTGCTTTTTTTATTCCATGTCAGTAGCTACGTTAAAAAAAATCTGAAATAAACAGGTGACATTCTTTTTTTTATTTCTTTTTCTTTTTTTGCCACACTTGTGCAGCTTGCATGATCTCAGTTCCTCCACCAGTGATGGGCCACAGCAATTAACACCTGGAATTCTAACCACTAGACCACCAGGGGACTCTCTTAATAGTATATTCTGTTTAACACAATGTCTAAAAAAATTACCATCTCTGCATGTATTAAATGCAAAAAAATAATGAAATGTTTTGTATTCGTTTTTCCCCCCTTGAAAGTGTGTGAAAGTGTTAGTCACTACGTTGTGTCCAACTCTGCACCAGTGTCCAGCCCAGTCCCCAGGCTCCCTGTCCATGGAGTTCTCCAGGCAAGAATATGGGAGTGGGTGGCCATTCCCTTCTCCAGGGGATCTTCCCAACCCGGGGACTGAACCTGGGTCTTCCTGCCTTGCAGTCAGGCTCTTTACCAGTTGAACCACCAGGGAAACCCATTTTTCCCCTATGCTCAGTCTTTAAAATCTAGTGCATGTTTTATACTGATGACACATCTCAATTAGAATGATAGACTTTCATTGGAAATACTTAATCTATATTTAGATTTTTAAAATTTTACAGTTGAAAAAGTAGAGTAACATACCCAAATTGTTCCTAACATACTCTATAGGATAAATTTCTAGAAAAGGAATTGTTAGTGAAGGTTTATTTAAAATTTTTGGTATTTGTTGTTGTTCAGCTGCTCAATCATGTCTGACTCTTTGTGACCCCCATAGACTGCAGCATGCCTGGCTTCCCTGTCCTTCACTATCTGCCGGAGCTTGCTCAAACTCATGTCCATCAAGTCGGTGATGCCAGCCAATCATCTCATCCTCTGTCATCTCCTTCTCCTGCCTTCAGTCTTTCCCAGCGTCAGGGTGTTTTCTAATGAGTCGACTCTTGGCATCAGGTGGCCAAAGTATTGAAGCTTCGGCTTCAGCCTCATTCTTTCCAATGAATACTCAGGGTTGATTTCCTTTAGAATCAGCTGGTTGGATCTCCTTGCAGTCCAAGGGACTCTCAAGAGTCTTCTCCAACACCACAGTTCAAAAGCATCAGTTTTTTGGTGCTCAGCCTTCGTTATGGTCCAGCTCTCACATCCATACATGACTACTGGAAAAACCATACCTTTGACTATGTGGACCTCTGTCGGCAAGGTGATGTGTCTGCTTTTTAATACACTGTCTAGGTGTGTCATAGTTTTCTTCCAAGGAGCAAGTGTCTTTTAATTTCATGGCTGAAGTCACCGTCTACAATGATTTTGGACTCCAAGAAAATAAAGTCTATCACTGTTTCTATTGTTTCCCCCTCCATTTACCATGAAGTGATGGTAGCAGATGACATACAGCAGTGAAGTTAAATGAAACAGTCAAGTGAGAAAAGATTAATTTCCCATAATCATGTTTTAAAGGTAAAAGAATGATGTAAATGGGGTTTTTGTTTTTTTTTAAAGGAAGCCTATAGTCAGTATGGTATTGTTTTACAGAGACAGCTAGCTTAGCCACATGAAGGTTCACTTATCTAGCTTTTAGTTCCTGTTCTGTTAACTTCTAGCTCTGAAACTTAGCTTACAGTGCTTGCATATCTTCTGGGAAATGGGGATATCTGACTTGCTCAAATTTCAGGGTACCTGTGGAGATCAAATGAAATAATGTGCTTGAATTACTATAAAAACTGAAAAGCTTTACAAATAAACGTGGAAAATGTGAATATGTAAATCACTTACAAATTTTCATTTCTGGCCTTTGAATCCCTGTCTAGCAGTTAACAGCAAAACAGAATTCCCATTCTAAATGCAGTACTTCTAAAATGCAATTTATTGTCTTTCCAGTTCTCTCGTCTCCTTTTTTTCCATGGGGAAAAAAACCTTAATTTCTGAGTTTTCCTATTTTAAGGTCCTGTAATTTCTGCCAGGTTCAACTAGCATGCTCAATATTACAGAACTGTATTTGGTCGCTGGTCTCCAAAGCCAGTCAGATCATCCTTTATTATAAGCATTGTTTGAAATTATCCCTTTCCTTCTGCTATTTCCTTTATCCTCCCATGCATAAAGTATTAAAACATTGTCTCTATTGACTGCTTTACTTACATTCCTCTTAATCAACTGGTTACAGTGTAAAGAAGATTTAACTTTCTAAAAACTTCTTTGTTTCCGATTCTTTTTATATTCCAAAACCCATAGTTTCCCATTGCTTGCAGGAGAAAATTCCAGCAATTTGGTTTGCATTTAGAGTCTATTCTGGCTTTATCTTCTATCTCTTACACTGGCTCTGTTCCTTATCAGAGACTGTTCTTGTTCTCCCAACTAGGCCTTATATATTCTTGATTGGTAGCAATATTACTGAAAAGCCACATTGCAAGTAATTTTATCCCACAAGTTTAAAAATCCGTTTTTCTAGTCAGTTTGAAAATGTTGTAAGTTGTCTTTTGTTCTAATTCCTTTTTTCAGAAATTTACTAACCTTTTGGATGCATTTAATCTTTCATTACCCAGTAGTTGAAGGTGATAATGGGGCAGTTCAAGTAACCAACCATTTGATATCTTTGATACTGTTTGGCTTTTAACCAGTTCTTACTATGAGTCTGTGGTCTTAAATATCTCCTAAGACCTTCAACCTTGTGTTTGATATAAGCAAATGGAGAATTTTCCCACGGGGGGGCAAAATAAAAACTATAATACTTTTCACTTAAGAATATTACATGATATATAGGGAGCTTAGTATCGTCTGGTTAAAAAAAAAAAAGATTTCTTATTCCTCCACCAGTTCTTAATACTGCAAGATATTAATGGGCTGTGACGTTTTGCCTCTTCTGCCATATTCACTTGACCTCTCGCCTACTGACTTCCACTTCTTCAAGCATCTCAACGACTTTTCCAGGGAAAACTCTTCCAGAACCAGCAGGAGACAAAAAATGCTTTCCAAGAGTTCAGTGAATCCCGAAGCATGGGTTTTTACACTACAGGAATAAGCAAACTTATTTTTTGTTGGCAAAAATGTGTTGATTTTAATGGGTCCTATTTTGATGAATAAAGATGTGTTTAAGTCTAGTTATGATTTAAAATTCACGGTATGAAACCGCAATTACTTTTTTGCACCAACCTAATACCTACTATCACCATCACTGCTACTCAAATTCATATATGTAATCATTCTACTTTTGTCCTCTGTAAAATACCATCTGAGGATGTTGTAAGGAAAATATGATACAAAGAACTTGAAACCATTTGTTCAAGAGTGCATGTTATAACTGTTGAATGTTTATTCTTTTTTCTGGCTGCACTGGGTGTTCTTGTTACACAGTCTTTCTCTACAGAGCAGGGGCTACTTTTTTGCTTTGGTGCACAGGCTTCTTGTTGCTGACATGGGCACTCGGGCAGGTAGGCTCAGTAGTTGTGGCACACAGTAGCTGTGGCTCCGCCACATATGGGATCTTTTTGGACCAAGGATCGAACCTGTGTCCCCTGCATTGGTAGGTGGATTTTTAACCACTGGACCACCAAGGAAGTCCCATTGAATATTTATTTTGAGGTGTTCCTTGGGCAAAATACTTTGCTTCTTTAAACCTGTTTTCTCTTTTGTCGTTGGGTATAACGCTAATACTTACACTTGTATACTTGTTTGAGGATTAGCTGTATAAAGTGTGGTAGCACAGTGTTCAGGACACAGACTTAGTAAATACTATTTGACTATTAAATGTTTTGTCTATACATTTTTTTTAAAACAGTTCTAGTTTTTGTTTTTGATCACAGTGCACAACGTGTGGGATCTTAGTTTTCTGATGAGGGATCCCTAACCCACGCTGCTGACTTTGAAAGCATAGTCCTAACCACTGTGGAATGCCAGGAAAGTCCCCATCTATACATTTTTTTAGTCTTGTTTGGGCCACTTTTAATGTAAGTATTTATCATTTTGTATGCGTGTTTAGTCTCTCTGGCCAGAT
Organism: Muntiacus reevesi; assembly: GCF_963930625.1. Classification (NCBI taxonomy): domain Eukaryota; kingdom Metazoa; phylum Chordata; class Mammalia; order Artiodactyla; family Cervidae; genus Muntiacus; species Muntiacus reevesi. The sequence continues at coordinate 76,077,327 of NC_089255.1, forward strand.
TGTAATCATGTGATGGTGGTGGAGGTGGCGGAATGTAGTATATGCTGGAATATATTATTAAAACTGTATTTGCACTGCCATTCAGGTTCCAGTATGCAATACAAGGCAATTTATTTGGCCATAGTTTTTATTACATTTAATGAGCTTTTTCCATCCACTGCCAAGATGACCCTTGAAATAAATCTTTCCCTGAACATTTTGAAAAACAGTAGATTAGATGATATTAAGTATCTTTCAGCCTCCATATTTATTTAGAAACTAACAGTACTTGAAAAAGTTTTGTCTTGGAAGTCTGAGAAGCTTAATGAAAATTATTGAATGAGTGAATGCCTCAGTTTTGGGTTAGTAATTGCTTGGTTTAATTCAGGGACTTTTATTTTATTTTATTTTATTTTTAAATATTATTTTATTAGTTGGAGGCCAATCACTTCACAACATTTCAGTGGGTTTTGTCATACATTGACATGAATCAGCCATAGAGTTACACGTATTCCCCATCCCGATCCCCCCTCCCACCTCCCTCTCCACCCGACTCCTCAGGGTCCTCCCAGTGCACCAGGCCCGAGCACTTGACTCATGCATCTCACCTGGGCTGGTGGTCAGTTTCACCATAGATAATATACATGCTGTTCTTTCAAAACATCCCACCCTCACGTTCTCCCCCAGATTTCAAAAGTCTGTTCTGTACTTCTGTGTCTCTTTTTCTGTTTTGCATATAGGGTTATCGCTACCATCTATCTAAATTCCGTATATATGTGTTAGAATACTGTAATGTTCTTTATCTTTCTGGCTTACTTCACTCTGTATAATGGGCTCCAGTTTCATCCATCTCATTAGAACTGATTCAAATGAATTCTTTTTAACGGATGAATAATATTCCATGGTGTATATGTACCACAGCTTCCTTATCCATTCATCTGCTGATGGGCATCTGGGTTGCTTCCATGTCCTGGCTATTATAAACAGTGCTGCGATGAACATTGGGGTGCACGTGTCTCTTTCAGATCTGGATTCCTCAGTGTGTATGCCCAGAAGTGGTATTGCTGGGTCATATGGCAGTTCTAGTTCCAGTTTTTTAAGAAATCTCCACACTGTTCTCCAAAGCGGCGATACTAGTTTGCATTCCCACCAACAGTGTAAGAGGGTTCCCTTTTCTCCACACCCTCTCCAGCATGTATTGCTTGTAGACTTTTGGATAGCAGCCATCCTGACTGGCGTGTAATGGTACCTCATTGTGGTTTTGATTTGCATTTCTCAATTCAGGGACTTTTAAAGTGAAACTGTTAGTCACTCAGTTGTGTCCAACTCTTTGTAACCCCGTGGACTGTAGCCCACCAGGCTCCACTGTCTGTGAAATTCTCCAGGCAAGGATACTGGAGTGGATAGCCATTCCTTTCTCCAGGAAGTCTTCCCGACCCAGGGATTGCACCCTGGTCTTCCACAATGCAGGCAGATTCTCTGCTCTCTGAGCCACCAGGGAAGCCCCAGGGTCTCTCAACTTTGGTATTATTGGCATATTTTATACTGGATCATTCTTGGCAGGGGGGTGCTATCTTGTGCATGTTTAACAACATATCCCTAGCCTCTGCTACGTAGATGCCAATAGCACCCCTCAACCCAGTCCTGACAGTGAATATATCTAGACATTGTCAGAACCCTCCTGGTGGGGACAGGTGGGAGGCAGAATCACCTGTGATGGAGAGCCACAGTGATCCAAGACTGTTTAAAGCTAGTCTTTTATTTGTAAAAGACTTTATAAGTAAGTCTTTGGTAAACTTTGGCAAATCAGTGTTTTAGGATACAGATATTTAACAAATTACAAATGCAGTGGTATTTTTTCCATGTTGTCTTGTAATTTTTAATCTCAAGGCAATTGTGTGGCCTAAAATTACAGGCTAAGAATAGAAGCTTGAAAACTAAAATCTTTCTTTCTGATATGTTTTATATGCAACTTTTGCCAGGAATGTTCAAAGCTGCTAAGTCTTTGAAAGTTTTCATTTGAGAAAGATGTGTCTTCTAAGCTATTGACATTGCCCTGTTGATACCCAGTTAAATTGAACAGGAATCCTATCTTTTTTTTTTTTTTTTCGTCTGTGAGAGCAATTCACTTCAAGTACCTTTAAACTGTATGTTACTCCTGCCTCCCTTTGAAATCTTTACTCATTTAATTTCTACTTTGAGGATATTTTTCAAATGAATTTTGCTTGGGTTCTGACGCATTTAATAGTACATTCTAAATAAAATAGTTTTAAAACTGTGAGCATAACAGTGGCTTCTTTGGAATGCAGTTGTCTGGATGATAAATAAAGGTTCCTTAATCTGAAACCTAAACCATGAATTAGGTAGAATTTTAGAAATTCCCTTATTATAGGACTTGTCAGAAGTTCCATTAAAAAATAAAGCCAGGATATTTGCATTTGGTCTATTTCTTAAGGAACTTGGTTAGTCAGTTGTATAAATGTTTTGCTGCTGAAAGGTTTTTTTACGTTGTACTTCATGAATTAAGCTTACTTCAAATATATTATTTTTATTTTAAAATATATTTTAAAAGTATGTTTAGTTCTTCATAAAGAATAATTGGGAAAAGTAGTGTTTCAGTTAAATGTTTGGTGAATTTATATATTTTTGCTTAAATTGTTGTTGGTAGTAATTTCTGAGTTAATGTTTTTCATGAGTAGCCAACATACAGTTGACCCTTCAACAACACAGGTTTGAACTGTGCAGGTTCACGTGTAGGTGGATTTTTTTCAGTAGTAAATACTACAGTACTACAGGATTCATAGTTGGTTGAATCCATGAATGGAGAACTGTGGATATGGAGAAATCACCTGTATGGAGAACCTCCTATAGGTTATACATTTTCCACTGCACAGAAGGTTGGTGTCCCTGTACCCTGTGTCATTCAGGGATCATTACTATTTGAGTTTTGAATTGTATTTAGTTTTACATATAGCTGAGTTTCTTCTCTGTGACGATGATGCACAGGGCATTCATTGTTGGAAACTAAAATCTGTGCATTTATTGATGAAATAGGATTTTTTATGTGATGTCAGTATATGAGTTGGTCTTTTTAAAAAATTGGTTTTGTTAGCCGATCACCAGCCCAGGTTGGATGCATGAGACAAGTGCTCAGGGCTGGTGCTCTGGGAAGACTGAGAGAGATGGGATGGAGAGGGAGGCGGGGCGGTGGGGGGATCGGGAAGGGGAACACATGTAAATCCATGGCTGACTCAAGTCAGTGTATGGCAAAAACCACTACAGTATTGTTAAGTATTGCAATTTTATTGCAACTGATAAAGATAAATGGGGAAAAAAAAATATAAAATTCATACCCCCCCCCAAAAAAAATCACAAAAAATTGGTTTTGTTAAGATACCATTTACATGTAATAAGATGCAGTTTTAAATGTATTATTTAAAATCAGCTCAGTAAGTGTAATACATTAAAATTCATTAATTTTATGTGTTCAATTTGAATTTTGAAAACAACTTTTATAAGATATAACGTTCTATAAAATCCACATGTTTTATAAGTACAGTTTGAGTTTCATTAAATCTATATCATGTAGGGGTCACTGAAATCTAGTTTTATTACACTTCCATCCCATGAGAAAGTTCCCTCATCTCCTATCACAGCCAGTTTCTGTGGCCACCCTCAGCTGCAGGAAGCCACCAAAATGCTTTTCTAACAGCACTAATTTTTCCTTTCCTAGAAATTTCATACTAATGGAATCATCTAGTATGTACTCTTGTATTTGGCATTATATTTTTGAGGCCATCCATGTTATTAAGTAAGTAAACTCACTCAGTCGTGTCCGACTCTTTGTGATCCCATGGACTGTAGCCTACCAGGCTCCTTTGTCCATGGGATTTTCCAGGCAAGAGTACTGGAGTGGGTTGCTGTTTCCTTCTCCAGGGGATTACTGAATAGTGTTCCATGTTTTAAAATTTATCCTTCATCAGCTGAAGGACATTTGAATTGTGTCCAGTTTTAATCTATCATTATTAACAATGCCTTTATGAATATCCCATATAGATCTTTCTTTTTTACAAATAAAAGTATGTATTTCTCACATGGAATCACTGGATTATATATCATAAGTATACGTTTAACTTTTTAAGAAATTGTCAAACTGATCACCAGTTCATGTTCTTACCAGTATGAGGGTTTCAGTTTTGCCACATCCTCTCCAAAGCTTACTGTTGTCAATCTTAAATTTTAGTGATTTTATTGTGTTTGTAATAGTGGTGGTTTAGTCACTAAGTCGTGTCTAACTCTTGTAATCCACGGACTATAGCCTGCTAGGCTCCTCTGTCCAAGGGATTTTCCAGGTAACAGCACTGGAATAACCACTCCAGTGGTTACTGGAGCCGTTTCCTTCTCCAGGAGATCTTCCCAACCGAGGGATTGAACCTGGATCTCCTGCACTGCAGGCAGATTCTTTACCAACTTGAGCTACCAGGGAAGTCTTATTTGTAATGGTATTTCATTGTATTATTTAACAGCTTTATTGAGCTATGATTTGGATACCATGTATATATAATTCATCCAATTCAAGTGTACAGTTCAGTGGCTTTGCATATATTCAGAATTCTGTGATTATTACCACAGTCAGTTCTAGAACATTTTCATCACCCTTCGAAAGAAACCTGCATCCCTTAGCCATTCTCTCCCATCTCACACACACACACCAGCTCTCGGCAGTCACTAATCTACTTTCTGTCTCTCTAGATTTGCCTATTCTAGATATTTCATAAATGAAATCATATAGTACTTGGTCCTTTGTGACTGGCTTCTTTCACTTCTGTTTTCAGAGTTCATCAGTGTTGTAGCATCTATCAGTACTTTTTATTGCTCAGTAACATTTCATTTTGGATGCTCTATCCATTCATCAGTTGATGGGCATTTGGATTTTTTTCTCTACTTTTGGGTATTAATACTGCTGTAAACATTTTTGTACAGGGTTTTCGTATGACCATATATTTCATTTCTCTTGGTTGTATACCTGGAAGTGGAATTGCTTTATGTTTAGCCTTTTGAGAAATTGCCAGACTGTTTTATAGTGTAACTGTTCCACTTGACATTCCCAACAGAAATGTATGAGTTTTAGCACTTCTTTTTTTTTTTTTATCTTAGCCATCCTAGTGGATGTTGTGGTGTCTCATGGTTTTGATTTCCTTTTCTCTGATGACTATTAATGTTGAATATCTTTTTATGCATACATTTATTAAAGCCATTTGTATATCTTCTTTGGAGAACTGTCTATTCAGGGGCTCTTTCCACTTTAAAATCAGACTGTCTTTTTACTATAGAGTTGTGTTATATATTCCAGATAAAAGTCCTGAATCAAATAAATGATTTGCAGATATTTTCTGCTTTTGTGTACACATTGTTCACAATCTTCATGGTGTCCTTTGAAGCACAAGGTTTTAAATTTTGATGAAATCTAATTTATCTGTTTTCCTTTTGTTGCTTGTGCTTTTGATGTCGTGTCTTAAGAAACCATTGCCTAATCAAAGTCATGAAGATTTATGCCTAAATTAAGTTTTATAGAGTTCTTATGTGTGTGTTTTTGACCCATTTTGAGTTAATTTTTGTATATGGTATAAGGTAAGAGTCCAGTTCTTTTACATGTGGACGTCTGGATATTTAGTTTTCCTAGCGTTATTAAGAGACCATTTTTTAAAATGTTTTCTTCCCCCCATTTAATTTGTCTTGGTACTCTTGTTGAATTGCCTGTAAATGTTGGAGATTATTCTGGTCTCTTAAATTCTGTTCCATTGATTTCTGTCTATCCTATGTCAGTATCTCATTGTGGTTTTATTAGCATAACTAATGATGTTGAATATTTTTCCAAATGTTTGTTGTTACTGTTTGTATGTCTTTGGTGGTCAAATCTTTTGCCTCTTTTAAACAATTACATCATTTGACTTGCAGAGTTGTAGGAGTATTTATAGTGAATATAAATATTTAGCAAGTATTTCTCATTTTTTTTATAGCTTGCCTTTCATTTTTGTAACAGTATCTTTTAGTGGCATATTTGGGGGTGGCATATTCTGCCACTCTTCCATGGATTCTGAAAACCTTGTGGAATAAACAGATCTTGGCAACTGATTAGAACATCTTGGAGATAGTCATATAATTAAGAATAGTAGGGAAGAAGTTGAGGTCAGTTTAAGATATATTGAAATTGAGATTCCTGGTGACATCCATGTAAAAATGTACCTTCTGTTCCCTCAACTTGGAACCTTTTATTTCTGGATATTCCCACAGCTGAGGTTTTTTTTTTTTTTTTTGGTCATTCAAGTCTCAGCTCAGTTATCGCTTCCTAAAATAGACCTTTCCTGACCATCTAATCTAATGTTGCACCTTCCAAACATCATTCCAAACATGTCTATTACATAACCCAATTTTAATTTCTCTGTACTTCTTTCTCTGAAGTCATCTTACTGTGTGTTGGCTTTTTGTTCTATGTTTTCCTATCAAGATATAGTCTTCCATTAGGATAGAATCCTCTGTCTTGGTCTTCAATGTGGCGTTAACATTTCCCCCTCTGAATTAACTGTGGTTCCTTTCTGTCAAATTCTTTTTGGATCCTAAACTTCTCATTTTCTTGGCCTTATGAAACCATTTATAAAGTTTAAAATTGATCCAGAAGTTGTAGTTAAAACAGAGAAAGAAATCCCTTAAACTGCATTTTTGTTTGAGCCTTACCTAGAGATAAAAAAAAGTCACTAAAAATAATCTACAGAAGGGTCATGCCCTTTTTCTTTCTCATCATTGACTTCAGGTAATTTACATAGATTTTAATTGATGTTCATTAGTGATGGATGTGTGTGCATTTTTATTGCTTTATACTGAGAAATCCTAGTTATCTGGAAACAGAATGGGATATCATATTGAATTAATTTTTCTGTCCTTTCCCTCTCTCTAAAAGATTCTGCAGACTTTTACACTTGATTGTCTCTTTTCTTTTTACAGAGTAAGAAAGTCTGAGTTTTGTGAAAAAATCAGAAAAGAACTAAGAAGATAGTCGACAAGAACTTTCCGACTTGCATAATGTAAGTTCTTTTCACTCTTCTTGGCCTGAATTTTGTGTTAGCTGACAAAGCTGTTTCTATGGAAACAAATAGTGCAACTTCTGAGAATGTCAGAGGAATGCTGATCACTTAAAATGAGACTTTCCAGCTGCTGGTCAAAGGGCATTACTCCTAGGAGAAGGGGAGGAAGGATGAATTAAAAAAAATATCTGGAGTTCTAGATGCTAGTGTAGACCAAGTATGTTTATGCCCATGAAGTATATGTTTTACATTTCCCTCTGCCTAAAAGTTAGGATACTGATTATATAGGAACTCATCTTCTTAGAGCAGGTCAGGTTTCCTGGCTCTCATACAAGTGGTCTTGTTTCTTGGTATGTAGTTTCCAGTGAGCCTGTATCCCTCAGGCTATTTCAGGCCCCCCATTCTCAATCATTTGTACTTATTGAAACTCACTTAGCTTCTTTTTACCCCCTTCTTCTGTATTCAATTCACATAAGCAGAGCCCTTTTTCTCTCTCGCTAGTTTGAAGTTAGCATTGAAATAGCTTTGTCCTGTGAGCCCGAAAATTCGTTTTCTTCTTTTGTGGAATACATAAAGAGAGTTGTTTTATTTATTTATTTTTTTCTTTCCACACCCCCTCTCCGCGACCCGCCCCCCGCCCCTCCCCACCCCAGTCCCACGAGGTGGGATGTATAAGCTGGGATTCTGATGAGGATTTGAAATGTGAGCCTTCAAGGCATTTTTGAAACAATTAATTTATAATTAGAGGATAGAGAAGAAAGGGCCAGCAGCTTGAAACTACATTAACTGCATAAGGCAGTCTTTTATTTACGTACAAGGAGGTAATTCTCTAGTTCAGTCATTTACCCGCCTCCAAATCCAAATAGTCAAACAAAAGACTGTTTTTTGTTTTCTTTTTTGAGAATGAGAGTATAATTCCTTTGGATTGGTACTCTTTCATTGTTTATTTTTATGTGTTGACTGCATAAATGAGCTAGAATATTCGTGGTTTGTCTTTAAAAATTATCATGATCTTTAATTTTAAAACTATGGGACACAGCATAATGTTTCTTTGATTCTGGAAGAATCTGTCCTGTGCCTCATGAATTAATTTATGAGCATTATTATTAAGTCTTGGAGTTTTGGTACTGTGAGATCATTATTTAATTGAGGTGATCTGGAAAATTTTCTTGAAATAGTGGCTTGTGGTAGATCTTGAAAGTAGAACATGAAAGGAGAAGCAGTTCTTATTTCTTAGTTCATAAGGTGTTTGGACCGGAAGAGAAAGATGTGGGATAGGCAGGCACAAGTGAAGAGGCTAACTTAGAAGACTTGCACAGGGAAGTAGTAAAAGATAGAAAGTTGGGATTTTACCTTGTGAGTTTGGATTCTATTCTCTAGGCAATATGAAAGCCATCAGATGTTCTGAACATAGGAATAATTTATTCACATGCCTAATTATGTGTTTATCCCTTACTAGTTATCAGGACTATACAGATCAGTAAGACAGATCCCTGCTGGTTAGATCATTTACCTGTATGACATATAGTCACCTTGAAATTGTGTCTAAATCAAAACCTGTAACACCCTTTAATTTTTCTCCTCCTCTCTCTAATTCCCTTCTCTTGAATTCTCCATCTTGGTTAATGACATTACTGTCCACCTAATGACCCAAAGATAGTGTCCATGAAATCATATTGCCTGGTTCATATTCTGAAACCTGCAGTTTGCTTGGTCCTATGCTAGGTAGGCAGTGTCACAGATCCAGAGATGAGTCAGCATAATTCCTGACTTCCAAAAGTTTCTAGTCTGGTGGGGCAGACAGACAGATACAGACTGCTGTAGTTGAGTTTGATCAAAGTTGTGATAGGGATTGAGAGGAGGCACATATCCAATATGGAAAACTACGAAAATCCAGAAGAGAATGTATGTGAGTTGAGACTTAAAAGGAGACAAGGATTAGGTGCTAGACAGTCTGGTTCCAGAGCCTGTACTCTTAAATGCTGTGCTGCCTTGGGTAACTGGGGAGATATAGTGGCATTAATTAGAGTTGAGAATGGAGGAAAAGGATCGAGGAGTATAGAGGAGATTAAAGGGAAATATAAATTTAGTTCTGGACACATTAATTTCTAGATTCCTGTGGGAAATTTTGGTAGATAAACTAATGGGCAGGATTCTGTCTCTATAGCTTTAGTACCTCAAGCAGGGGTAAGTGCTCAATTAAATTTATGTTAAAATCACCCCTCTTTTCTCAGTCTTTGATGGCTTTCTTACTGCCTTGAGATTAAAGACTTATATTTAAGACTTTTTGTAAGCTGGACCCAGTCAAATTTTCCCACCAGTATTCTCTTGTACAAACGGACCGCTATAATTCAACTAGCTTTGTTTATGCTTTCCCCGAACTTTATATTTTTCTGTCTTTGGTTCATATGGCCTCTTTTCTTACTCTTTCATCCTGTCCTCAAGGCCTACTTCAGTCCCTGTTCCTCATTTATAAAATGGCATATTTGGACCTACTTTTAGCGTTGTAGCAAGGATTAAGTGAGTGAATACTGTGTAAAGTGCTTTCAGTAGTCTATGGCATAGAATTATGAGCTCAGTAAATGTGGTTGTTAATACTACTACTACTGCTATTATTGCATCCTTCTTCTCGTCTTTTTGCCCTGCTGTATGTAATATAAACACCAAGTTTTAGTAATTCTGTAACCTATATAATCTCTTTAATATAGCTTTTTTTCATTCTAACTATCTTAGTTTAGGACCCCATTTCTTACAGTTGCCCTCTAATTGGTCTCATTGCCACCCTTCAGTCTATCCTGTAGTCTTCTACCAGAGTGATATTTATCTAAAAGTGAGTGTGATCATGTTATCCTCTGCTTTAAATCTTACTTAATTCTTACTACTTTTAGGGTAAAGGTCGGAGTCTTTAGCTGTTTCCCTTTGCCATCTGGCCCGCTGCCTGCCTTTCTAGTTTTATCATTGTTTGTGTATGGTATATTCCCATTGTCCCATCCCGCCATTTTGCATTCTTTCTTACTTATACAGGTGCCACATTCTCTTGCTCTTCCTTCCTTTTGGTCTTATGAGTCCCTCTGCCTGGAACAGATTGTTCTATCTGGCTAATCTTTAATCTCTTTTTTTTTTTTAATGCTGCTGGAAGAGAGTATCCTTATGTTGTGAGATTTGCTGTGTCTCTTTATCACAGACTAAATTTTAGAGCCCATCTAAATGCATCATCTATGAATTTATGACATTTCTAAGTTTAGTTGAACAGATACCTGATGGACATTTTCTATATGACATATATTGTGTTAAGCCCAAAGAATTTACAAAAATAAGACACGAATGACCCATTTGTAACAAATTGAAAATCTAATGAGAAATTGACTGGTAAGAATAATCATTCATTTTCTTTGCTGTCTCTCCGATGGACCATGAACACTCTAAGGGAAATTACCAAAATGGAGATTTAAGTGGATTGTTACCAGGTTGCAGAAACTTTCCTGAGAGTAAAAGACTAGATCCAGGTAGACAAGCATGATCATAGTCCAAGCATTAGAACTTTGACTCTAATTACCTGGCCTAATTTCTCTTGCATAATTATGATTTCATATAGTGAATATGGATACAGTCTTATAAACCTTAGTATTTAAGCTAAGTTTTAATTTTAAATAATCTTTGTAGATAAGCATATGTATAAGTAAAATATTCTGTTGTTTGATTTTTAAAATCCTGTAAATAGAGAAAGTTGAAAGTTTTAATTTTCTGGAAGTATATATACTCCTAAATTTTTTAAAGTTAAATACAGCAATACAGTGACTCCTACATAAATTTCTGTTTACTTGTAATGAAAATATTGATTAAGTTAAATTTGTGTTTGTATATGGTCAGTATTACAGGGCCTCTCTGCTGGCTCAGCCATAAAGAGTCCACCTGCTAGTGCAGGAGACACGGGTTCAGTCCCTGGGCCCAGAAGGTCCCCTGGAGGAGGAAATGGCAACCCACTCCAGGATTCTTGCCTGGAGAATCCCATGGACAGAGGAGCCTGGGGGGCTACAGTCAGTGGGATGCAAGAGTTGGACACGACTTAGTGACTGAATAACAATAATCAATATTACAAAACTTAAGAATTATCTAACATTCTGATAGCTCTCATTTTTAATGAAAAAGAAGGCAAGTTAATGATAAATAAGGTATTTATATGTAGATCACATAAATAGAGAAACTAAAATTTGGATGGAAGACAGAAAAATCTACCAGAATTCTTGTGAAGATATAATTTTTGTGGTTCATGTAGCTTACTCCTATTAAATATTTTCCTGATTGTTGGTCTAGTGGTTTTCCTAGTAGTCTAGGTGGGTTTGTGTTAAACCATCTGTGACAAGCGGTTTGCTTGAAAGGAGATTGGCTGGCATTAGGAATATTGTCTGAAAACTCAGCTTTTGCTTTGTTGGCATGTTCTCTAACCTATTAACTGAAGTGCAGCTCAACTCAAGGAGGTTATTATTGTAAATATTTTTGAAAGTCTTGAGCAAGAGAGGACTAATTAGACTTAGTATGTGGGTTTACACTTACATAAACAATCTGCCTATTTATGCGCAAGAAATGGCTTGATGAAAAGCCACTGTCATCCAGTAAAATATTTTTCTTGTCTAAAATATGTTGGATTTTTAAAATAAATAGAATCATATTAACACTAAGAATTACTAAAAATATAAGTATTTTTTAGTTCTAAAACTTGTATACATTATTTCATTTGAAACTCAGAACAGTTCTGTTAATAAATTTTCCAAAGGAATCTGAGGTTCAGAGAAACTAGTCTTAAATCATAAAACTAGAGGAAGTAGCAGATCCAGAATTAAAATACAGTTTTCTGGTCTCCAAGTCCAAAATATTCTTATTTGCTGTACAGTATGACTTAAAAACATTTTTGAGTGGTAGCAGATAATACCATTTTCTCTAAGTGAATCCTCATAAAGAATTAACCCTAATTCTTTTTTTAGTGTAAGCAGTTATAAAGACTGATAACCAACATAGTCGTTCTCTCACTTTAATCTTGTAGATGTGGTTTTATCTTACAGAGGTGCTTTTATCTTGTAGATAACCTCAGTTGCTAATTAAAATTTCTTTTCATAAACTCTTAAAAAGTGAATTGTCCCCTACAATGCTGCCTTATCTCTTGTGAGTTGACAACATAACTTGCTGTATGCCACGTTCTTTAGCAGTTAACTAGGAAGGAATTTCTGGAGAAGGAAATGGTAACCCACTCCAGTATTCCTGCCTGGAGGATCCTGTGGACAGGGGAGCCTGGTGGGCTGCTGTCCGTGGGGTCACACAGAGTTGGACACGACTGAAGCAACTTAGCATGCATGCGTGCATTGGAGAAGGAAATGGCAGCCCACTCCAGTGTTCTTGCCTGGAGAATCCCAGAACAGGGGAGCCTGGTGGGCTGCCGTCTATGGGGTCGCACAGAGTCGGACATGACTGAAGCGACTTAGCAGCAGTAGCAGGAAGGGATTTCAGACTCATGTATATATTAATTGACTGTAGAATATTGTGTTAAGATAACTACAAAGGTAGATTAAAATACTTTTATACCTTAAATATCTTATTCTCTACTAAACTAGTACCCAGAACTTTCCTATCTTTCTGCTTTGCTAAACTTTCTAATATTTCATTTTCCTCAGCTGTAAAATTAAGCAATATGCTTCAGATACTTAAGACAGCTTTTTTCTTGAAACATCCTGATTTCCTCAGTTCTGTAAATGAAAGGAAAATATTTAATCTATATGGCAAAATAATATTATATATTTTTGAGATATTTTCTATATTGTGTAGCAATAGAGATTGGAAGTAGACAATGTAAATTCTACTTTTATATTGTAATTCTTATACTTTTTTTCCCCCCATCTTTCCCCTTAGATTTCCTTCATGGATACATTTTCATAGCATTATTATGTGATGTGAGAAGTTTTTTTTTTTGTTTTGTTTTGTTTTTTGAAGTAACATGGATTTTATACTACAGAATCAAGAGATTGGCTTTATAGGAAAAATTGATTTATAAAGAGTGGTACAGGTTTTTATAGATAACCATGACAACATCCCATATGAATGGGCATGTTACTGAGGAATCAGACAACGGAGTAAAAAATGTTGATCTTGCATCACCAGAGGAACATCAGAAGCACCGAGAGATGGCTGTTGACTGCCCTGGAGATTTGGGCACCAGGATGATGCCGGTGCGTCGAAGTGCACAGCTGGAACGTATTCGGCAACAACAGGAGGACATGAGGCGTAGGCGAGAGGAAGAAGGGAAAAAACAAGAACTTGACCTTAATTCTTCCATGAGACTTAAGAAACTAGCCCAGATTCCTCCAAAAACTGGAATAGATAACCCTATATTTGATACAGAGGAAGGAATTGTCTTAGAAAGTCCTCATTATGCTGTGAAAATATTAGGTAAGTAAAAACAGTAGAAGAATTAGAAAATGTTTTCCTGTTGTTTATCTTGCCTTAACATAAAGGTGTATAGGAGGGAAGAGTGATATAAAGAATGTAAGTAATAACAATTTGAATTCATACCAGGATCAGTTTTTTTCTTAGATAGGCCATAAAACTTATTTTCTGTTAGCTATGTAGAACTGGAGCATGTATCCTAAATGTTCAGGATATATGCTATAACATGATTTTTATATTTAATCTTTGAAGTAAAAATTCCTATAGAAGGCCTGACCTTTAAAGCCTTGAAATTCACATTTCATCTCAAACTCAAATTTTATATAAAAATTACTGAAAAGAGATTTTCAGATTTTGAATTTCTGGTTTCTTTAAGGTTTATGAAATAATAGTTATTAATGAGAAAAACTTGGTGTTATTTCTGTAGCATAATACACATAAAACATGGCTTTAAAGTCCCTATACTAACTATTCCTAAATTTCATTTTGTGAGGAAAACCAAAAAACTACTGCTCTGATGTATTAATTGGCTTCCCAGGTGGTGCTAGTGGTAAAGAACCTGGGCCTGCCAGTGCAAGAGACATAAGAAGTACAGGTTCGATGCCTGGGTCCAGAAGATGCCCTGGAGGAGGGCATGGCAACCCACTCCAGTATTCTTATCTGGGGAATCCCATGGACAGAGGAGCCTGGCAGGCTGTCGTCCACAGAGTTGCACAGAGTTGGGCACGATTGAAGCAACTTAGCATGCACGCACATGATGTATTGTAGATAAAAAAGAATTCTGTGATCAAACTTTGAGAACAGAGGTTAAGTAAGTTAGACAGCTTCTTGTTACAGTACTTCTTGTAGCCTTTAGAATGCTAATAGGCATTGTGAATCTGTAAGAGAGATTGATGTCAAATGGGTGTTTCCAAACTTAAGTATTTTATCATTGAACTTACTGCGCTCTCTTCCTCTACACACAAAAGAGAGATCTCTGAACTAGTGTCAGTGGTATACATTAACTTGTGTTTGTTTAAAACCAGGCTAACTCAAAGGAAATATTTTTAATTCTTAATGATTTATAACTATAGATGTGAAAAGACAGATACTTCACTTTGGAAGGAGAGGGTTTTCATTGTTGTTTTGCCATTTATTTAAGCGTTTATTGAATCCTTGATGCTATAGCAAAGGCCTTTCTGTGTAACTTCTACAATAGCTCTGTTAACAGGGCCCTGTAATACCTATTTTGGAGAAAAAGAAATTGAACCTCAGTTAAATCATTTGTGTAAGACTCCATGTTAAGTAGTAGGGCCAAGTTTTAATTTGCCTGATGTGGATATGCAGTTGGTATACTACAAAGAGCAAAGGGTTTGAGTGGAAACTGACATCCAGCCTGTTCTTCACTCACTGGACCAGAGCTTTGGCTACCAAGAGTGCAACATCTTTTTCTTTCTTACTCAGAGTTACCATTTATATAAATGTACCATATGCTATCTATCTATCTATCTATATAAGTACCTTATTTACTATCTGTGTATATAAAAGTACCATATGTACTATATATTTATATATATGTTTACCATATATACTAATTGCAGTCTAGAACAATTTCTCCTACATCTTGACAACTACTTTTTCTTTGCTATACTTTTACAAAGGATTCATATTTCTTGATAGAAAGCATTGTGAGTGCTTTTCTGTGGTTTAAGAAATCATAGATATGTTCAGTCTTAATGAAGTGTGCAAAAAATGCCTAAATGGTAGTAATGAAAGGCATTATAGTAAAAACAGAAAGATTACATATTTTAAAAATGCATTTATATGAAGGAATTTTATGCTGTTTTTTCTTAAGAGTTTTGTTAGAGTAAAACTATTTCATTACCTTTTATTGACATCTTCTCATACCACTTCGTTATTTTTTATTAAAATACTCTCTAAATAGTCTCTATAACTTGGAGGAAACTTACATTTAATATATCCAACCCAAGCCTTGTTTGAGTCTTCGGGGTTTCTATTTAAATTTCTTTGAGATTAATGTATTTGTCCATTTACTTTAATTAAATTAGGCATAAATGTCCATGTAGTAGACAAGACTCATGAAATCTCCATGAAGAAACAGGATTCACTTGTGGAATTTTTATTTATTTTCTTGCCTGACCACAGAAAATTGAAGACCCGTTGCTTGGTTTGTTTTTCTACAAGTGTAGTTAAAGGACAACTATATTTTCTTCCGACTTGCAACCCACTGTGGTTTTAAAAATTATCTTTGTGTAATCCTTTAACTTAAGGCTGTTTTGCATAATTTATTTTAAAGTAATTTGGAATTTAGTACCAGCTGTCTGTAAGTAATTTCTTGGATAAGGAGAATGTTTCGTGATTGGAGAAGGCAGTGGCACCCCACTCCAGTACTCTTGCCTGGAAAATCCCATGGATGGAGGAGCCTGGTAGGCTGCAGTCCGTGGGGTTGATAAGAGTCGGACATGACTGAGCGACTTTACTTTTTTTTCACTTTTCGTGTTTTGAGAAATGAGTGATAGATTTAATTTTAATGCACTCAACACAAACGTGTTATTTGTAGGAAGCATGAAAAGTTACCGTAAGTTATAAAGTTGTTTTTGTCAGTCAAATCTTCAGTTTTTGAATGTACTCAGTTTAAGTTTTCACTTTAAAATGAAGTATAATAGCTTTGTACCAGACATTTTTTTCCTGTTTGTAATTTGCTAACACATCAAACTACAACAGTACTCCCTAAAGTTGTATGAGTCTCCCTGCCAGTGTTTAGATTAATTCGCACATGCCAGGAGACAACTTCTCAGCTTTTTTCACAACCAGAAACAGCAACCTTGTTTTAAATGAGGCAAGGATGGGGCAACTGGTATATTTCTCTGAAAGGGAGCCTTCAGTTTCCAAATGATACATCGTCATTTATCTGTGAGTAGAAGAAATTCTTCTTAAAGAATTGAAAATGTGATTGAAATGATTGGATACTTTAATTGTCTGGGTGGTGATTTTTAAAAAGTATTTATAAATTTGGCAGTGTATAATATTAAACGTACAGGGATGGATTGATAGAAAATATTCGGAAAGGATGAACCGAATTTTCTTGTGTAAAAGCCGTTAGAATCTTATTGAAAATTAGAAAATGGTGATGTGGGAAGTTTAAATGAATAATTAATATTACTAGCATGAATTATAAGAATTTTGATAAATTGAGCCTTCCTTAAAATTGGCATGAGTTGTTAAAACTTCCTATGAATGAAATATCATTGTCTTGTTCTCTTTCATAAGTAAAGATACAAACCACCTTGTGAGAAAAGCCCCGAGAAAAGAGCAGAGTGTGGGTGAGAGTAGAGTGAGGGAGAACAGGGTCATCCGCAGATGTCTTTATAGCTTTCACTGTTGCGTTGATTTTTGTAATCACAGATAACTGATTTTGGGTCAGAACTGTTGACAAGTAAATACAGTAGACAGACTGTTTAAAGGGAATAACTAGGAAATATCGCTATCACAGACATGACTCGAATTATCACATTTGTGAAGAGATCTTAGGAGACGCACGCACACCCACTCAACACACACCCACAGCAGGCTGTAGGTTTTGTGGCTGATGAGAAGAGTCTTGAGATTTGTGATTAAGGGCTTTCTAGTTTTCACCAGATGCTGTTAGTGATACGAAAAAATAAAACAACACACACACACACTGAGGGGAAGAAAACTAGGATAAATAAAATATTTTTATGGTATTAATAATACTGTATTTCAGTCTTTATTAGTACCTACATATTTTTGCCAGGTGTCTCTGCATATTCAAACTATTCATACTAAGTCAATAGTATTCTTGTATTTGATGTTATAAAGTAAAATATTTCTTCACATTTCTCTCTGATGTTATTTGACTTTTGGTTGATCATGGGATATACTAGAATTGTGGTGGATTGTGATAAACTTTTTTTTGATTGACTTTTAAAATAAAGTTTATTTAAAAGTTTAAAGTCAACAAAAAAAAACTCCAGTGCCAATAACCTTTGAGTTCGTACTATTTCTGAGAAGTTAATTATTCTTGCTATTAAATTTTTGCTCAACTTCTATAAATATTTCCAATCTTTATTAACCATCCTTTGAGGGACTTTTTTTCTGAAAGCAAAATGATTAAACGTATTGGTATTAACCTTAATATTTAAACTGTTGGGACTGTTTGATGATTTTTTTGATTTGTTCATATTGCTAAGATTAGAGCTAACCTAAAATAAACATTTAAAAGTTCATTAGAATATGTGTATAGTCATACAATGTTTGGTTATTAAATATGCATAATTCTACAGAAAAAAATTAACTGCTCTACCGTTTGGTCTTTGACTCGATGTGTCAAAACTTCATTCCACCTGTTAATACAAGTACTAATAGGTTTTAACTTTTTCACCCTAGCAAAGACTTGCATGAGTGTATGTTCAGAAATGCACAACATCATTGTATATTCAAAGTGCAGGGATACCTGGAGTCAAATGTAGAGTTTAAATACTTTTTACCGTCACTTGCTATTGATCTTTGACAAGTTACTTCAGTTTCCTGGGTCTCAGTTTCTGTATTTTCTTGAGGACCAAGTGAAAAGAAAGCATGTATATAAAAGCATATTGTACATTGTCAGTTTGATTAAAATTTAACTTAGAAGATGTAGAAGCCACCAGAGGTCATCTAACTTTTTAGTCCAAGAAGTTAGCTTGTGGATTTTACCAGTAATTTTTTATTTCATTTTTTAAATAACAGCTTTATTAAGATTTAAATCATAATACCGTAAAATTCTCTCTTTTAAGTGTACAATTTATGGGTTTTTAGTATATGCACAAGATTGTGCAGGCATCACCATTATACAGAGTGTTTTTATTGCCTCAGATAGAAACTCTGGGCCCATTAGCATTTACTTCCTATTCTCTTCTCCCCCTAACTCCTGACCACCCTAATCTACTTTCTATGTATTTGTTTATTTGGAATATTTCATCTAACTGAATCATGCAGTATGTGGCTTTTGTGACTGGTTTCTTTTCACATAGCATGCCTTCAGGGTTCATCTGTGTTGTGGATTTCATTGCTTTTTATGGCTGGATAATATTGCACTGTATGGAGATAACCATGTTTTGTTTAATCCATTCATCTGGTTGGTGGAACATTTAGGTTGTTTTACCTTTCATCTGTTATGAATAATGCTCTTATGAATATTCATGTATAAGTTTTTGTTTAAATACCTGTTTTCAGTTCTTTGGGATATATACCTAGGAATGAAATTGCTGGATCAAGTGGTAATTTTATTTAACTTACTGAGGAACTGCTATATCTTCCCAGTACCTGCATTATTTTACCTTTTCACCAGAAGCATGTGGGAGTTCCAGTTTCTCTGCATTCTCACTTCTACTTATTATTATATATCTTTGTAATTTTAGCCATCCTGCTAACCAGTAAGTTTTTAAAGAACTGGAATAAAATAGATAATATTAAAGTATATTATGTTGCACTAAAGTATTCATAAATCTATTTCAAACAGGGGTATACATACTGGGTTGAAAGATACACATTTTTTTTTCTTTTTTTAAAATTTATTTATTTTAATTGGAGGATAATTACATTATGATGCTTTTTGCCATATATCAGTATGAATCAACCATAGGTATATGTATGTCCCCTGTATCCTGAACTCCCCCTCCCACTTCCCTGTCTACCCTATCCCTCTAGGTTGTCACAGAGCACTGGCTTTGGGTGTCCTGTGTCATACATCAAACTTGCCCTGGTTATCTCTTTTACATATGGCAATGTATATGTTTCAATGCTGTTCTGTCAAATCATCCCACTTCTTTTCTTCTCCCACTGAGTCCAAAAGTCTGTTCTTTGTGTTTCCTTTGCTGCCCTGCATGCAGGATCATTGGTACAATCTTTCTGGATTCCATATATACGCATTAATATATGGTATTTGTCTTTCTCTTTCTGACTCACTTCAGTCTGTATAATAGGCTCTAGGTTCATCCACCTCATTAGAACTGACTCAAATGCATCCCTTTTATAGCTGAGTAATATTCCATTATGTATATGTACCACAACTTCCTTATCCATTCATCTGTCAATGAACATCTAGGTTGCTTCCATGTCCTTGCTGTTATAAATAGTGCTGCATTGAACACTGAGGTACATGTGCCTTTTTCAGTTCTGGTTTCCTCAGGGTATATGCCCAATAGTGGGATTGCTGGATTGTGTTGTAGTTTTATTCCTAGTTTTTTAAGGAATTTCCATACTGTTCTCCATAGTGGTTGTATTAGTTTGCATTCCCACCAACGGTGTTAAAGGGTTCCCTTTTCTTCACACCCTCGCCAGCATTTATTGTTTGTAGACTTTTTGATGATGGCTCTTCTAACCATGTGAGATGATGATACCTTATTGTGGTTTTGATTTGCGTTTCTCTAATAATGTGTGGTGTTGAGCATCTTTTGATGTGTTTATGAGCCATCTGTATATCTTCTTTGGAGAAATGTCTGTTTAGGTCTTCTGCCCACTTTTTGATTGGGTTGTTCATTTTTCTGTTATTGAGCTACATGAGCTGCTTGTATATTTTGGAGATGAATTCTTTGTCAGTTGTTTCATTTGCTAATAAAGAATATACATTTTTAACGGATCACTAACAGAAGTTTGTGAAATATTCAAGTCAAACCCAGTCATGTTTAGAGAGGCCCAGAGATTTGAAATGGATTTTCCAGTGACATATATTGCAGCTAATAAGTAATCTAAGTCATAACCAGGACCCAGATATTCTGACCTCAAATTTAGTTCTTTTTCTTGCTCACCAAATTCATTATAGTTTTGTCCAGAGAAAAATCATGACGTTTTTGTACCTGATTGAGCAGTAATCATTTCAGTGGTATTTCTCCATTGTCCTTTATTTGGAGCTAAGATGTTTGCTCTGTCTTCTCTCTCAACTGTCTTTGCTTGTATACTTGTATAGAATTTGTTTTTAATTTGTAACCCAATGTGTTAATGATTACTTATTGTTTAGGGTCTTTCATGAGCTTCTGATTATTTTTAATAAATGCATTTTAACCTAGTCCACTGAAAACCAAAGCTCAGTGATCTGAATTTTATTTCCTTAAATTTAAGAAGAAAAAGGAAAGACTACCCATCCTAATTAAGCAAGGAATTCCTAAGTGGAAGTTCTAATTTCAATTCAGTGGATAGATGTACTGGAAACTGGTATAATTTCTTCATTTGTTGTTGTTTAGTAACTAAGTTGTATCTGGCTCTTTTCCAGTCCTGGAGACTAGCCCACCAGGCTCCTCTTGTCTGTGGGATTTCCCAGGCAAGAATACTGAAGTGGGTTTCCATTTCCTTCTCCAGGAGATCTTTCCCGACCCAGGGATGGAACCCATTGTCTCCTGTATTGGCAGGCAGATTCATTACCACTGAGCCACCAGGGAAGCCCCATAATTTCCTCATCCTCTATACTATTAAGTTCCTCACCTGAATAGTCAGTTTGACTATACAGTTTAGGAGAAAAGAAATCTTTAATAAAAGTTCTTAGGAAGAAGTCATGAAGTTGGTTGAAATATAGAAGTTTCTAAGGATAGGTTAAAAGAATTGGTGGAAGAATCTTAATGCTAGAATAGGTCTCTAGAATCTATTTTCATGTGAGGTAAATGGTAGCAATAAGTGAAGATAACAAAACTAATCCCTGGGAGATGGTTATCTCCACTGCTTTTAAAAGATCTTCATAAAGTAATTAGCCTCCAACTAATAAAAATAATTGGGAAAAAAATAAAAGATCTTCAGAAACAGAGATTCCTTAGCTTCCTTGAGTAATTTTATTGTTTACCCTTACAGCCAAACAATTCTCCAATCTTGGGAATCTGAGGGTAGAATTTTCAGATAGAGCAACTCTTGGTGTTTTCTTTCTGTTACCTATTTTAGAGTCTTCGTTCTATTTCATTTTAGGTGGTCAGGAGAGGGCCAAGAGGAAAGGGAGCATTCAGGGGATGGATTTGTGGACTTCTGTGTGTGTATTTAGCTGATTAATTATCCCCAAACCAAATGTCAGTGATTTTTATTACTTTTAGATAATATACCTTTTCTTTCAATGATCAAGATTTAGCTATTGTATGAAGCGTTAGAGCAGATGATGCAAACAGTGTTTATGGAACATCAAATAAGAGGAATGGATCAGACTGCAGGACAAGGAATTTGAACTAGAATAAAGCACTTGCTTGTAGGGAAGTTTTTACAAACTAGAATTTATCACCAGAGCCAGATTTGTTATGTCTGCGTTTGTCTTCCCCTCTGCACAGTGTCCCCGTTTCTGTCTGACCGCTCTCCTGCCTTGTTCTGAGTACTGCTCTGCCTCAGTACTCCCTTCTTTGCTCACTCCCTACTCTACAGTTGTGTTGTTTTTTTCTCAGTAGCCCTGTAATTCTCCATTTATGTCTCTACTTCTCTGTGTAAAGAACCGTGTGGTTCTTTTTCTTTGTGCTTATTGTGTGTGGGAATGGGGAAGGGAGCCTCTGATCTGTATATGGGGAGATCTCCCTTCTCTCTATAGTCTGTCCTATGTTGTCTATCTTCATCATTATTGTAGAAGTAGGTACATATTTGACAGGATGGATTTAGCTGCATCTGATTAGATTTTTCATATTTCCTCTGGAATTGCTCAGAATTTCAAATAACAAGTGGTTTTTGTTTAAGTATCATATAATCTAATTACTGCATCAGACAGTGGAACATTTCTTAAAGTGTGTAGAAAATGTGCTGTTCTTGAGTAACATGAAGTGATTTTAAAAGATACACCGTATAAAAACAAGGTCTTTTAAACCTACAACAAAATACCTTTCTAAATGAATAATTTTTTTTATGAAACTAGAATGAATGTGTCAAAAATGAGAATCCCTGAGTAGATATTGCTAACAATTATTTTTCATTATGACATCAAACTTAATATCAAAGAAAAGACCCTTTATCAGAAGTCCATTCAGAATTTTCTAATAAAATTCATTATAATCAATATTTTAAGACTAATGGTATAGATAGATACTTGTTGCTTTCTATGTGACTCTAAAACTTTATTGGACAGAGGCAGCATAATTTTTCATGTCTGTTAAATTTATAAACTGATGAAATTAATGTTTCTTTATAAATAAGTTTTTATCATTTAGTGTTTCATATTTTCTCTTAGATATATTTAACTGCATATGGTTTAGTTCGTATCTTCTGTCAAGCTATTTATAATGAAGTCTTAAAAACTTCTGAGTGTTTGGTAACTTAATTTGTTCTGTTTATTCATTAAACATTTTTAATGGAAGTTTATTTGAACCTGAAGCATGAGTATACGTGAGGAAGCTCTCCTGCCTAAGAATACGGTCTGGAAACATTTCCAGCTAAATTGGCATGAAACCAAATATGGCGTTTATCTGAAAACTGTCCACATAAATCACTTACTAACTTAGTTACCCAGGTTGGTACTGCACAGTCAAAGATGTTTTTACAGTATTTCTCAAAAAGCTACATGGGCTCTACATTCACAGATTGCAGTTTTGGTTTCTTTTGCTGAACCTTCCCATTGTACTATCTAGCATATTATTGTGATTGTGTTAGAATTGAAATAAAATATTCTGAGAAAATACTTAAAGCACAAGACACTAGGTTAAAATAGCAGAAATAAATGCAACAGTATTGTAAAAGTAGCATTTGGGGGGTACATTATATGTGTGAACATATACAAACACAGTTAATTAGAAGAAATTCTGTCTATAGATACATGGTAAAGTAGAATATGTAAGCACCTCTAAATGCTAGTCATTGTACATTACATGATTCTGTATTAGGTGGAAAGACATCTCAGGTCAGCTTTTCTAAAGCAGATAAATGACATATCACAATCAAGCCCTAAAATCTAAATAATAATAATAATAATGTTTATCTTTTTAAAATCCCTTGGCATGGCAGGAAAAGCATTTCCTTGGAAGTCAAAAGAAAAATATTTCTTTACCCAGGTGCCATTTTTGTGTGTGACTTCATTTTCTCCATCTGAAGAGATTTGATCTGAACTATGTATGTCTCAGGTTTTGGTGATTTTTCTAAATTGGGAAAAATTTGTCAGATTTTAGGAGGATTAAAATATATGTATTTATCCCTGTAATATAGATATTGTTCTATACCTTCCTGTTCAATATTGGCAGTGACCAATGTGAAATTCAGGCCAAATTTGTATCAGGCCACCTGATGTAAAGAGCCAACTCATTGGGAAAGACCCTGATGCTGAAGAAGATTGAAGGCAGGAAGAGAAAGGGGTGGCAGAGGATCAGATGGTTAGATAGCATCACCAACTTAATGGACGTGAATTTCCAGGAGACAGTGGGGAACAGAAGAGCCTGGTGTGTTACAGTCCATGAGGTTGCAAAGAGTCAGACATGACTTAGTAACTGAACAACAACAACAACAACACATATTTGTAGTTTTTCAATAATGGTTGGTGATATTCTGTTGTAAAAGCTGAGCTTAAGTGCAAGTGATCTCAATGTAATCTGGCAACATTGACTGATGTACTAAGTCTGGAGATAATTTCTAAAAAGGGATAATTTCAGTGAAAACAGTTTTTACTAATTAAACAACAAAAAACGTGAGTAGGACTTCATAAACGTTAGTGGAATTGTAAAGGATAATAATTAACAAGATTAAATTGGTCTTGATGATAACCTTGAAAATTTGAACCCCAAATCCAGTTAAATCTGTAATCTCTAGCACATGGCATAGTTCTTAAGTTCTCCCAAAAGCCTTTACTTGAGTAAAGTAAGATCTGTCCTATCCCTATAGATCTTATATTGGTCCCTGGCTTCCTGAAAGACATTTCCAGTTTGACCCTGTAATTTTTTTATCCTGGATTTAGACTGTTGTGGATGGTCTTTATGTCTTTGAATTCCTCAGTATGAGCACAATTTGGACAGATTGACCAGATTTTATCTTTCTCTGGAACCGTATTCCTTACCTGAGTTCCTATCAACATGAGAAGGCTACTCATTTCTTAGAACTTGA